>NC_135784.1:226231927-226580677 GCF_051106095.1 Pogona vitticeps | reverse complement strand
CATTGAAACAATGGGATTTGGTAACTCCTCTGAAAATTCCATTGATTCAATGAATGTATTCTAATTGCATCTATGTTAAGCAGCAAGATTTCAGCCAATAATATTAGGAAAAATAGAATGCAGTAGAAGAAGAGAAGGACAAAAACATAAGACGAATCAATTCAATAAAGGAAGTCATGGCCTTGACTTCCTTATTTCTTATTAATTAGCAGCCCTGCAAAACTTGAACAGGGCTGCTAATTATACAATATTTGAGAGGTCATTAACTCATTGGAAGGGATCTGATGGCACATAATGAGAAAATCTGAACTATATTGTATGGTATATTATTTATCGTAACTGACTTTATGAAATATTGCTTAAATTTAAGATGTTCATAAAATCTGATAACACTGAATTTTACACCATAAAATTGTTAGTTGTCAAAGAATGTTGGTAAGAAATGCATTAAACAAACAGATAAATAAATAAAATGTATAACCTGCCAGAATGATATATAAGTGGGTCCTAAAGCAAATGAAGTCTGAACTATTTCTGGATGTAACAATGATAAAATGGAGGCTGTCATACTTTGGGCATATCATGAGATGGCAGCATTTGCTGGAAAAGACAATAATACTGGGAAAGGTTGAAGGCAGCAAGAAAAGAAGAAGACCAAATATGAGACGGATTGACTCCCTACATGAAGCCATTGTCTTGAGTTTGCAAAAGCTGAGTATAGCTGTTGAGTACAGGCCATTTCGGAGATTGCTCATTCACAGACTTGCCATAAGTCAGAGGCAATTTGACAACACGTAACAACAAATAATCTTTAAAATCTTGGTTTGGTTGGATTTCTGTAAACAGATGCATTTTAACTATGTAGGTCAAGTTGTGTATGAACACCAACTAATAGCCTATCAAGTTTGATGATGGAAGGATGGATGCTTAGAAGGTCAGGTCAACTGATAACACATGTGTCTCCATATCACATGGTCCTCCCAGTATAGTTCAGGGATGTTTTTGGGAACAGCTGCTCTGAACATATTATGATGGTGGTAGCTGCCTTTAAGTTCATCTGAAAAAAGTTACTTGCATTTTCCTGTGCTACTTCAAATAGATTCTAAAACATTCTGGTTTCCTTTCCATGCTTATGGTAATCACTGAATGTGTTCTAGAATTCCAGCTTCAATAGGTTCAGTGCTTTGATGTATCTTTCAACATTGAATTGTAAATTCCTGTCCTTTTCAAATTTTAGTTCATTGCAGCCAGAGAAGTTTGAAAAGCTCCCACCTGGAGCAAAGGATATGACATTCAATTGGCTTCCAATTATATTCTGAATACACATAAACATCACTGACTGCCAGGCAAGCCTCAATCGTGACAAGAAAAATGGCAGCCAGGGGGAACGCAACTTGGTGGAAGAAGTGGGAAGGGGAAATCCCATAAGCTTCCCTGCTAAGAGGGTACTCCTTCCCTTTCAAGCATGGGCCACTCACTAGCTCCTGCAAATTACAAAGATGCACGAGCAGTCTCCGAGCTGGAGTGGGTGGGGGAGGAGTGTCAAAAGCAAGTGAGGTAAAATGTCAAAGCAACCAGCTTGTGTTGAGGAAGGAAGAATGGTTTGGCCTCAAGCAGCAACCTCACCAGGAATCTCAGAAGCCACTTGAAGGAGTCTTGATGGGTGGAGTCTCTAGAAATGTTTATTACTCTCCTTTTCCCACCTTTTGTTTGCAAAAGCAGGCCAGACATCTGCTGTAACCCATCCACACAGCTACTTTATCTTCCTTACACACATATAGAGCCTTCAACATGGTAATGCGTGGAGAGGGGGGATGAAAAAAGCTGAGTGTTACAGGCACTCAAGCTCTGCTAGCTAGCAAAGCATCCAAAAAGGCTGAAATGCTAGATGAGATGCAAAAGAGGGGTGACAGAAGGAACCATGGAGACCAGAGGAAACAATGTTGCTCTTGTGTTTTTTTTGTAAGGAAGTGACAGGAGAAACAGCAGTAGATGGCGCCCCATCAGGCAGGAAGAGTGGGGGGGTCTGAGGGAAAATGCTGGGGGAGGGGCACACAGAAAGAGCTTGGGGGCCACCTGTGATTTGTGCCCATATCCAGCTATCACATTTTAGTCAAAAATTATTCTTCATTGCTTTTCAAGGCCTGTGGAATAAAATTTGCATATTCCTATTATAATGATGGAACAAACCGCAAAAGGCAGGCTCAGAATTCGTCTTGGAAAACTGAACTACCTGCTTCAAACTCAGAAACTGCATTCCAAGCCCAATTTAGACTGTAACTGATCATGTTACTGGGAGTAGAATGACTTCTGTTCTCTTGAATTCCCACAAAGAATCTTAAAATTCCCTCAACAATCATATTTTCCTCCAAGACTCTCAGTTTTAATTGTCCCTACAGAGGAAAATATGTCAGACTTCCTGGTGTTGCATCTAATTTAGCTACTATTCCTCAAGCAGAATTTGCATATTCTTCACTTGATTCCACGGTATTGGTTACTTCGTAGCTGAACAAGCATACTGCCTACATTGAAAAATACTGTAATTGAGATAATTTTCTATAGAAAGATCTCTGTTGAAGCCTTCATTAAAAGAAAAAGAAACCCTCTGACAGACAAAACCCTATTATAGTCCTGTCAAGAAAGAAAGTAATGGTATTGCCTTTCAGTCATTTCATAAGTAATATATATATACACACACGAAGACCTGATTTAGATATCAGGTTACCACTGGAATCCTACTGAATTGCTCCTTTTCTGAAGAAAGCTTATTACGTGCTGGGCACCACCGTACTTGTGTTCTACCAAAAAATGCTGGATGCATCTGCTCAAACATGGCTTAATGTGTTGTGCTGTAACTGCAATGTAATTTCTGGGAGCAACACTTTCTGGGAAGGGATGGATCCAGGGCGAACAGCTGTTTCAAGTTCATGTGAATTGATTCAACCCAGGCTTTCAAGTGAAATTGCCCCTTTTTTGTGGTGTCCACCATTTTTCTCATCTAGTGAGAACTCTTGGATCAGCCTTGGAACTGAGTCACAAGAATTCAAGTCTGTTTCAAATTTATGCTCACTCTCACCTCAGGCAATCCTTCCTGTCATCCCCCTCTTCTTTGTCAGTCCTTTTTTTCACCTTTAAGAAATAGAGGGTTCACAGAGAGTTCCCATGCACAGGTCCAAGGAGAGACCTCATAGAAGTAGAAAGTTCCACCATTGTGGGTCTCCTACGTAAGGAGGGGGCAGTCATTGAGGAGGAGGGCCTTTGAGCCAACATGGTGGACTGGGAAGCATGTGAGGCTGAAGAAGTGAAGCAGAGAGCAGGATTTTTGAAGTAAACAGAATATAGCATTCATATGTTGGGTTCAGGCAATGAGCAGGCTGATGGGCTTTGTGGTGATCACCAGATAATGGATAATAGGATAGCAAAAAGTCTCTTAGCAACAGATTAAAGAAGTCAGCCACACACAGAGATGGATGTCTGCCAGCAGTACTCCTGGTAGGCGACTCAAGGAAGCAAAATGAGAAGTCTTCTCTGTCTCTCTCTCTCTCCCCAATGTTCTGCTTCTGTGATGTTCTGCTTCTCTGCCTCCAGGAGACTGTCCTTTTACAGTGGACCCTCTACTTATGGAATTAATCCGTATTGGAACAGTGGCTGTAGGTCAAAAAGCCTGTAGGTTGAGTCTACATTGACCTACAATGCATTGAAAACCAATTAATCCGTAACCGGCTGTTTTTGTTCTGTTTTTGTTCCATTTTGGTTTTTTTCTGGTCTGTAGGTCGATTCTCCGGCTGCAAGTCGAACCTAAATTTTGCGGCCATAGAAGTCTGTAACTCGAAAAGTCTGTAAATTAAGCCGTCTGTAAGTCGAGGGTCCACTGTATTAACATTACAAGGTCACAGGTAGTGACAGCATTACAGATAGTAGACAGGGTTCAGATAGGACAATGGTTACATCATGTTATTAGGGTTGGTCTGGGGAAAGGCAATTAATCAAGCCCTCTGATTGGCCTAAGGAAAGGCCTCTATAGCAAGCTCTCTATGATAATGAGAAAGAGGAAGAATGGTGGCAGCTCCTCCCCTCAGAAGCAGCCACAGGAGGCAAGGAGAGTTTTCCCTCACTAGAACAACCATGCGGCTTAGCAACCTTGGGAGTGGCAACCCCACATTCATAAAATTACAATTCAAAATGAGCTGAACAGAAATAAATGGGTGCTATGATTAAAAACCTACATTCAGGTAAAAGCAATTATTTATGTCAGCCTGGATGCATTTTCCACTCTTTTACAAATCTAGTACCTAGGAAGTCAGAATAACTGATGTTTGTAAGGACAATTTTCTTTCTTCCCTCCAGTAGTAGTCACAGGAAAGGAGAAGAAGTGACCATAAGGGATGTCAACATTTGTTTCAAACATTCTTTTTACAGTTTTAGAAGAGGTAACCATGTTAGCCCATGCTAGTTTATGACGCCAAAAGCAAAAGAAAAATTAAAGAAAAGAAAAACAAATAAGACAACAACCTTGTAGCCCTTTAAGGACTAACTGTTATATAAGCTTCTGTGGACAAGTCTGTTGTATTAAAATATAGCAGTCTTTAGGGGCTATAACATTTTTATCTATTTTATTTTTGTATTTTTTCTTTTGTTTTTGTATTGACATTCATTTTAGGAAGCTTAGTTCCATTCTATGCTATCAGTGAGCCTTGTGATTGTATCTATTTAGTTAGTTCAAGTAGCAAATAAATAGAATACTTGTTAAACATCAATCCCTGTAGAGTGTGACTAAGAATGCTTAGGAAATGGGGAAAGCAACAAAACAAAACAAAAAGGTTCAGGCAGCAAACCTCTAAAATTCAAAGGGCTCACATTATGGTATTCCTAATAGGCAAAATGACATGTGTGTGTGTGTGTGTTTAGTCGTTTAGTCGTGTCCGACTCTTCGTGACCCCATGGACCAGAGCACGCCAGGCCCTCCTGTCTTCTACTGCCTCCCGGAGTTGTGTCAGGTTCATGTTGGTTGCTTCGCAGACACTGTCCAGCCATCTCATCCTCGGTCGTCCCCTTCTCCTCTTGCCATCACACCTTCCTAACATCAAGGTTTTTTCCAAGGACTCTTTTCTTCTCATGAGATGGCCAAAGTACTGGAGCCTCAGCTTCAGGATCTGTCCTTCAAGTGAGCATTCAGGGTTGATTTCCTTTAGAACTGATAGGTTTGTTCTCCTTGCAGTCCAGGGGATTTTCAAGAGCCTCCTCCAGCACCACAATTCAAAGGCATCAATTCTTCGGCGGTCTGCTTTCTTTATGGTCCAGCTCTCACTTCCACACATCACGACAGGAAAAACCATAGCTTTGACTATTCGGACTTTTGTTGGCAAGGTGATGTCTCTGCTTTTTAAGATGCTGTCAAGATTTGTCATCGCTTTCCTCCCAAGAAGAAGGCGCCTTTTAATTTCAGGGCTGCTGTCTCCATCTGCAGTGATCATGGAGCCCAGGAAGATAAAATTTGACACTGCCTCCATATCTTCCCCTTCTATTTCCCAGGAGGTGATGGGACCAGTGGCCATGATCTTAGTTTTTTTGATGTTGAGTTTCAGACCGTTTTTTGCACTCTCCTCTTTCACTCTCATTACAAGGTTCTTTAATTCCTCCTCACTTTCTGCCATCAGAGTGGTATCATCTGCATATCGGAGGTTGTTGATATTTCTTCCGGCAATCTTAATTCCGGCTTGGGTTTCTTCCAGTCCAGCCTTCCGCATGATGTATTCTGCATATAAGTTGAATAAGCAGGGAGACAATATACAGCCTTGCCGTACTCCTTTCCCAATTCTGAACCACTCAGTTGTTCCATATCCAGTTCTAACTGTTGCTTCCTGTCCCACATATAGGTTTCTCAGGAGACAGATAAAGTGGTCAGGCACTCCCATTTCTTTAAGAACTTGCCATAGTTTGCTGTGGTCCACACAGTCAAAGGCTTTCGCATAGTCAATGAAGCAGAAGTAGATATTTTTCTGGAACTCTCTGGCTTTCTCCATAATCCAGCACAAGTTAGCAATTTGGTCTCGAGTTCCTCTGCCTCTTCGGAATCCAGCTTGTACTTCTGGGAGTTCTCGGTCCACATACTGCTGAAGCCTACCTTGCAGGATTTTGAGCATAACCTTGCTAGCGTGCGAAATGAGTGCAATTGTACGGTAGTTGGAGCATTCTTTGGCACTGCCTTTCTTTGGGATTGGGATGTAGACTGATCTTTTCCAATCCTCTGGCCACTGTTGAGTTTTCCAAACTTGCTGGCATATTGAATGTAGCACCTTAACAGCATCATCTTTCAAGATTTTAAATAGTTCAACTGGAATGCCATCACCTCCACTGGCCTTGTTGTTAGCCAGGCTTTCTAAGGCCCACTTGACTTCGCTCTCCAGGATGTCTGGCTCAAGGTCAGCAACTACATTGTCTGGGTTGTCCGGGATATCCAAATCTTTCTGATATAATTCCTCTGTGTATTCTTGCCACCTCTTCTTGACGTCTTCTGCTCCTGTTAGGTCCCTCCCATTTTTGTCTTTTATCATGTTCATCTTTGCGCAAAATGTTCCTCTAATATGTCCAATTTTCCTGAACAGATCTCTGGTCTTTCCTTTTCTGTTATCTTCCTCTATTTCTTTGCATTGTTCATTTAAGAAGGCCCTCTTGTCTCTCCTTGCTATTCTTTGGAAGTCTGAATTCAAGTTTCTGTAACTTTCCCTATCTCCCTTGCATTTTGCTTCCCTTCTCCTCTCTGCTATTTCTAAGGCCTCATTGGACAGCCACTTTGCTTTCTTGCATTTCCTTTTCTTTGGGATGGTTTTCGTTGCTGCCTCCTGGACAATGTTACGAGCCTCTATCCAAAGTTCTTCAGGCACTCTGTCCACCAAATCTAGTTCCTTAAATCTGTTCTTTACTTCCACTGTGTATTCATAAGGGATTTGGTTTAGATTATACCTGAGTGGCCCAGTGGTTTTTCCTAATCTCTTCAGTCTAAGCTTGAATTTTGCTATGAGAAGCTGATGATCAGAGCCGCAGTCAGCTCCAGGTCTTGTTTTTGCTGACTGTATAGAGCTTCTCCATCTTTGGCTGCAGAGAATATAATCAATCTGATTTCGATATTGCCCATCTGGTGATTTCCATGTATAGAGTCGCCTCTTGTGTTGTTGGAAAAGAGTGTTTGTGATGACCAGCTTATTCTCTTGACAAAACTCTATTAGCCTTTGTCCTGCTTCGTTCTGAACTCCAAGGCCAAACTTCCCTGTTGTTCCTTTTATCTCTTGGCTCCCTACTTTAGCATTCCAGTCCCCTAGAATGAGAAGAACATCTTTCTTTGGTGTCAGTTCTAGAAGGTGTTGTAAATCTTCATAGAATTGTTCAATTTCAGTCTCCTCAGCAATGCTGGTTGGTGCATAAACTTGGATTATTGTGATGTTGAATGGTCTGCCTTGGATTCGTATTGACATCATTCTATCATTTTTGAGATTGTATCCCATTACAGCTTTTCCCACTCTTTTGTTGACTATGAGGGCTACTCCATTCCTTCTACGGGATTCTTGCCCACAATAGTAGATATGATAATCATCTGAGCTGAATTCGCCCATTCCTGTCCATTTTAGTTCACTGATGCCCAGGATGTCGATGTTTATTCTTGCCATCTCCTGTTTGACCACCTCCAGCTTCCCAATGTTCATAGATCTTACATTCCAGGTTCCTATGCAGTATTTTTCTTTGCAGCATTGGATTTTCCTTTCACTTCCAGGCACGTCCACAGTTGAGCGTCCTTTCGGCTTTGGCCCAACCACTTCATTAGCTCTGGAGCTACTTGTACTTGTCCTCCACTCTTCCTCAGTAGCATGTTGGACGCCTTCCGACCTGAGGGGCCCATCTTCCAGCGTCATATCTTTTAGCCTTTTGTTTCTGATCATGGGGCGTTCTTGGCAAAGATACTGGAGTGGCTTGCCATTTCCTACTCCAGGTGGATTGCGTTTAGTCGGAACTCTCCACTATGTCCTGTCCGTCTTGGGTGTCCCTGCACGGCATAGCCCATAGTTTCTCTGAGTTACTCAAGCCCCTTCGCCACGACAAGGCAGCAATCCATGAAGAAGCAAAATGACATACTGAGGTATAACAATTGTCCTTGTTCAAATAAGATTAGGACGAATACAAATGTAACATTGTTTGCAGAAATATCCTTAGAGAGATGCAGTAATAGACATCATGCTGTCGGTAGCTTAAAAACACACACAGGAAATAAAGGAATCAATATAAATGTCACAATGGCATTTTCCTATGAGAGATGAGTCAAAATGTGCACTACTCTGGTTAGATTATGTAATCTTTTAAAATTATACAGTGGTGCCTCGCTTAATGGGCGCCCCGTTTAATGACGAAATTGCGTAGCGATTAACTTTTTGTGATCACTTTTGCGATCACTTTGTGATCGCTTTGCGATGTTCCCTATGGGGAAAATCGCTTTGCGATGATCGGCACCCTGTTTCACTTACCGATCATCGCAAAGCGATGATTTTTTAACAGTTGATCGGCGGTTCAAAAATGGCCACCGGGTAAAAAAATGGCCGCCCGCTGTTTTCTGGGATGGATTCCTCGCTTACCGGGCAGCAAAAATGGCTGCCATATGGAAGATTTTCGCTTTAAGGTGGGTCTGAAGCCCATAGGAACACATTGAAGGGGTTTCAATGCATTTCTATGGGCTTTTTAATATTGCATAGCGACGAAATCACTTTGCAGCGATTTTTATTTATTTATTTATTTATTTATTTATTTATTTTATTTCTATCCCGCCTATCTGGACATATTAGCCCACTCTAGGCGGCTTACAATAAAAGAAACAATATAATTTTAAAACATTGCACCTAGACTAAGATAGAAATCAAAGAAAGATATAAGAAAGGAAAAATCGTCAGGAGTTTTCTGTTGGGAAAGCCTGCCTATACATCAATGTTTTTAGTTGTTTCTTAAAAATGTCCAGCGAGGGAGCCGCGCGAATCTCAGGAGGTAAGTTGTTCCAGAGACGAGGAGCCACCGCCGAGAAGGCCCGATTTCTGGTCTTCTCCTTCCGGGCCTCTCTCGGCGTTAGGCTCCTCAGCCTCACCTCCTGGCTCGCACGAGTGACACGGTTAGATCTTGGTGGGAGAAGGCGTTCCACCAAGTATCGAGGTCCTAAACCGTTTAGGGCTTTATAGGTAAGCATCAACACTTTGAAGTCGATGCGGAATCGGATGGGCAGCCAATGCAGTGCGGCCAGAGTGGGCGAGATATGTTGGAATCTTCTCACTCCACTAAGTAATCTGGCCGCAGCATTCTGCACCACCTGTAGTTTCCGCAGCAACCTCAAAGGTAGCCCCACGTATTTGCTGCACCGATTATCATCACTATGCGAGGCACCACTGTATTATTTATTTGGATCTACTGAAACAAAATATATTGTTGTATCACTGACATATGCAACTGACATGGGTTTCCAATTGTTTTCCATGCACTTAAAAACCTATTTGGAGTTACTGTGGGGCTGGCGAGAGCTCTCCTGGCCCAATTGGTGGGCTGCCCACCTTGGCACAGTAGGCAGCAGACTTTCCAACTCACAGCTCCCTAGTGGATTGCGGCTGGGATGATGAGGTGGAGGAAGACACCCTGGAGCTGCCTCTATGGCAGGACTCCTACTTAAGGTGGATCCAGTCACCACAAAGAATGACCTCTGGGCTGATGCAGTGGACTGTGAGGTGTGTGAGGCTGAGAAAAGTGCCCTCCAGGGAAGGCTGGGAAGTGGTCCATATGCCCAATTCCAACATAAATCAGTGAACAGAACTGACACTGCCCCCCAAAGGAAGCTGTTTGGGTACGCCGTGGGCAGATCTGTCAATGCAAGGCACACTGGCTAGAGAATCAGTGACAAGCTCAGTGCTGCAACAAGAGAAAACAAGAGATTTTGCCCCAGGTTAAGTTATCCCCCCACCCTCCAGGGAAATGAGCACACAGGTTCCCTGCTGTTTCATAATCCTGGGAGTACAGCTTGGGTACATGACTAAGAACTATTATGCATTTGGATCTAGATTCTAGGGGAACCAACTGCTGGACAAAATGGACTGGCTAGAGAAGGGGTCCATGCAGCCTGCTTATATGGGCAGCTCTCAGCCTGCACACTCCCTGCGTGGCATGTTAAAGTTCGTTGAGGAGAAAGGACCCAGAATGACCCTCTAAAACTGTCCCCACGATAAGTCTGTTGTACTGAGAGTGAATGGAAGTTTAAGGTGCCCTGTTAGTGCTGAGTTAAGCCAGGCCTGGTTGCCCTTTAAGTTGCTTTGTTCTATTAAACAAAGTTCTGGTTCTGCAGCAACTTGTGTTGTCATACACTGGGGATAGAGGTCTGGTCACAGTTAGATTACACAATTTGTCTAAAGGGAGCTAAGAGAAAAGAAAATTGTCCCATCTTGATGGGAGGGTCTACTTCCAATTGTCCTGGAGGCTGTATCTATAACCCCCAAAGACCGTGAAATATGTTGTCTATACTTATTTATTTATTACTTTTCTACCCCGCCACTTTCGCTAAAAGCTAGCACTTAAGCAATTTACAAACTTTTAAAAAAAGAATAAACACAAATAAAATCACATTTAGTTTAAAAAATTAATAAAATTATATAAACCTATCCCAAAATAAACTATTTAAATCAATTTAAATATATTTAAAAAACAATGAAAAGCAATGAAAGATATAGTTATAAACAAAACTTGCAAGACTTACAGGTAAATAATTCTACCTGAGTAGAAATAATCTTAACTGTTTAGTAGGTATGTGCATTGAGGTTTTATACAATCAAAGCTCCATATGCACTGTGTGCTGTTTTGAAGTGTGGTGTACATTGACTTGGCTGAGTAGATGGCATCATCTGATGTTTGAGACAGCAAACTGTCATCTATAAAAACATCTTATCTGCATTTTGTTTAATAGTTACTGTTTTTTGATCATTAATATTCTTCTACCATTTAATATCCATTATATTCTACAATCTTTAATCATTTTATTCATTTAGTCCATTTTTATTGTTAAGGTTTTCTTTCCTCTTCCTAGATCCACTCTATAGTATGCTTTCGTTCAGAGCTTCTCACTTGGTCTTCTGCTCTAGTCGAGCTTCTTTCTGCCTTTGCAAACCCAATATTTTACTCTTTTCATAATAGCTGTGACCTGTAGTCCCCCTGCACTCCTTATGTACAATACAGTGTATCATATTACAGAGCTCTTCTTGGCAAGCCTGTACTCCACATGCTCAGTGTTATAACAAAATTGCTGATTCATTAATTTGAAAGACCTTTTTTGGAGGGACCAAAATTTTAATCCCTACAGCCTAGATTCTTTCAATTTTTTAAAGCAGGTAGGGACAACAATTCTTTTTCAAGATAAGCAATATTGGACTTTTCAATTTGCATGAACTATTTTAAATCTGGGAGTGTTTCGAGTCTCCTGTTTCCGTACAGGGCTGGTTTTGAAATAGTTTTAAGGCCATAACTTGAAACCCTTTACCCAAACTCCCCTAAATTTGAAAGAATAGACTGTCTGCAACCTCTGTGTCAAATGTGGTGCTGATCCAAAGTCCAGTTTCAAGAGGTTTTTGTGGGCTGCCCCCATTGCCATATAGAATGTTGATTTGCTTTGCTGCACAATATCACTGCTGAACTCTATGCAGCAATAATGATGCTTGATGCTTAAAAGTGTTAAAACTTCTCAATTAAAATGTAACAATAATCTCAAGATTTAGAAAAGTACAGGACTAAAACCTCTCTCCTAGTCAGGCAGGCAGTTGTAAAAAGCCTGCTTAAACAGGAAATCTATTTCTAGGCTTGTTGGTGATGAGGCAGAAGAGAGCCTCCTTTGTTAGGGAATTTCACATTCTGGGAACAGACACCAAGAAGGCCCATATTATTGCTAATTTCTTCCTTCTGGCTTCTTCTGTCTTGTTGGGTATATCTAATTGCCTGAATCTCAACATTTTGCTTAAGCAGGTTATCTCACTTTAGTTTTTGTGTACAGCAGAATAAAAGATGGGCATGCATCTACTATCAGGTTGGATTAGTGGTCAATAAAACACATGAGAAATGAGAGAAATGTCTTTTTCTTTCACCTTCTATATCAAATATGGATTATGGAATTTCTCAAGACTGATTTGTATCTGCAGAAAAATTGTGAGTATAGTATGTCTCAATTTGACAATTTTGATCTAACAATTACTTGTAGTTTAGGTAACAATAAAGAAGAGAAAGATACTTATTCAATATAGTAATAACTTGTAATGCATTGTTTTTAATTTTAGGAAGGGCATGACATTTTTTTTCTCAAAAAATATCTGTTACTTTGCAATGCAAATGGTAATTTATTTACTACTTGGAAAATGGTGTGAGGGGTATCTGGGGAGATATTGGGTTATTTCAGGATAATTTTTTTTGGTAAAATTATATAAATAAAATGGAATAATTCAAAATCAGGATAGAAATCCTCACCTTTTCCTATCTTTGAATGTAATGAATTACATTATTCTCCTTGTCAGTCAAGATGGCATGGAATTTCTTGGCAATTTCAATACATGGATGAGAACAATAGTTGTTCTGGGTTTTTTTGAAAATATTTACTTTTGTGCAGAAAATTGCATTTGTGCACAAATCGGCACAATTATGTAAATTCCCTAAAATTGGAGTGACTACTACTCTAAGAATTTGACACCTTAGATGGATTGTTACCACGACTGACTTCTGTGCTTACAGTTGATGTATGTTTTGTATTTCAGAGGGAAAAACAGTGGGTGCATTTTGTATAAATTATAGAGATCTTGAGAGGAGAAAGAGGGACGTGGTTGCGCTGCAGGCTAAACCGCAGAAGCCTTTGTGTGCTGCAGGGTCAGAAGAACAGCAGTCATAAGATCAAATCCATGCAATGGAGTGAGCTCCCATCACTTTGTCCCAGCTCCTTGCCAACCTAGCAGTTCGAAAGCATGGAAATGTGAGTAGGTACCACCTCGGTGGGAAGGTAAACAGCGTTCTGTGTCTAGTCGCGCTGGCCACGTGACAATGGAAACTGTCTTCGGACAAACACTGGCTCTATGGCTTGGAAACGGGGATGAGCACCGGCCCCTAGAGTCGGACACGACTGACTAAATGTCAAGGGGAACCTTTATCTTTTACTGAGAGGAGAAAAGAGATCTGACTCCTTCTCAGATGGAAGTGAGGAATCTCAGAGTTTAAAATTCTCTTTCCAGTTGTGTGATAGTGTTAAGATTGCCTAATTCATCCCTTTCTTTTAATGCAGGGTGGAAGGAACACTCATACATTTCATTTGGGAGAATAAGATCATTAATAAGAGTATTCTTTCCATCCCTCATTAAAAGAAGTAAGATAATAAGATTTACATTTGGCTCTTGAAGCAGTGACTGAAATCTTGTTGCTTAGCATAGTAAGTCACACCAGAGTAAGCCCACTGACTCAATGGGCATACTCTGGTGTGACTTACTATGCTAAGCAGCAGGATTTCAACCATGAGCGCTGCTTTAGAAGCAAAACAATGCATATTAGCCAATACATTACCTTAAAAAATTAAGCAGTCCCTTGCAAAAAGATGGTCACACCTCAAGCATGGAGAAGCAGTTGAGAAGAAGCATTCAAATAGAAAAATAACAGGACGGATTATAGCTTTGGCTTTTTTCTTTTCTGCCCAATCCTAATTATGACCTCTCATTGCTGCTTTTCCTTTAAAGAGAAACCACTATTGGACAACTCTTGTATGTGGAAGATCTAATTTTACCCTTTATCTTTGTGAACTGAGAGAGCCTTAGGAAACCAACATAATTGATACAATGTGGTACTCTTTTCATTTGTTAGTATCTTGCATTTCCACATCTGAGAAAACAAGCCTTGATGTCAAGGAAGGAACCATGGCCTCTGAAATGCCTTGAAGTAAAACCCTCTTACTAAAAGTTTAGGGCAGTTAATATCTAGTCCACAACATTTTTCTCAGAGAGCAGTACAGTTAAATATCTCCTTTATAGCTTGAATTGCTTCAGTTAACAGGAGTCAAGGTTTTATCAGATCAGTGGACAGTTGCGAAGATATATAAAATAAGGATTTTATCAAGTAGGGACAAATTGTCTTTTATACTGAACAGCTGGAGTACCCTTTTGAAGACAAGTATTCAATTGTCTGTTTTTGTGAGCACTGGCTTCCTAAAGCCTGATATTGTATCATTTTAAGCTTTATTTTTAAAAAGAATAGTCCTCTATACTCACATCATTAAATCCTCAAACTGTGAATTTCTTCAGCTTATTTTGGACATACCAATCTATCTAAGCATTTCAGGAATGGACCATGTTGCATTATAAGCCAATATGACTGTTCAAAAACATATTTAATGCATTTAAATAAGTACTGTTTCAATGTATCTTTCACTTAGTACGTGGCAAAACATCAGAGCAAGCATAGAATAAAATGAATGCTAATTGTTATTCCAGGAGCAATTACTAGAATCAGATTGAAACACATTTTATGAAATACGGAAGATTCTCTAATGCAGTTTGCATGATAAAATAATCCCCTTTAACAATCTGAAAATCTGTTTTACAAAAGCCCCTGTAATTTTGACACATACACCCAAATATACACAGAGCGAGCAATTTTGAAGAAAATATATTTCTGAGTATTCTCAAAGGCTTTCACGGCCGGGATCCAATGGTTGTTGTAGGGTTTTTTTGGGCTGTTTGACTGTGTTCTGGAGGTTTTTCTTCCTAATGTTTTGCCAGTCTCTGTGGCTGGCATCTTCTGGTGTAGTTCAGACAGAGTTCTAACTCCTGTCCTCCGAAGATGCTGGCCACAGAGACTGGCATAACGTTAGGAAGAAAAACCTCCAGAATACGGCCAAACAGCCCTAAAAACCTACAACAGCCAGATATATTTCTATTGCTGTTTAAAGGTGACTGAACAGCTCAGTGAGTTAGGTATCTGCCTGCAGAACCAGAATGTGTTTGATTCTCCACTGTGCATCCCAAGAGGGAAGACAGCTAGGTTGTTTAGCTTTAGAGCAATTTACTACACTAGGGCCAGCACTAGAGTGCCCCCAGAAGAAAGGAGTGATACATCACTTCTGATACTCTATATCTAGGAAACCCTGGGAGGGATCACCATAAGTCAGAATCAACTAGACAGCACATGATTTTTTTATTAGTGTTTACATTCATAAGATTCTGAACCTACTTCATATGTATAACTGTATTATATGTTTTTGAAATTAAAATAAAAAGGTAACTATTTTTAAATGAATCAGAAATGAATAAAAAGAAAACACAGAGACGTAAGTCAACAATCTATTTCAAAAGCAGACAATACATAAGAAAGAAAAATCATCATGAGACGCATGCCAACAATAGTTTATATTATCACATGCACATACCCCAGTGGCATACTGGGACAGTCACAAAATCCATCTCCTTGCTCTCACTCCACCTCCAGAGAAGCAAATAAAACAGTCCCCGAGCACCCCACCAGAGATAACATGAGACAGAAATATAGCTGTTAGTATAGAATGGTGGTCCCCAACCTTGGATCCCCAGATGGTCTTGGATTACAGAAATCCTAGCCAGCAGAATTAGTTGTGAAGGCTTCTGGGAACTTCAGTACAGCAACATATGGGGGTCCAAGGTTGGGAATCACTAGTATAGAATATCTACACAAGTGGCTGACATAACCAGATAAACTCCATGCAGTTGGCATTTGTTCCCTTTGATCCTGAGTTGGGCAAGTTTGGTATAGCAAGCAAACCCTTCTTTTGAGCTAGTAAAGTTCAAGCTTTCCAAATGAAAAAGCCAAATAAACAGCTGCAAAGCACACATCAAAATTCCTCTATTCATCCAAACCTTTAAAACAACTAGTCTGGGATACCCAGTTTTGAAATGTGCATGCTCATTTTTGAGGAGTTGTAAATATTGTTTTGCTGGTTTGTAATTCACTATGATTTTGATTTCATGGTTTCATATTGAACTTTGAATGTGTCAGAGATGGGGAAAATTCAGTTTTTGGACTATAACTCTCAGAATCCCACAGCCAGTGTTTTTCTCTTTGTTTATTGTAAGTTGCCAGGAATCTTTATGTTTATGGGTCAGAATACAAATGTCATTTTTTAAAAGGAAAACAGTTATGAAAGTGGAAAGCAAGCAGGACTGCAGGGACTATGTAGCCAGTAGATAACTTCTAGTATATTGCAGAGTGTCACTGTTCTACCTGCTTCTTAACAGAAGCTATGCATCTTTCTTCAGTGGTGTGAGCTCCTGGCTTTAAAGAAACAAGTTCATTCCCTTGAGGCCAAGGTAGCTGATGTGCAAAGCTGAGAGAGACAGGGAGGTTTGTAGATTAGGTCTTTGGAGAAGCCCTTGTGGCATCCCAGTCTTGGGGTGACATATCCTGTCACAGAAAATGAGGTCTTAGGGAAGGATAGTGTCACTCCAAGGAAGAGACCTTGTACTGACACACTTTCTATAGGCCTTTGCTGAGTAAGAGTGCACGAGCTGGTGTCATAACATGGCTAGCAAACAGTCCTTGCATTGGAAGAAATGGCAGAATAAAACTGGAAGAATTATTAGAAGATATTAATATTGTTAATTACATTTCATTATACTATGCAATATAGTGTATCATTTTAATCTGAACAGTGCTGAAATACTAACAATGTTTGTTTCTTAACAAATTACAGTCATAAATCAATCAGTGTTAAATGGTACTGAGGTACCAAGCTAAGCTTGATTGAAGTTACAGTTCACAACTGCATTTAACACAAATTCAAGTCATAATGATAATGGCAAGCATGTCACTTTTTCTGTAATGAAAAGGGGGGGGAAGCAATGTGGTCCTTGTACTGAGTCCAAGGATGTTATTATCTTAGAACCACTAAAAACTATAAAAACACTCAAGGGCAGGAGGACCCTTATTCAAGCTGAAAACTGCATATATTGCAACAGTGGGAGGAAGAGGAGAATAGTTCAAATCATGCTGTGCAGATGTTGCAGTCTCAGAGTCTGATTTAAAGTAATGTCCCAAGACAAAGGCTGGAAGCATGGTTGCATCAGCTTGAGATGTCAAGTTTCCCATCAAGTGATATATGATTAATTGTTTTTCCCTATCTCTCTAGACAAATCATCTAGTACATTCTCCACTTCCTTGTGCTAAATCATGTATCTCCTGTCTGGCTCAGAGTAGATGCAACAAGAGACATGACCATCCTCATTTCAGAAGAGATGGATATTAAATTCAGTTGGCAAACGAGACAGAAAAAATAAATCAGTTGAAGCTAAGTTTGAGAGTATTATGTTTCAGAGTGACCAAGAGTTCAGAGGATTCAATGCATGCTAAACAATCAGGCAGGAGTAGATCTCTTGCTCTGCACAAATTCCAGTCTAGCACTGGCAAAGCCTGATGCTAAAATTATGAAAAATAGGCCTTCTTCTCCCCCAAAACTATGTGAACATATTTCAGATTTTATTTGTCAAGCAACCATCCTGGGCCTTGTTTGGCACTCCCAGGTTCATCTCTTCTTTACAAAGATGCAATGCCTCCACACAAAAAAGCAGGCTCAGGGGATACACGGAGAAGGAAGGCTCTCCTCCTTCACATATGTCCGCTGTAACTCTCTTCTGCTTTAGCTTCTCTGCTACTCTTACACTTTCAACGATGCATATCATCAACACCTGACTAGTTAATATAATGTCTACGAGTGTATTTCTTGTTATCAGAGAAGCATGAATGGGAACCGGCATGTTAGGAGGTGTTCTATTAACCAAATTAGATTCACACAGGCTAGCAGCTACAGAACAATAGGTAAAATGCCTTACCAATGACATTAAACTGCAATTTCTTGTTCTTAAAGTCTCAGTGATCATTCTGCCCACAAATAATATTGATGGGAAAGAAAAATATTTTTAATAATGAGGTATCTTTCCAGCTCAATTGGAACATATAATTTGCAATAATTACATTTGTCTAGTTTGAGAAAGAAGATTGGAAGATTATACCCTGCACTAGACAAATAAGGCTTATCTTGCCTGTGGGGGGGAGAATCAACAATACTTTCAGAAACATGTAAATCTGATGTTTCATTTTATTTCTTTAGCTACAGGGGCACAAACATCTCCTATGAAATTCTGTTGTTATTGTTATTGTTTTAGATTGTGCACGTGTGAAGTGGAACACCTCACTTAACTAATCTACATTTAGCATTTATGAAAAGGAGCTGGTGATTTTCAAGAACATTTCTGCTTTATTCTTAGAAGGTTAGAGGCATAGGCAGCTTGTTCACTAAACAAGCAGTTGCCTGCCCTGAAATTCTGGGGTGAGGCATCTCCCCAATCCATGCACTGCTGCTATTCAGATGTGATGCAAATTAGCACAGCTACATTGGACTGTATGCCAGTAAATACTAGCATTTATATACAACAGTTTACCATTATACAAAAGCTGTATTCCTACCTTATAGAGATACATGATGTAGTGAAGTCCAAATAAGAACGTGAGCTGCTAAGTCAAGTTTCTAAATTACACAGCCAAATGTCATTAATACCTTGACAGAAATTACCTGGCTTGAGCCTAAGAAGAATCTGTGTTGGCATATAATGATCTCCATAAGGCAGTGGTGGCCAGCCTGGGGAAACCCAAGTGCCTGCAACTCCCAGAAACCCTGGCTGATGGTGAAAGCTTCTGGGAATTGCAGTCCAAGAACAACTGGATTATCCAAGGTTGAGAACCACTGCCATAACTGAGAGGAGGACTGATTGATGATTGGAGGAGCTTGGAAGCTTCCCAGATAACCCAACACAGATGGCTCTTGTCTGCCTGATTTGTTTACCACTTAAAACCCCTTCTCCATCCTAAGCATGAAGATACTTTAAGTAATCAGGCCTGTAACAACTGGGCTCATATTTTTAACATTCCCAGAAATGTGGGGGAAGAAAAGGTTTTTCACACTAACTCCTGTGTATTAAATATTAATAAGTGACATTTTATTAAATATCAGGATCTTAAGATATATTCTAATTGTTGCACTTCTAAATTTGACACTTTCTACCAGCGGTATATATAGCACTATTATCCTAATAAAGGTAATAGCCCCCAGCTTGAGGCCCTGTGTGAAGTTCTCTCTCCTTTACATTTTGTGACATCAGAGCAGCTCAGCCAATGTTGTTGTTGGGAGCCTAGAAATACAATTGGGCAACCTTCCACTCAACTTTATTTTCTGTCACTTTCATCCTCTTACTTAATTCATTTTCCTAAGCACTATTTCTTCATCCCTGATTTCACTATACTTTATGCAGGGGAAAGATGCAGAAATAGTTGACAAGCTCCAGAACGGAGCTGTGCTACCATGTTGCCTGTCCACATGGGAATACTGCAGCTAGTTAAATTTAGAACAGCCGTAGGCCTGTTTTGAGTTATGCCAGGGGCCACGTCAGGAGAGTGGCTGTTGGTGCACAATTGTTCCTGGTGAAGCTCAAGATGTGTCAGATGGCATTCAGCAAAAATAACCACATGAGACTTTGTTTCAGGTATTTGCAGTTTTAAAGTAACACACAGTGAATACAGCTGCAATCTGGCAACCCATGCAACAGAATCTCAGGTGTCAGAATTAAAACTCTCCTAAGAAATCAGGTGTATAAGTTCATTTTTCTTGCCAAGGATTGCTGCTGACATCAGCTGGAATTCATAGGTCAAGGAATTATATTATTGAAATTAAAAAATCTTTAATGGAACTTAATGAAAAACAAATAGCATCTAATAACATTATGGATGTCAAGTCAAGTGAAGGAAAAAACACACCACCTGTTTATTTAACCGATTTCCCCAGGAATCAGTTTTTGCTAGGAAACTCTAGAAAATTCTCCCTCTGTCTATTCTTCTCCTGATCTAGAGCTACTGGATGATGTAGCTTGTTTGCAGTGTATCAACAATGCTTTAGAAATCTTTTTCTTTCTTTTTCTTTCTTTTGCTACACTGAAAACTAATAAATTTATTAGACCATAAGCTTTTTGGACTACATATCTGGCTTCATCTTATTCACCATATTTGTTAGTCCTCAAGATGCCACAGGGTTCTGTTGTTTTTGGTGCAACAAAACAACTACACCCAGAATCCTAGTAGTGTTCGTGTAAGATTTGTATCAGTTGCTGCAGTGAACTGTGGCTAACGGTGTGCCAGACACACCTTGATCCATTTCACTGGTCATGTTCCTAATTGCACAATGGAGATTCATCTTGCTACCTCAGCAAAGAGCTGTTGACAAAACACACAAGAGTTCTGTCTATCTCTGTATCACAATATTCTGAGCACTGTAAATATTGAGAAAGGCCTGCATGCCATGCAGGTGAAGATCTGCAACAAGATTTCAGCTCTGATAAGATAGCAATACATTTGATTATACAAATAGTGACCAGGTGTTAAGAGCAAGAGTAGGCAACTTCAGCATATCTCCAGTCATTTTCTCCCTCCTCTGGGCATACTTTCCCATTTTCTAGTACTGTACCTTACTGCTTCTTTCAAGAACATCTACATATGACCAAACTGGAACTGACTGGAAAGCGATTTGGGGCCTAAAAGGCCCAGGAGGGTACAAAACAACCTTTAGAATGACCAAGCATATCCCCTAGAGCAGGGGTCTCCAAACTTTTCAGTGCGAGGGCCACATCATATATTTTATACATTTTTGAGGGCCAAAGGAGGGAAGTGGGACCCAAGTGATCTCCCACCCCCACTGTCTTTGCAAAGGCAGAGAGGGTGAGGGATTGCTTGGGTCCTCCTTCCTTCCTCTTCTAATGCCCGGACCGGATAATAATGCAAGGTGGGCTGGCTATGGCCCACAGGCCCTAGTTTGGAGACCCCTGCCCTAGAAGAGGCAACTGGCTATTTTTATGGAATTTCACTCTCCCTACCTCACCCCTTTTGTTCATTATGTACAGAAACTCCCCATGTTACATACAGCTATTTCTGACCAATTAGAATATACAGTGAATACATATGAATCAAGTCCCATTGCTATGCACTAGCTGGGATTAGGGATTAGATACATCTACCTCTAACTTCATGTCTCTCCTTATCCTTGTTCTCTTTACAGTGTCCTCTGATTCTTCTAGCAATTATCATCACCACTTACACTGTTCTTACACTACATTCTGATCACTACATGTTAGGATATAGAGAAGGTCAGACCTTAAATACAAGAGGTAGAATTACTTCTTTTGAGTACATTGTCAAATAAATATGTTGTGGGATAAATAACTATGATTAAAGAAACTGAGAGAGCAACCCACTAGTTATTGTTCTTACTCACTAACATTTTTTCACTTACAGATAATTCTTCCCAAACAAGAAAAGTATCAAGATGCCCAAGGATACCTTCCAGTTTCTTTCATATATATATTTAACTTGTAAATAAAGAAATATATATAATGATCTTATATATTTTAAGATCATTGAATGCCATCATTTGTTCAGGTTCTTGGTGCCAAGTGTATATTTCTTCCACTGTAGAAACAAATAATTAAAGAGTTGAAGAGACTGGCATTAGGAAACTGACCTATCTGGCCGTGGCCTCATGGGAGAGGGGTTGAATATGAAGGGGTCAGGCTTGGAGGGTCATCAAAATAACCACACACCTACCAGGGAGGGACTACAAGAGTGGCCTAGCCTTTCCATCTCCAGTTCTTTAGAGAACAAAGGATACATTAGGCTTCCAACCAAGGCATTTTGCCGCATGCATTAACAGAAGGCACTCAACTACCACAATTGTCAGCCTCAAAGTCTTTCTCTAACTGGCTCTGACTGCTAATTCCCAGGCTCTGCTTTCTTTCCATGCTCATCGAGCTTTCACGGATGCATCTGTTCTTATCACCCATCACCCACTACTTATTTGATTAACTTGTAAATAAAGAAATACTTGTATTCAAGGCTACCTGGATAATACTTTGTCTGGCACCATGAGACAGGACTCAGAGCTTCCTGTACTTTAAGTGCAGATCACATCTAATGCATCAAAACTGTAGGCAAATGAAAACAATCTTCTTTGTAAAATTGATAACAGCCTGCAATGGAGGCTGAACATAAAACAAACCATGTGGATTGATGGAAGTTGTGTGTTGAGCTAAGACACCAGTTCATATTTGCTACTGGCCATGAAAGTCTCCAGTCACTTTAAACCAGTCATACTTTCTTAGACTGACATACTTTATATAGGGCTTTCTTCAAAAAGAAGGTGAGGGAGTTCACGTATGACACATTGAATTCACTGAATAAAATGTGGGATGTGTGTGTGCATGTGTGTGTGTGTGAGAGAGAGAAAAATGTAACAAACCAGTAGTAATAAAACAGCATATAAACTAGCACAGCATATCCATGCTTACAGATGTTTATACACAGATATATAAAAGCCAAGGAGGAGACATATAATTTCTTTTTCTGTGTTAATTATGGCTCCTATTAAAAGGACACATAAACCAATTTGCCAGAGTGTATCTGGGGATATTTCCATGCTAATCACAAAATAATGATAGCTGGTAGGTTCATTCTTTTAATGAAAATATTATGGATATCAGTAGACTTGTTACTTGAGATTGCATTTGAACAAGATATCTCTTCCCATATGGATTTAGAAATAAGGAATTCTCTGGAAGCAGCATCAGGGATATTTTTAGTGCACATACCCTATGGTAGGATCAGTTCATATTTGATAATGTTAAACATGCAGTTGTAATATACTCTTTGGAATTTTAAGATAACTTGCCTTATTACTTCTATTGCTTCCTACAATTTAAACCTACAATAGCAATACATAAGCATTAAAAGTGTCATATGTGTCACTTAGACTTTTACAACTTGTTATCCTGCTTTCTGAACCAGGCTATTCTTTTCAGTCTTTAGGACCACATATTCTGGAAACCCATGGTTTATTATCCTAGTATGGTTACCACAAATTCCCCCGGGAGACGAATAAGATATCACACATCTAATTACAATTCCTTGTTGTTGACATTAGTTGGGGTTGATAGAGGTTATAGCCTAAAGCATCTGGAGGGGTAAATGTTTCTTAATCCTATAAAAGATAATCTGTTGATTCTTTTTATCCTATCTAATTTATGTCTTCCTCCTGTGTTTCCATTCGAGTGGAAAGAAATCAAAGAGAAAAATCTTTGTTCTGCCATAATATTGCAGGAATTTCTTCACTTCATACTATATGCACTTGAGAAGCCATAAAAAGTATGCACAACCCTAAAACAAAACACACAGAGAGAGATGGGTTGAGGGCTTTGGTCAGGCTATTCCTCCCTCCAATTGCACCCATTCCCCTTAATTATGACAGTAACACATTATTACAGTCAGAATTAAGTTTCAAGAATCACCCATGTAAATGCAAACACTAACGAATTTCCAAAAATTTTCATTTTTTCCAAAAAAAAAATCTTCCTTTTCTTTTTCAGAAGAAATAGAAATTTTACATCTCTAGAGAGAACTTAAATACATAAAGTATCAGAAGTCTTTCATTAAGGTCTTTATGTTTTATAGTTTGAATACCAGAGGGAAGAGACTGACAAAAGATTATGTGAGGGATGCACTTTGTACAGGAGAAGAAATATGAACTGAGCAGCACCAGAAAGATCTAAAACCTGAAGTACCAATGGCCCACCTTAGCTCACCAATCAGATTTGCAGTACTTCCAGAAAAATAAGGGAAGAAATGTGTTCAGATTCAGACATTTGGAACCAGAGAACAGATTTCCAAAACTTGTCCCAGTCTTTTCTAGCTACCTATTTCAGTTGCTGGAACCTCTCCCTAAGCATCACCATGACCGAAGCTGTCTTGCTCCTTCCTGCTGATCTGGCTTTGAAGACTACTAATCCTCTTAATGGGATGGGTGGAGGAAGGCATATGGGAAGCACAGACTCCTTTGTACATTCTAAGTTTAATAAGGGAACTATTTCTTTGCCTTCACTGAGTTTGATTTACTCTTTCACAAATCTGGAGATTAGGCTATTTAAATTAAAAATCCCAAATTTTCCTCTATTTCGTAAAATTCATGCGGTGCATTTCTGCCTGACTCAATGGCAGCAAAAAAAAACTATTGTCCAATTTGTTGTATTGTTTCTTAATTTATGGGCAGGGGAATACTATCTACTTGTGTGAATACTATCTACTTCGCCTTGGCCCAAATTATTTGTCTTACACACAGCAAATAATTTGCTTTCAGCCAATTTATACCCCACCCACTTTGATTTGTATCTGAACATTCTGTAGTATTTGTATGTATTTATATATGTCGGAATAATAAAATAATATGGTTGTTGTAGGTTTTCTGGGCTGTTTCACTGTGTTCCAGAGCACAGCCAAACAACCCAGAAAACCTACAACAACCATTGGATCCCGGCCGTGAAAGCCTTCAAGAATACAAATAATATATATATATATTTAAAAATCTGAAAATGGGAAAAATAAAGGGCTTTGTCATGGGATGGGGTGAAACTCTGTGCCCTTAAGTACTGCTCCAGTAAGGAGGCTCCAACAATTTTCTTTCCTTCCTCCCCTCCCCCAAACAATTGCTGTGCAATTTGGATAGATTAAGTCCTATTCCTAATAGTACTGTGACCTACTCCACTCATATCTTGCATGATGGCACCAGTTCCACATATACAGGCACTTGATTGATTTGGTTGAAAAGCTGCTGAAGAGATCTTCCCATTTTTTACCTTCCTACTGAAACTGAGAGGAGAATAGTAATCTTCCTTTATTTTCCAACTTGCTATTCTCACAAAATTTTCACTGATCATATGGATAGAAAAGAATTCTCTTCCAGGGGCCCCATGACTGAGTTTGTAATAGAACCTGGCTTGAACTCTGCTTTGATCTTTAGATTCCTTTGTTTCTTTACATTTTGCTTTGGAAATGGACAAATACCCTTGATTTGTTTCAGAATCCAGACACATTCCAAAGCTGAAGCACATGGCTATGGAACACCAGTTGAGGGTGGATCTATGAATATTTTTCTTCAATGGTAGACAAAAAGATCATATATCTTTATTTGATAACCTAGCCTCTCTTTCCCTTCCAAGTCTCTAGCAATCCTAGATGCAGATTTGATCTAGGGAAAAGTGACAAAAGGAAATTTGACCTTGAGATTGGTGATATTTCTAAATGACAGAATGTAGCAAAAGAAGAACAATCTCCATTGCTGTTGATGGGGCACTGGGAGAAGAAAAAAATAAAAAAATAAATATACACTGTTTGTTGTTGGAGAAGAGCTAGAGCCCCTGAATTCTATTGACCTAAATACAGCAGAAATTGCTTCCTATCTTAAAGATTTATGTGTTTGTTTATATGAGAGTGATACATAATAGTCATACACACAAAGAAGCTATGTTTCAATCTTTTTCCTTTAGATATACAGTATTGTTATATAGCATCAGGTTGCATCTGACTTATACTGACCATAGTAGGGGTTTTGAAGTATATGAGATATTTAAGACACGGCTTTATCAGTTATATAAGTTGAACAAATAAATAAAACAAAATCAGTGCCAATGCCCATTTGTTTCTATGGCCAAGAAGGGCTTTGTATCTAGGTCTTTATATCCTAGGCTGTCGCTTTATTTACCATACTAGCTCTCTCTGACTGCTTATTGTTTGCATAAAGATGGCCAGTCTTTCTACTAGTTAAATTACACACACAGGCCTAAATATAATGGCTAGTCCCAAACAGAGTAGACCCATTCAGGCAATGGGACTTGACTTACCATCCATCAATTGATTTAATAACTGTGGTATATAGAAGTTGGGATTAAAAACCTTCATCAGTCTCATACGTTTATTATTGCTTGCAAAATATGTAACACAAACACATACAAAGAGAGAAAAATAGATGTGATATCTATCTATCTACCTATCTACCTATCTATCTGTCTGTCTGTCTGTCTGTCTGTCTATCTATCTATCTATCTATCTATGCAAAATTGACAGATCAAAAATCTATATCTTCTTATTGTTTCTAGTAGTTGAAAGTATAGGTACACAAATATGTAGTTACATAGATTGAACTATACTTGATATAATTACTATGCGCAATTATTCAATAAGAACTATTGCATTATACTGTACATTTTCTTCTTATTTCAAAGGTGGCATTCATGCTTATAGAAACTACATAACTCAGTGAACCAACCTTCCCCTCTTCAGATTTTATAAGAATAAAGTCAATTATAGAAACTGATTTTCAGGAATCTTAAATAGATACTCTAGGCTCCAAATATTCATTGAGCGTGAATTATAAAAACTACCAGTTGCTTCCATAAACAAAAATAAAAGCCTCTATTTCCCCCTTTCCAATCAAGATCTATAAAGTTTCTTAAGGGAATTGCATAAAGGAGAAAAACACATTTATTTTGTATGCAAAAGAAAACTGACGTGCACTTTATACTACATAAAAGTCTTAAAAATCAATTCATGTAAGTATGCATTGCAACTGGGAAACTCTTCCCTACCATCTCATTTCATTCAGTCATAGCCTATTTATTTTCTACTAAGGGAAAAGGTAGCCATGCTAGCCACTAAAAAATTCAAAAATCTATACTAGTGAAACATCTTTATTAAGCCAGTTTTATTAGAGATCTCTTTATCAGGCAGGTTGTTAACAGAAAGCAGGTTGGAGTGGGTAGGAAAATAAGGGTTTTTTTTTTTGTTGTTGCTTTTGTTAAATTATGGTTTCTGCATGATATGTTGAGATGCAGTGATGGGGGATGGCTCTGGAGATATTCAACTGAGGTTCTGGCAGACAATGTGATGTTTACATGTTACTGAGAATAACCCTTAACAATGCTTGTGGGGGAGGGAAGGCATTTCTTTGAAATTTCTTTTGAAATACTAAAATAAACATTCATGAAACAATACTATTGTTCACACAGGTGTTGATAATTTTTACCTGAATGGGCAAATCTCTCAATATTAGTCGTTATAATAGTTGGTGTAAAAATGGAAGGAAGATAATAGCAAAATGACAGAGACTGAACATATGCTTCTCAGAGTTCTCTACAGGTTTGCTGTCTTCTCCATTTGATTGCTTGAGTGCTAGCACCTCCACCTTGTATAATCATCAGTTGCGAATAAATGTATCTGCAGAATATCCAGTATGCTTAACTTGATTTTGAGCAAATGAGGGTCCATATAGAAGAAAACAATGTCCAAGGTTTAGGTGGGAAAAACAAAGTCCCTAATTAGTCTAAATTTAAAGTTAGACAGTTAGGCTAACTTTGTTTTCAAGAAATGAGTGGCGGATCAAATCAGAAAGAAAAAAAAAGAATTCTGCAGAACCAATTAACAAAACAAAACAAAACTTTCCAACTGATCACAAACTGAATCAAATGAAATCGAATTCAGTGTGATTCTATTTTAGTTTGATTCAACAGTCTTAGTGAAAATATTTTCACACCTCCCATGAATAACTGTGAAAACAGATTAACTGCTCCTTGAAAATTCACACATCTGCAAGGCTTATATGGTGTTTCAGAGAAACAAAATACATACAAATCTATGTACATGTATAATATAAATAACTGAAATGCATACAGTTTGAAAAATAAGAACCAATGTGGTTTAGTCAAGAGGAAAAATTAGTAAACTAGGTCAGATGTGTAAATAAATTATTACATTAGATGAATTCTGTAAATAAATGCACATATTAGAGGAAATATACCTACAAAGTATACAAACTGCAATACAGGGGGAAAACAAAGTCTTGCAACCCAGTAAAAAGCAAGGATAGGAACAATATGTAGATGGGATGTATAGATACACAGAAATACAACAACGTAAGTAGAGATTTTCATATTTGTATTCATTTCATATGCCAGGAAATTGCAGCTGTTAAGGGCCACATCCTTAACTGAAATGTTAATTGGCATTAGAGATGTGCAATTACCATGTTTCAGAGTTTTGGTGTGGTTCAGCAGATCAGTCCCAAAGGTTTCATAGCCTGCCTCCTCCTGTGGGTGCCCCTCAGAGGAGGAGGGGGGGCAGAGAAGCCCATGGCATTGCTTGTGTCAGGGCACCCATGGGAGGAGATCACTGGTCACAGAAGATGATCACAAGATCTATAATATGGTTGCTGTGAGAGGGCAGAACTAAGAACAGCTGGGATGTTGCTGCAAACCTCTGTGCCAAAATATTTAAAATGGCTGTTTTGGTCATAATGAAATGTTGAAGCAAAGCTGTGAATGAGTGCAACTGATACAACAGAGAAACATACACACCCTTTAACCTCTTAGGTAAATTAATGTTGCCATGCCCATTCTGCAGAATGAAGACTAGGAAGCTATCTTCCAATTTCCAATCCCTTGCTTTATAAACATGCATGTTTTCCAAAAGATATCATTTCATGTTTTGAAATAAGCCTGTTCCATGAATGCTCAGCCTTACAACAAAGTGCCTGGGTTTTGTTTTCTTTTGAAAAGCTTTCTTTGAGGAGCAATATTTCAGCCCTTGAAGCCTGGATTCTTTCCAAATTAAAAAAAAAGCAGGTGGATTGAACCATTCTCTTTCAAGCTTATCAAGAATGTTCATTTCATTTCACTTGATCTCTTTTAAATCTGGGGACATTTAGGGTAACCTTTTTCTGAAGGGGGCAGTTTTTTTTAAAAAAAAATCATAACTTGAAAACCTTTTAAACAAATGTCCCCAGATTTCGCACAGAGCAAGAGTTGACTGTCTTCTACATCTGTGCCAAATTTGGTGATGATCTGAAGTCCAGCTTTAAAGCTATATTTTTTGGTTTGGATTTCTTCATTTTTAGAATTGCCTGACAGAATGTTGATCTGCTCTGCCAGAACATAACCACTGTTTCACAAGAGAGGCCATAAAGTCCTTAGCTAGTCTGAACCTTGTGTATTATTTTCCTCAGAAAGTAAAAATAGTTTTGTATATCAATCACTGGAAGGAAAGCAAAGAAACAAGAAAACCACTAATACATCATGTCCCTATGTAGCAATTTTTACAACGATCCTTCACCCCAAAGCTTTGCTGTATAAGGAAGAAAACTAGTTTGTACAGAGAATTTTTCCTCAGCTTTCATAGCCCTAATCTCTGCACAGTCTTTTTCTGCTGTATCTGCATAAAATACAACAACTGAACATAATAATTTCCTGTAGGATGCACTATACCTAACAATAATCTAGAGTGGCAGTAGCACAATCTCAGCACATCTCCAACTTATATTGTAGTGAGTGCTGAATAATGCTGAATGTGGATGAACAAAACAGTGACAAACTTTTCCAATACAGAAAAATAAGATGGACAAGTGATTAACCGTTTTGCTTTTAAAAGTAGAGAATTTTTTTTGAAGTATTGCATTACCAAATGAATAGATACAGGGGTAAGTTAATTGCACAAGCTAATGATCAGCTGTTGCTATGGAGTTTGGTGAAGAAAATGCTACGTTGGCATCTGCTCAGAGCAAAAGCTGTCAAACAATATAAATACAAAGGGATTATTCTTAGGGGCTTGGTTGCGTCCTGTATCTAGTTCTTTGCCACTTCTTTGTTCTCTTCTGGCAGTTGCTCCAAGGAGAGCAGCTAGATGGAAAACTACAAGACACTATGAACATTTAAGGCTGCCTTACGTTGAATCAAATTATTGGTTCATCTTTAGCTCTGTCCAACACAAACACTTTCTTACTTAATCTGTTTGGAAGAGCATTGAAGCCGGCACGTTTTCATTAGGGTTTGCCAGCCTTTAAGTGGGTTATTTAAAAATGAAGGCAAGGCCAATTTAATTGTTTTACTGTTTTTTTAGCTGGCATATCTGAGGTGAATATATTTATTCATTCAAGAGATCAAGAAGGTGTTTTTAAGGGTTGGAACTATTCAGTAGTAGCCTATGTTGTTGTTTTGTGTTGTCAAATCACTTCCAGTTTACTGTGACTGTATGAATTAGTTATGAATTAGTGACCTCCAAATAGTTATGTCCTTAATTGTCATACTCAGCTCATGCAAACTCAAGGCCTTTATTTCTTTTATTAAATCAATCCATCTCATAGTTTGTCTTCCTCTTTCCCTGCTGCCACCAATGATTCCCAGCATTATTTTCTTTTCTCGTGAGTCCTGTCTTAACACAATGTATCCAAAATAAAATAGCCTCAGTTTGGTCACTCTTGTTTCTAGGGTAAGTTATCAAACCTGGACAGAAAAGAAAGAAAGAAAGAGAATGCCGATAAGGAAAGAGTTGGTTCATTTGAAATGTGGTTTTGGAGGGAAGCTTTAGAGATACCATGGACTGCCAAAAAGACAAATAAGTTAGTTTTAGATCAAATCAAGCCTAAATTCTCTCTAGAAGCAAAAATGATGAAACTAAGGCTGTCATACTTTGGGCGCATCATGAAAAGACAAGCCTCACTGAAAAAGACGATAATGCTAGGAAAAGTTGAAGGCAGCAGAAAAAAAAGGAAGACTAAATATGAGGTGAATTGACAACAAGGGATAGTTTTATGTTAGGACAGCCTAAATTGACAAGAATTAGGAATTTAAAGTGTATTCTTCAAGACCTCCAATGCTACTATAAACAGTATGAGCCCACCAAGGTAGTACATCTGAATTATACACTTTTCTGAGAACCAATGCAACATGTACAACATGGGTGTCACATGATATGACTACCTCATGCATAAAAGAACTCAAGCAAATGTGTTTTATACCACTTGCCCAGCCTCTCATGTGGGTTTCATTTATGGCTTTGCCATGTCCTAAGCTAGAAGACTTCATTCCAAATCATTACATCCCTCCCCACATCACTTCAAGGAAATTCTGGACAGCTTCTCCCTCAGCTTTCTGTCCAGAACACAAAATGAAAAGATGAGTATAGTTGATTTAAGTTGTTGTTCTGTTTCAGTAACAGAAATTCTGTCATAAGAAGGAGGAAGGCAGGATGTAGCTGAACATTCCCTAAGAGCCATTAGTGAGAACTATGTAAGTAAGCAAAGCAGAACAGAGACAAATTTCTTAGAGATCTTTGGGGGGGGGGGACCATGAAGAAAAGGTTCCTTTGCAGAAAGATGTACCAGCATGAAACAGCTGTTTGAAATCTGAGTTTAAGAAATCTATTTTTGTTCTCTCTTGAACTATATCCTGGGAAGCAGTGTCCTTTCCAGAGGACACTGGAGTCAAGAGAGACCCTTAATATCACTGAGGGAACAGAATGTATCGTTCTGCTTCAGACAGAAAAGAGACAGTGGAAAAAAAAAGTTGTGCATGACCTACCTGTCCTGTGTCTTGAACATTCCCACCTACATAAATGATAGTTCAATTGTATTCTTTGTATAACACACTCTTTTAAAAAAATCTGCTATTTCACATCTTTATATATAAAATGATAGCCAGACAGCAATTTCTATGTATTCATTAAGAGGTCTTAGTACAAAACATTTTCTCCTTACACAGAGCTTTGAAATAAAAAGTACATTTTAATGCATTAATATTAACTCAGCTAAACTGGAAGAGGCACCCACAAACAGCCCACCAGAAACATTGGTTCTATACAGAGCCAGTAACTCTTGGATCATTTTCAAACATATTTCTTTAGCAAGACACTAAAGAAGCTACATTTAAGTCTTCTGAAGTAGAAGTATCCCAACTTTTCCATCCCAACTTTCTCTGCTACTTAGCTATATAGATCACAGCATCTAATTTCCTGTGGCACCCACCATTATCACAGGACATTCACACAGCTGAGAATTATTGGTTTCCAGTCTTTTATGGATAGTTTGAGAAATACTTTAAGAAGTTTCCATTTTGAGGAAAACCAGCCTCTCACTTCAAATAAGTGTGATTTGCTCAACTTCTCCCCTAAACACAGTTGTTCATGAAAAATAATCCAAAGAAGCACCTGTTATGCTATATTGGTCTTCCTGTTGCAATAACAGAGTTGTATACAAATTCAACAAATCAAAATCACTTTGCAGGATTGGAGAGGGTCCCCTCCCCAGCTGCAAAAGTGGACTCTCCACCTCTCAGAGAGTGATAGCTGGATTCCCTGCCCACAGGCTGTGGAATGGGAGGTTGGTGAGGGAAAGGCAGACGATGCTGTGGGCGTGAAGTTAACTCCTGGTGCCCCGAGTTACCAGTTTTATGTTGTTGACACTGTTGGCCCTTTAAAAGTTCTGTTGCTTAAATAAAGAGACTGTTTCAGAACATATTCCCAGTGTCATCATGGAAGGGGGTGCTGGGACCACTCACACACTTTTAAAAATTAACATAAGCCGACCTTCCAATTTATAATTTTTAACATCAACAAATGAATTCTCAAACCTAATGTTCCAATGTACTTTCTTTTGGATATGATTTTTTGGGGCATGGAGGGGGCCATCCTAAGTCTAGAAGAACAGGTATGGTAACAGGTACTTCACTGTTGTAATAAGAATAATAAATAAAAAGAGCAATAGTTAGGAATCCTTCATTCTCCAAAGACTATGGTATCGTGCTCTGTATGGGGGACTTGGAACAGTGTCTAGTGTGGCTGAGAAGGCCAATTTGAGAGTGACAATCCCTTCCACAGTGTAGACAAATGAAACCTGTCCCCTGTCCAGCTCCCTGATTTTGCTGCTTTTGTGACTTCCACTTTGCCTCGGCCTGCTGGAAAAGGGTCTCTTCAAATTAGGAGAGGCTGTGATGCACTGCCAGCCTCCAGGCTGAATGCTCAGATGTCAGGGTTTCCCATCTGTGGAGGTCCATTCCTAAAGCCTTCATATCCCGCTTGCAGATGTCCTTGTATCACAGCTGTGGTCTCCCTCTGGGGCTATTTCCCTGCACTAATTCTCCATACAGGAGATCTTTTGGAATCCGACCATCAGCTATTCTCACGACATGCCCAAGCCAATGTAGACGTTGCTGTTTCAGTAATGTATACATGCTAAGAATTTCAGCTCGTTCTAGGACTACTCTGTTTGGAACTTTGTCCTGCCAGGTGATACCAAAAATGTGTCAGAGGCAACGCATATGGAAGGTGTTCAGCTTCCTCTCCTGTCATGCACAAAGGGTCCAGGACTCACTGCAGTACAGGAGTGCGCTCAGGACACATGCTCTATAGACCTGGATCTTGGTATATGTCGTCAGCTTCTTATTGAGCCATACTCTCTTTGTGAGTCCAGAGAACATGGTAGCTGCTTTGCCAATGCATTTATCGAGCTCGACATCTAGGGACAGAGTGTCAGCAATACAGTAAAGATATAAATCAAGACTTGATTCATCCTTGCACGGTAAATGGGAAAGCACCAAAAAGTATTTCTTCCTATGAACTGCCATGAGATGGTAACTTTTAAAAACATCTCTCGGACAGGATTTGTCACTTTCACCTGCAATTATTACTTGTAACAAGACATGGGGACGAATAAAAAAAAACAGATCACGTTATTCGTGAAAAATCGCTGATTTGTTAAATATTCATCCCTTCATATTCCTCAGTTCCAGAGACCCCTAAATATACCAATGGATCAATAGTTCCCCATTTTTATTTGTCCCCCATATGAAGAGAGGGAAGGGTAGCCTTCCCTGTCTTCCTATGGCTTTCCCATTCTGCCTATAAGCCTGCTGATCAGCTGATTGGTTGGCCAATAGGCAGACAGCCAACCCCACAGCCACCCATCCCCACAGCCTATCCCCTGCCCCATCCCCTACCAACCTTAGCCACTGCCACCATCCACCACCTCCCAGTGCTGCCATCATCTATTGCCGCCCACTGCCACTGCCATCCACTGTCGCCCACTGTGGTGGTCTCTGCACCCATGGCATGCCATAAGGGACATTGGTTGCCCTTTGCAAAGATGGTGGCTGTAGCTTGTCTTAGGCAGGGAAGCTGCAGCCACCATCTTTGCAAAGGGCTGCCTAGATTCCCTTAAAGCAGGCCATAGTGGCAGAGGCCATCACAGCAAGTGGTGCTGTATGGTGACTGTGAAGGCCACCATGGCACAGGCCTCTGTGGATGGTGACAGCGACAGTGGTACTGCAGACTGTGGCAGTCAAGGTAGGGAGGTGACAGGGGTAGTGAGAAGGGGGCAGGGGGGCAGGCTGTGGGGGTCAAGGGATCAGCTTTTTTTGACAGCCTCTGGCTGTCTAACACCCCCCCTCAAAACCAAGAAATAAATTCATGCTTCATCAGTTCAAGGGGAGGATATTCGCGATTCATGCTTCATCAATTTTGATGGATCATGACGCACAATGACTCACAATGGCAATTTGTCCCCATCGCTACTTGTAACTAGAACATGAACAGCACTGTATATATGGTCATTGTTGCCTTGTCACAAAAAGTAGTAAAAAAAATAGCAGGATCATATATGTTGTTTCTGCCTTTTTCTGATCAAACATGCTGTCCTGTTGTGCTGGCTGTATGTGCATGCTTAGCTTCACAAACAACTGTTCTTGGCAATCTGAGCCTTGTGACATAGATAAGATCTCTTGAGAGGACTGAAAAATCTTTTAAGACACTATATCACTATGCAGAGTCAGTCAATGTCAAAGAAAATCTCTACAGTGGAGAGGTTATTTCACGTCCTTCATTACAACCAACAGGTGACAACATAAGAGCTCTTACTGACTTCCAGGTCTTCCAACTAACAGTACTGCAACATCATCTGAAAATTCCCTATTCTAGCTATCATTTCAGTCAGGAAGCATAAATATATATATATATATATATATATATGCATGATTTAAGACAATTGGAATTACAACTTTTGATCTGTACAAAGAAAAAATTCTGAAACATGCACTGTGAAGAAAATGGAGATCTTACAGACCTTGCAAAAACCAGGAAGGCAAAGAACACATGTTCAGTCCTTTTTTCTTGTCAACACTGGCTATCTCAACTTAACATCTCAACAAGGACTTTTCATGCCTTGTGAGATTCCTTGCCTCCAGGCAAGAGTGAGACAAGGAACACTATCTTTCCCCTCTATTTAAGGGTCAGAACCAGACATTACACTAATCCTGTATCTAGAAAACAATACTGGCTCAAGTTGTGGGATGTCTGATTAGTTCTCCCAGCATCACACCTTTCATTTCCCCAGCCCTATTTAAGAAAGATGAACCTGCAATCCTGCTTCTCAGTTCCTCATTGTAGAGAGAAAGGGCAGAGTGTTGAAAAACACTAGGGTAATCACATAAATACCAAAACTTCCATTCCTTGTTGTGTTTTTAAAAAGGAAAATTATTGCATTAGTGCCTGGAGAGAAACAAACGTTGTTTTTGCAGTTAGCCTCTAAGGTGCCATGATGTCTTTTTTTCTTCTGTTTTGCTTTGTGTTTCTTGTTGATATGTTTGCAAAGACATTTAAATCAGGGTTCCATCTCTCTCCTTCCTCATCGTCTTGGGCACACTGCTCCATTTTGATGCAAAACATCTTCCTGGTAGAAAAGTTTTTGCAACACAGTCTCTCTCTGTCAGCAATAGAGAAAGATAAGACAGAGGGATAGGAAAGATTGAATTATGGAATACTGGGAGACTTCATCAACTCAAATGTAATTGATCGCTGACAAAAAAAAATGGCTTCCTTTGTATCTCTGACTGCACATTCACACCTCATAAAGAAGATTATGTTAGTGGAGTTCAAATGTTGTAAGAACGGGGAATAGAATTTGCTCTGAACATCTGCTTCCACTCAAGGTGTCCATAATGTGTGCAAATTGTATCTGCAAAAGTAGTATCCTTTTCCTTTGTGAAGAAAAGAATGTGGAAACAACAAGCACAACAAGCCTTGCTAGTTTAGAAAACAAATGCCAACATGTGATATTTGTGTTCAAAATATTATTTATGTTATTGGTGCAGATTTGCTTAGTTTAGGCAAAACTTAGTTCTAGTTCTCATTCTTCACCACCACATTCGAGTCTCAAGGAAAAAGGAGGAATTATATGATACAACGGGGATGTGGTAGTGCTGCGGATTAAACCACAGAACCCTCTGTGCTGCAAGGTCGGAAGACCTGCAGTCGTAAGATCAAATCCACATGACGGAGTGAGCCCCCGTCGCTTGTCCCAGCTCCCACCAACCTAGCGATTCGAAAGCATGCAAAATGCAAAAATGCAAGTAGATAAATAGGTACCACCATGGTGGGAAGGTAACGGCGTTCCGTGTCTAGTCGTACTGGCCACATGACCATGGAAGATTAACTTCCGACAAACGCTAGCTCTATGGATTGGAAACAGAGATCACGACTGGATCGGACACAACTGGACAAATTGTTAAGGGGAACCTTTATGTTTACTATATGATACAAGGAAGGTTTGGCATCCCTAGGAAAAAAAAACTAACCTTAAAGCAATAATCAGCTCTTTAGACTTCATTATGTTAAAAGACAACTCACTGTCTCAACCTCTTTTTCTAACCAGATCCAACCTTGAAATGCCAGGACAGGATTTTTTAATCTGCCAAAGTCACATTCATTCATTCATTCATTTATGGAAGAATTCAAACAAAAGAGTCATAAATGATGTCCATGATCTTCAGCCACTTGTTGGCTGTTATTTTTCTTCCAAATCCCTGGCCCTAACCCTGCTACTAAGCTTGTATATATTGGAATTCTTGTGGAGGCAAGAAATATCATTTACCCAAACACTCTCAAAACAGTTTATTTCTTTTTATTCTGGCAGACAGCAGTTAATTTCATTTAGATTTTTCTTCTTGTCTTCCTATTCACATTATCCTTGTGAGTTTTTTTTAAAATAACTCCATCTCTGTTTTCTTTTTCTGATTTATACTGCACAGTGCCTTGGCTGTTTAGCTGGTTGCTTAAGAAATTAGAATAATGATACAAATTCTCTTTTTTGGTAAATAGAAGTGAGTAAATTAAAAAAAAAATGTCAAAGATGTCTTTACTCTGACAGTCAGCATTAATACTTAGGAGGCACAGCTGTTGACCTATACAGAAGAATGTTAAAATAAGTGAGGACTTTGTAGAGGCCAATGCTGGGGCACTACAAAAAAAAATTGGAAATTCTGCAAAGTGAACATCTGCTTTTCACCTTGAGGCTTTTAGAAGTAGACAAGAATGGTAACATTTATTTCCATGCAATCGTGTTCCCTTTATAAATTGGGAGCTCCTTCCAAGTTAATCTTACACATTTCACAATGGGCAACAAATACACTATACTTAATACATGCTTGTTGCTAGTTTTGACTCCTGTCATTCAAGTCATGAGATAGCCTGGATTATACAAGGATACATCCTACAGAGGATCAAAATATGAAGATTTGTTTTAGGAATATTAATACAAATTATATGTGCACTGCATGTACAATGACACCAACAAAGATATGAATAGCAAACATCTATGGAAGTATTCACAGATTCAACAGGGATTAATCATCTGCTTGGATATCTATTTATTTGCACAGTAACTGAAAAAAAAGGCTAGTTGGAATTTCCCTATTCCTTAAATCTGTATAAACAGTGTGGAATAATGATTCTAATTTGTGCAAATAGGAACATAAGGTCTTTAATGCTCCCCATCTAACCATTATAAAATCACGTGGGGCTCTTCTAGTTGCTCATTCATTATTTTATGGAGCTCATAAGCTAACTACTCAATGTGCATACTGTAGAACCAACACTTGCTCCAATTTTTCTTCCATTTGGAGGTTTCAGAAAGCAGGGTATGAGTGAATGATAAAATCAATTCCCATCATCCTTTCCCATGTTCCAAATCACACCCCTTCACCATTCAAAATGTGGATCTTGACACCAGGGGTTTAGCTGAACATTTGCTTCGTGGAGAATTCTGGAGTAAAGAAACAGCAGGCATGGAAACATTAAGAGTCCTTGCTACTTCTCAGCTGTAAATCCACACACACATTTAAAACTGGTATCAGAACTCTGTGGGATTAATTAGCCTCCTTTATAAACTTCGTAACATTTGAAGTACTCTGGCAGTAGAGCATTTCACATCCTAGAAAACAGACATTTGAGGATGTGGTTGGTATACGTATAAGATTAAGGAAGTTACTATTTCTACAAATGTGACATTGATACCATACCTGATTTAAAAAACACAAAATAGACATGCATCTCTGTCTCAATTTCTTTGTGTTCCTTTGAATCCCTTTGCATTTTCTTCTTTTCCTTCTTTTGTATCAGTTGGGAGACTTTCTTTTTCTCTCTCTCCATCCTGAAATGTATGCACTGTTTAACACATTTAATACATTTTCCTAATGTGAAGACTTAGTTATCCTCCAACCCCACAGGATATATGCATTATGGTGTTGCTTTTTATCAAACAAGCCTTAAACTTTGCAAATATGTGAATTCTTGAGATGATATGTGTTTCTTTTCACAATGAGTCACAAGAAAGCCATCAGGAAAAGCAAAGCCACTATCAAGGCTGTGATGTGGACAGAAATGAAGGCCCAGGAGATATTGGATGGAGCTAGCAATTATGACCAAACGGTAAATCAGCAAGTACCACACTGGGAGACAGTACTAGGAAGCAAAAAGAACGAAGAGCAAGTCAAGACCAAAGGGCACAGGAACACACAGAAACTGGGGGCCCATGGTGGCTTATCAAAGGCTGCAATAGAACAAAAATCTCTCTGCCAGTCATTGTCCAAGATAATTTGTGGACCAATTTTGGTGTCCTGGGTATGTTCAGGTCCAGTAGTTTGCAATTTCCTAGGCAGATTCTGCAAGATATATTTCAATAGCTCATGAATACAGATCTGAAGATTCCCAGTAGCTCCTGACAAACATGTAAAGAGAAACAAAAATGATGAATATAGTCCCAGCACAAAACTCTGAATGTTCCTAGGAATATGGCTGCCCTGGTGACAAATGTCACAGGTGTCTGTAGCTGGATATCATATTCATATATTTATATTTGTATCTAATTATTGTGACTAGATTACCTCCCTCCCCCAAATACTAGACGGGGCTAGAAATGCTCAATACTGCACCTTCTCAGTTAAAACATTGCTACCTACTTTTTAATGCCTTCACTAAGTAGTGAAGTTAGATGTGGAACAGCATGGAATTGCTTTTCATCCGAGTCTCCATTCTGACATAAAGGAGTAGGTTGCCTGTCCACTATCTACTGCTGAAGGCAACATTTTCTAAGAATGGTTGTACAACTTTGTAGAACATGAGCTTCCTAAACTTGTCCAATTTATATTCAATGATCTTTCTTTCTGTCATTCCATTTCCATATGAATTTTCCTGCCTCACTCCATAGAAATATGCATTCATTTTTCTGTGAATTTTTAAAGATAGGCACTTCTGTGCACATACCCCATTAGCTAACATTTGTCTGTTTTATAGAATTCAAGTCCAACAGGCTGCCAGGAGATGTTCCAATGATTATTGGCTTCAGCTCTGCCATCAGATACAGATAGCAGTGGACAAAGGTAACATCACAGGAGCGTATGACGGTATCAAGCAGGCTTTAGGTCCAATACAGAAGAAATCTGCTCCCTTGAAGTCTGCTACAGGCGTGATCATCCAGGACCGAGCACAGCAGATGGACTGCTGGCTGCAGCACTACTCTGAGCTATATTCCAGAGAGAATGTAGTAACCGAAGAAGCATTAAATAACATTGAATGCCTGCCTTTCTTGGAATAGTTGGACAGCGAACCAACTTTAGCAGAAATAAAAGCAGCCTTGGATTCCCTCAACTCCGGCAAGGCACCTGGAAAGGATAACATCCCTGTTGAAGTGCTGAAGTGCTGTAAAGAGATCATCACCACCGAACTGTATGAAGTCTTTTGTCTTTGCTGGAGGGAAGGTGGAGTATCACAGGACATGGAGGATGCAAACATCATCACATTGTACAAGAACAAAGGAGACAGGGGTGACTTCAATAACTACCATGGCATCTCTTCTCAGTGTTGTAGAGAAGCTGCTTGCCCGTGTTGTGCTGAAGAGGCTCCAGGTGCTTGCAGACAGGGTCTATCCAGAATCACAGTGTGGATTTCGAGCTAATAGATCCACCACTGACATGGTATTCTCCCTCAGACAGTTGGAGGAGAAATGTAGGGAACAATGACAGCCACTCTTTGTGGCCTTCACAGATCTCACAAAGGTCTTTGATTTGGTTAGCAGGGACAGTCCTTTTAAAATACTTCCCAAGATTGGATGTCCACCTTGACTCCTTAACATCATCAGGTCCTTTCATGATGGAATGAAAGGCACTGTAGTTTTTGATGGCTCAACATCAGATCCCTTTGACATCCAAAGTGGAGTGAAACAGGGATGTGTCCTCGTGCCGACCCTGTTTGGGATCATTTTTGCTGCCATGCTGAAGCACGCTTTTGGAACTGCAACAGAAGGTGTCTATCTCCAGACTAGATCAGATGAAAAGCTCTTTAATATCTGTAGATTGAGAGCAAAGAGCAAAGTCCAACTGAAATGCATGCAGGACTTCCTGTTTACCGATGATGTAGCCATTGTTGCCCACTCTGCTGAAGACCTCCAACAACTCATGAATCATTTTAGCAAGGCCTGCCAAGACTTTGGACTAACAATCAGCCTGAAGAAAACATAAGTCATGGGCAAGGGTGTGGACTCACCTCCCTCTATTACCATCTCCACGCAAGAATTGGAGGTTGTTCATGACTTTGTGTACCTTGGTTCAATGGTTTCTGACACTCTCTCCCTAGATGTTGAGGTGGATAAACACATTGGCAAAGCAGCTACCATGTTCTCTAGACTCACAAAGAGAGTATGGCTCAATAAGAAGCTGATGACATACACCAAGATTCAGGTCTATAGAGCCTATGTCCTGAGCACACTCCTGTACTGCAGTGAGTCCCGGACCCTTTGCAGAATCATTTAATTAATTGTTATAAATTTTTCTTGAACTTGTTATCCTTTATGTTGTAAGCCACCTAGAGTGGTCGAAATGACTAGATAGGCAGGGTATAAATACAATAAATAAATAAGTAAGTAAGTAAATAAATAAATAAATAAATTTGTGCATTGCAGGAGAGGAAGCTGAACACGTTCCATATGTGTTGCCTCCGACACATTTTTTGTATCACCTGTCAAGACAAAGTTCCAAATAGAGTAGTCCTAGAACGAGCTGGAATCTTTAGCATGTATACATTACTGAAACAGCAATGTCTACATTGGCTTGGGCATGCTGTGAGAATGGCTGATCATGGGATTCCAAAAGATCTCCTGTATGGAGAATTAGTGCAGGGAAATAGCCCCAGACGGAGACCACAGCTGAGGTACAAGGATATCCACAAGTGGGATCTGAAGGCCTTGGGAATGGACCTCCACAGATGGGAAACCCTGACATCTGAGCATTCAGCTTGGAGGCAGGCATTGCATCACGGCCACTCCCAATTTGAAGAGATCCTTGTCCAGCAGGCCAAGGCAAAGAGGAAGTCACGAAAGCAGCAAAATCAGGGAGCTGAACAGATTGATTGTATTTGTCTTCAGTGTGGAAAGGATTGTCACTCTTGAATTGACTTTCTCAGCCACACTAGATGCTGTTCCAAGTCCTCCATACAGAGCACGTTCCCATAGTCTCTTGTGACTGAAAGATGCCTAAAGGGATTTCTTGCATGTTTTTCAAAAATAAGCATGTAGTTGAATGCAGGCCCCCCCCACACACACACACAGACACTAGAGTGCATCACAAACTCAGAAATGTAGCTGGGTGAGTCCAATTTTGCATTCAGTCTGAGAAATGTGAAAAGGGAAAGCTGGAAAAACCCTCCAAAAACAAAATGTCTGGGGGTGTGGGTGGGGGACAATATCCTTATCCTGAACCAAAGATGCTTCTGTGGAGATTTGTGTACTCTTCACAAAAGAATACACATGAGATGTATTTTTAAAATTATGTGCATTTTCAAGATTGGATTGGGCATATTTCTATAAATTTTACAACAGGGAAACATGTAATAGATGTTTCCTTGTTGCATTGACTAAAAGTATTTGTATTGAGTGGGTTATTTCTGTCTTCATGATTAACCAGCCTGTCCTTTTGGGATTGATGTACACCTACGTACTTAACTTCACTAGAGTAAAAGAAATAGTTCAGCACAAAATGCAGGAGTTTTGCACAAATTATACTTACACAAGTCACTCTGCACAAATTATATTTACACAAGTCACACTGCACAAATTGTATTTTGTGGAAATAGCAGAAGACATGAGAGGGAAAAATCATTTAGTTCTTGGCACTGTGCTAGAACTAAGATCTTTCAAGGGGACTGGAGACCCCTTAAGATTCACTGTTACTATGCAGAAAAAATCGGTCTGACCAGAAATCCCACCATTGATGAAATTTCTTCATACAGTATTCCCAGAGAAAGGTTTTATACTGTGGGTACTGTGCTTTACAGAAATCCAGAAATGTAATAAATACTTTTGTTCCTTCTCTTTTTTCCTATGGTAGCTGTTATCTGTTTTTTATATCTAAAATAATTCACTTCCATTTCTAAAGCAATAAAAAACCAGAACAAAAGTTAGAGTAACATTATAATTTATTGTGTTTTTAAGCTGATCGTGATCTCCCCCACCAAACATCCAAGCCACCTTGGATTTCACAATGGAGAAAGGAGTTATATAAATGGAGAAATTGTTTGGGATTAAATCTGATGTATCATAAGTAAACAGGAATAAACAAAATGCAGACTGTGCATGCAAGTGTGAGGCAGTGTAGTAGAGTGTAGGAACCCTACTAGAGTTGTCACAAGTCTGAAATGATCTCACGGCATGTAACACAGCAACATATAAGTACTGTACCTCAATACTACCTGTATAAACTAGAAAAGCAGTAAAATGGTTTTTTTTAAGTAAAATTGTAGTTACTTTTTAAAAGAGAATAGTTTTTCGTGCAATTCTCTTTCTTGAAAAAATAAGCTTAAATGAAAATATAGTGAAAAAAACATGCATGATGCCTCATCATATGTGTGTTTTAGGATAGATAAAAGAATATTGTAGAAAAACCTTTATCTCCCCCTCTGCAGTGATTTTATGGACTGGATTTTCTACTTAAAACATTACTGATATTTTCCTGAATAGACATACTGAATAACTTAATCAGCTTAGTGGTTTTCTTCACGTGTCTAACTCTGGGATTTTGTAATGTGGTATCTATGCAATTTAATGAATAAAGCTTTCATCATACCACATTCTCAGCACATCTTTTTATAACAAGATTAGATTACCTGCATTTTTACACATGTAAATCATGGCAGTTTAGGGCTACTGAACATTCATAATTTATTTTTTATTTTTTTGCTTCTACTCGTACTGAGATAGAGCATAGAATCTGTGGCAATCGCCCATGTCACTCATGCCATTCATATTCATGAGCTGATTTGCATGAACCTATGACAGGACTGGAGAGGCGGAGTCAGCAGCTACATGAGGCTTGACAAGAGAAGGAGGAGTCAGATAGGGCTGGTTAGTCAGAGAGAGAGGGAACAGATACTGAGAGAAATAGAGCTGGTTAGGAGAATAGATAGAGAAGGTGGTAATGATATAGCAAGAGAAAAGAAGTATGTACTGAGAGAACTGTTGATGATTTGCTATTATTCAGTGTGTTTCACTTCAATAAATAAGTTATGCAGTGTAGAAACAAAACAAAGCTGAACAATAAGTTAAGACAAAGACAAGTGTTCAGACAAAGGCCATTTGTTAAGACAAGTGTTCAGACAAAGGCCATTTATATTGTGGATAGAGGTAATCCACTGGTGGCAGCGAGAGGAAAACGTGACGTGAGCCTTTGTGAGGGAAAGACAAGCAGGAGCCACACGGGCGAATGCCACAGAGCCAAACTAGAAACATCATTCACCGGCTGAGTCATGGCATGAACAGTATTTTAAAAAATAAATTGTGGAAGAAAGAAACCTAATCCAGATTGAGACTTTGAAGAGCCCCCATGAAAGACTTTAACCCTTTGGCTCTATAAAGACGTTGGCAGATTGGTTAAGAACTTGCACTTGACTTTAGTCCAATGTCTGCTTTCTGCCTTGACTGAACAACACACTTGCATTTGCAGTTGACAGAAATAAAAACATGGGTGATGTCATGCTGGTCATGACTTGTATTTATCCTCGATCAGATGCTGACCAGCCAGAGCTGGTGCTGAGCTAAGGAAAAAAGGGGCATGCAAAGTTAGAGGAGCCTGCAATATGTATTTTGAAAAGAGAAGAGTACTGAGCAGGCCAAACATGTATAATAGTGAGTGTTTTAATTAATGCATGTGGGGGATTTCTGCTTTTACCTAGAATTCTGAGGGCAGTTTTGTTTCTGTTGAAAATTTGTGCAAAACTGGGACTGTTCCTTGGAATCATGAAACTAAAGAAATGGAAGCCTTGGAAGGATTTTTTTTTTTTTTTTTTACTTTCCATAACAAGCTGTCCTTGATCTCTGTGTGTGCTTTGCTTCTCAAGCAGAAAGGACACTTTTTGTTGCATATTTTGTGCTGGTTTTTCTGTAAACTATGAATACTTTAATAGGTTGAGGGTTGCAATCAGTTCTTTGTCTCTTTGTTGACTTGAGTTGATAAATCTAAAAGAACTTGCAGAATCCAAAAGGTATGAGATAGCATAAATTGACAATGAGGAATTCAGGAAGTATGCTTCACAGTCAGCAGCAAATACACTCATCCATGACGATTTGCTCATTTAGTTTGGTTTTTTGAGCAAACAAGTCTAGTCTTCCAGTCTAGTCCTCCAGTTTGAATGAGTAATCTATAATTCAGTTGTAGATTTCACCCTTTGCAATCCAGATTATTTCCAGATACATGGCCTAGATGGGCTAGATCTTGTGAAAAATCAATCAATCAATCAATCAATCAATCAATCAATCAATCAATCAATCAATCAATCAATCAATCAATCAATCAATCAATCAATCAATCAATCTATCTATCTATCTATCTATCTATCTATCTATCTATCTATCTATCTATCTATTCGACTTGTATGACGCCCACACTCTGCAAGAGTCTCTGGGCGATATTGCATGTGGCCATATGCCAGTACCAATGCTGCAGTGTAGTAACAAAACAAAGCTGAAAAATAAGTTAAAACAAAATATATGGGCAATGTGCATTTCTTTTAAAGGCAAAAACACACTTTTAGAAGTACAATTATCCTTTGCAACAAGGTGTGTAGATAATATTTGTTTTGTAGCTGCTGCCATGCTGCAAGATTTCTGTACTGGTCTCAAGGGAGTTCCTGTGGGGAAAACAAGACTTCAAAACCAAGTTGCTTGCTTCTGCTGTATTAGCTATTGTTCAAATAAAGTATACTCCTCAGAGCGAATTTGAAGTTGCAGATGGTAAATTATTCTGGATTTCAATTCTGTGAATATGTCTTAGTCAAAAAGAAGAAAACATACATTAATTTTACTGTGTTTCCCCGAAAATAAGACAGGTAATTAATTTTTGCTCAAAAAACAAAGTAGAGCTTATTTTCAGGGGATGTTTTATTTTTTTCATGTATAACAATCTACATTTATTCAAATGCAGTCATGTCATCTTCTGGTTGCTGCATAATGGTGGAGGGCAGGGTTTCACTTAACTAGGGCTTATTTTTTTAGGTAGGGCTTGTATTACGAACATCCTGTAAATCATACTAGAGCTTATTTTCAGGTTAGGTCTTCTTTTCGGGGAAACAGAGTAGTATTAAGATACTTCATTTGTGATAATTAGAAGGTGAATATGACTTTCTGGAAGATTCAGCTATCATTTTCTAGTTCACCACTCTATTTTTTTTCCCCATTTGAGGAATCAAGACTGTTATTTGTAAGGATATATTTTAAATAGAAATAAATCATTGTCTATTCTAAATACTTCCTAGATAAGTTGTATTAAAAGCACTTAGGGGTTTTATTTGAAAATATATAAACTAGGCTAAGGCAGAAGAAGACATTGTCTATCAGGCAAACACATGGCTCAAATACTTTGTAGGAAAGTAGGTTAGTTTCAGATTTTGCTCTATGTTCTTCTGATATTTCAATTTTGGCTCATTCCTAGCATTTTGCCCTATCAATAAAAACCAAGTCTAACACTATCACTGGATTTTTTCCATATCCCTGCAGTCCCCACGTCTCACTAAAATCCTGCTCTGGAAGATGTTGAAGTATTTTGGAACAGGCTTTTAGACCAAAGCAGGAGGGGTGTACGAAGAAGAGAGGTCCCCCTGCTCCTGATTCTGTAGGCAGAAGCAGCTTAAGCCAATGACACAAATCTGGTGTGTCTTGCCCTTGCTTTCCAACAAAAACCTTAACCTGATCTTTTCTCATTTTTACTATAAGTTTTATTGTAGGCAAAGTACAGACACTATCAGAAGACAGAAGAAAAATGTCAGAAGAGAGCAGGTACAAACTCAAGAAAAATTGTTCCATTCAATTGAATCTTTCTGTTTGTTATTGTTATTGCAAAGCTTTTCCAAAGGTATTTTCCAAAGGCTAACCATTTAGAAACAAGACACATACACTGTGGCAACCAATTTACCTGATTTCTGTTGAACTAAGGAGCACCAATTAAGAATCCAACCAATTGAAAATCTACACCCACTCCTTTCACTTCAGTGCTAACCTTAAGGTGTGGAGAAGCTATATCCTATAGATTCCAGTTTCCCTTCATTGCTCAGTGGGGACCCTTCCTTCAGCAAATACTAGTTCACATCACTACATATAACATCAATAATTTTATATGTGCTGCTGGGAATGAAGACTTAATGCATGAGTGAAATAATGCCTTGGAAGGTGTATACATAAGCAGATATTCTTTTTCTTTTCTGTTATTACATGTTTCTCAGTACAAAGATCTGTTGCTCACTATGGAAATAAAGCTAAAGATTGAGATAACCTCCCCTCCCTGCAAGAAGATCCCATTACGTTCTGTTTACCAAAAAAAGCAAGATTGCCATGTGCAAAGCAGCAGCATGAAGCAGTCTGAAAAGCTCCTTCTACTACTATGACTACCATTCCAACATAGCTCATCGAAAAACAACAGAAATACAGTATGATAAAATGCTATTCAATCTGAGACACTTCCAATATATTCTTCACATATTCCTTCCTTCCTCACCACTGCTATTCTAGGCAATATCGTTTTCCTTTGTCCTCAAAGCAACTTCTCCCATTTCATTGCCATCACTTTCTGCAGTAGTACAAAATACAGTTTGCATGATGGTTGCTCCTTTGTAAAGATGCTTTCGGGGGACTATGCCTCATCATGAATAACACTGTTGTTGTTTTTCTTCCACAAGCACTATATTATTTGGAGAATACTCAGGAAAACTCAAGCAGACGACGCAAGTAGTCATGGTAGCTTTGATGAGTTAGTTGCACTGAAAATCACCTTTTGAACAATTTAGGGAATAAACTCTCCTAAGCAGATCCTAATGTTTACTGAAATGCAGGACCTACTTTTCATTTGCCTAGTTTTCATTTCAGCACTCATGGATATGAGCATCATTACCAAAGATTTCAAAGAAAAAAAATGTAGAGGTACTGATTTGGAGAGTTGATTTCACAGCCTTAAAATTTACCAGATTTGTCCTTATGGGGTAGAGGCACATTTTAAGGAAGTAAAAAAAACCCTCTAGGTTGTTGCACTTTTTAAAAAAAGGTGGTCCCTTCATTTCAAATTAAAATAGTGGTACACATATACTGTAAATGAAAAGGTTTGTTGTCCACCTAAAAAAATACAGGAATTTTGGATTATATTCAGCCAGTGCAACCACACGTCCAACATTACAGAGGCCAAGTCTGCTCTGCTTGAAGAGGTCCTTTATGTGAAGAACTACCCAGTCTATGGTTCTTTAAAATAAAGAACCATAGAAAGAGATAGCAGAGAGCTTAAAGGTAACAACAGATGCTGGACTGAGCTTAAAAGTCACCCAGTCAAAGACTTTCTCACTGTAATGAGATGTGTTGTATCACTATCTCAGTTATAGCTATAGTTTTTAAATTTGCATCAATATGTATAAATTAACATACACACATCTATTTACTTTTCTGGTGGAAGACTCTCTCTCTCTTTCTCTGTAATGAATAACAAAATGTTCCCAGAAACAGGAATACCAGAAATGTTATCCAGCTCTACAATTACCTAACCTGGTTTTGGCTATATCCAAATACTGTTCCTTGGGCTAAATTTGTCTTCACATGCTATTATTTGCTATTCTCCATCCTATCCACTGAAATTATGGGTTTATTAAAAGAATATTAACATGAAAAGAAAATCCTGAAGAATTACAGGCAAGCTGCTTTGTTACATAAGTACATAAGACGGTAGGTGTCCTTTTGCATAGACAAGAGGATAGCAAAGCTATAAAGCAGAATATGGTAGTAGGTAAAATAATGATCTTTTGTCTTGTGGATTTCTCTAGAGGGTAATATCTTTTCCTGTGTCATAGAAAAGCTGCATTATTGGCTTGATGTAATAGCACATAACAGCACATTAAGCACTATGCTGATGTAAGAATTCAATGCAAGACTTAAATGTGGTAAAAGTACTCCATAGAACCCTGAATACATCTTCTACATAAGAATATTTTTACCTACAAATACTTACAAGATTGGTAGGACTAGGGGATAGATAATACTTTAATGATTGGATGTCAGGAAGAATCTACGCCCACATCTGACTGGCCTCAGCCAAGGATATCTGGGAGGCACAGGGTGGATTCTGTCTCCTGGGTACTTCCCCAGAGTGAACTTTCCACTGGAAATAAGAGACAGGAGAGACCTAGAAGGGTGTGAACATGAGAAAGGTGTCAAAACGTCCACCGGGGGAGTTTGTTGCCAGGAAGAGACTAAAAAGGAGGCAGAAGAAGAACTGGAGCAGTTGACGAGAAAGAGGAGGAAGAGAGTGAGGATGTCAACAGGGCAGATGCCACAGAGTATTGTGGGGAAGAACTGAACATAACCTTGTGCACTGCCTCCGCAGCATCATGAGGCAGTCCTCCCTTGGGTTCTTTCCTCTCCTATTTATTCCTGAAAGGCCTCACAAACCCTAAAGAGCCTGACAGGGCTAAGGCCAAACCAAGGTTCATTCCTGAAATAAGAGAAGAGATCTGGTGGAGCTGGAAGACTTCAACCCAACCCAGCAATGTCATTGTGTGTCGCAATTCAAAGCCAACATCAACCTAGAGTGGTCTTAACCGGCTAGATAGGCGGGATATAAATAAAATAAATAATAATAATAAATACTAAACTAGCAAAGCACATCCCAGAAGGAAATCTGAAAGTCTCAACTGTAGTGCAGACTGTATGGGTGTAGGGATTGGTGGAGTTAGCCATCCCCCACCTTTAGTCAAAAGACTTGATGGATGGTCTAGTGCTAATTCTCCCACGGCTAACAGAGTGAAAAGAACTGTATGATGGAGATATGATGCAATTAGTTCTTAATAAATGTTTGTTAGTTGGTTGAGATAAATTTATTTTTAAGATGCATTTTGGTAAGTTGACATGTAATAAGGTAGTGTCCTAAAATTCAACACAAAACTTAAGGCTAGAATTAGGAGAGACCCAGAAGGGTTTTATTATTTATTTTTGCCTATTTGTTGTTTTATATCATATACATGTTATATGTTGTCAAGGCTGTTTCAACTTATGGCTACCCTAGTAGAGCTTTCAAGACATGTGAAGGACAAGATAAGCTACAGAAAGTTGAGGTCAAGGTCAAACGTAGGTGGAACCAACTAATCCTGATAGTGCTTCCTTCTTCCTCTCTTGTAGTACAACATTACCATTTAACTGAACCAAGGATAATCTTTAGATGTTTACAGTTTAGTAGGGAAGACTTCACCCTCCTCTTCTAACCCTGGAGCAAAGCTACCTTTATTTGGGGATTCACGTCATGTGAGAGCTAGTTATCTCTTCACTCTCTTCTGGTTCAAGGAGTTGCAAATAATCTTTGTCAGAGGAGTCCTTCTGCAGCGCCATGACAGGGAATGGAATTTGGGGCCTGGAAGAAAGATCTCTTAGCCAAAATCCTGTTGCTTAGCACAGGAAATTGCACAAGAGTAGGCCCACAGACTCAATGGAGACTTACCGGTAGTAAATAAACTCCTCCAGAAGTTCTGTTGATTGAAATGTACCAATTGAACTTATGATGGAGTTTATCCATTGGGCCTATTCTAGTGCAATTATCTTGCTAGCATTTATTTTACATTCTAATTTGGGTCCTTGCTGGTTAATTTTTCTTGTGCAAAAACAGCCTTCCCCATCCTTCCCTTCCCTCTATCCCTTTCACACATACATGCACACCCACATCAGCTTCCTTATGCCTTACCATCCAACTCTATGAACTTCTCTTTTTAGATGTTAACACAGTATTTCAGATACACACATGAACACAATTTATCCCACAAACAGCAACGCAGCATATCTTAGAGTTGTTTTTTGAACTTAAAACTAGCCACTTCCCATTCAAATTGTTTGACTTCCTACATTTCTATTTTACAGCTTCTGTCATGCTTCCTTTCATCTTAGAAATTACATGTTTTGATTCTAGGTGACTACCATAGTGAAGTCCTTGTTAGCATTAGTCTCTCTCTGCACAATTGCATGGTAGTATTTTTTTTAAGTTAAGAACCATTCGGTGAAAACACAGCAGGGGAGAGACATATTTTATTACCAACTTTCGGACTAAATATGCAGTAAAACGTCATAACACATCTCTCTAAGCTTTCTTTTTCCTTAAGTATTCATACCCTAACGTTATTCCATAAAACAAAGAATGAAATACAATAAGGACAAGGAATGGAGAACAGTGTTGGGGGGGGGGAGAAATCATAAAAAGGAGACATAAATCTTTATAATACTGTATATGCCAGAGTAAGCAAATTGTGCTTAGCCACAGTAAACAAAATATCAGAACATCACACCGGGAGACAATAGTTATGCTGCAAAGGTGAATCGCTGTGAAATAATTTATTAACCTGCATTCCTGTCTTAAACATCCTAAAAAGAAAACACAATCAGGGATTCATTGCCTGCAGTTTGTGAGTGAATCCATGTATCATCAGACTGATACACTGCACTCTACACACAGAAAAATTAAGGTAGGCTTCCATCAATCACTCCAGCATGTCAACGGTTTAAATACTCACAAAGGCAGAACTTACAATAAGACCCTGGAAGGTTGTTTCAGAATCCCTATTGTGGAATACTTACAAAATGTAAGGCTGTGGGAGTGTGTCTCATACAGTTTTGAAAGGCACAGTCCTATTTGTAGAGCCGTCCTATGAATAATAAAAGCAACTTAAAGGAGAAGCTGACATACACAATGAGGCCATTTAAGCAGCAGGAAATTCTACATTGGGTGTGAATTCATACATAGAACATAAGCTAATTTCTGTACCATAATAAAATATATGTTGTCATTTACATCCAACGTACTGGTACTGTATTACGAAGCAGGTTTGTATTTCTCTAGGTGGGAATCAAGCAATGCTGCTGTCTGCTTGCTTACTTGTCTGTTTTTCAAAAATGCACATGCATACTTGCAACACACCCGTTCTTTTCCTTGTGTCCACATCTATGTACTTTGTTGTTTCATACTACATTCCACGACATTTAGAAGCTGACATCACATTCCATGGCATTTTTATAGCAAATACTATGCCTATGGAGAAGTGATGATATCACTGGCAGGGGGAAATGTTAAGTAATTATATAGTGTCTCCTTCTTTCCCTTGGATTGTCTTGACTTGTTAGTAATCAAACAAGTCAGACAATCTTTTTGGGGGGTGGGCTCCGTGCTCAGGGGGGACAGTGCACCCCTGTGCTCACGGGGGTGGTGGTTGTTGTGCTCACACACATGCATGTGAGTGTGACACACCCCTGCACGAGCACGACATGCCCTGTGTGAGTGTAACACGTCCCCACAAGTGTGACATGCCTCCTGTGTGAGCGCGACATGCCCCTGTGCAAACGTGACACACCGTCCATGAGTGTGACATGTCCCCTCCATGAGCATGACACGCCCCCTGCATGAGTGTGACACGCCACCTTGCATGAGTGCAACACCCCTCCTGCATGAGCGCGACACACCCACCGTGCGGGCGGTGGGACAGAGATTCATCTCTGCGGCCCAGTTCTGGCAAGCCCACGGACTGGCACTGGGCCATGGACCGGGGGTTGGGAATCCCTGATCTACTACAATGCACAGAAGCCCTGGAAGATGTGGGATTAAAGGAGGAAGTCTTTAGTTACTGAAAATCTGAAATAGTAATTAAAATCTCCATGGCTACTACACAGTGAAAAGGATTACTCATCAGCTGGACAAGGCAAGAAAAAAAGCGGAACATTTTAATTACTAAAAATCCCCCCTACCGGAGATAGCCTTTTCATATAATGTAAATTATAGGCATAATTTACATCATAGGACTTTGGCCACTGTTAGAAAACCTCACACTAGGAATCTGACAGCATTAACACAAAAGAACTCGAACTTTATATGTGAGGCAATGGGAACCTCTATAAAACTTGTTTTTTAATTAGGGTATATTAATTTTTACCACAGCAACATTTTTGCTGTGGCAAAAATGCCACAGCAATACTAGTTGGTTAGATAGGGAGAGAGGTATTCTCGCCTTTATCCTAACATTGGCAACTTCATATTAATTTGTCAAGAAAGGAGACTCACATTCTAGACCAGTGGTTCCCAGCCTTGGGTCCCCAAATGCTCTTGGACTACAATTTCAGAAACCCTGGCCAGCACAGCTAGTGGTGAAGGCTTCTGCGAGCTTTAGTTCAAGAACATCTGGGGACCCACTGTTCTAGAATGATTTCATTTATCACAGAAGCCTTGATGAATACTGAACTTAGGAAAGTAGAAGAAGGATCTGTGTGGAATATTCTTGGTAGTGAAGAAAGAATGAAGGCTTGGGTTTCCAGAGGAGCCTAGACTTGACTTTCCCCATAATTATGAGCTAGTATAATACAGTGGTGCCTCGCCTGACGACGATAATCCGTTCCAGCAAAATCACTGTAGAACGAAATCGTCAAGTGAAAGTAAAAAGCCCATTGAAATGCACTGAAAACTGTTCAGTGCATTCCAATGGATGAAATACCTCACCGTCCAGCACTCCTCCATAGGGCGGCCATTTTCTGGTGCCTGTAAAGCGAGCAATCAGTCCTAAAACACAGCGGGGAGCCACTTTGCACAGCGGGTGGCAATTTTGCAACCCACCGATCAACTGTTTTAAAACCATCGTAATGAGAAGAATCGGTTCCCGAAGCAGGGAACCAATCATCATAAAGTGGATTTTCCCCATTTAAACATTGTTTTGCAATCACAAAAGCGATCGCAAAAACCTCATTGTTAAGCGGATTTGTCGTGGAGTGGGGTAATTGTTAAGTGGGGCACCACTATACTGTGTTTGCACTGCTGAAAACCTGAACTACAGATTATGTATCTTACTAAATATAATGCCTGCTCCAGCCATGTTATACACAGCTGGAAGCCTGAATAGGGCTTTCCACCAAGTATAGACTTGTATAGTAATGGAAAACAAATTTCACTTGCACAAAGTTTACCATCCACATGACTGTTAGGGATATATCAAGTCTGCAACTCTGGAATTGAGCAAAATCCTTCTGCATAAAGTAAAACCACCTAAACCAGATCCCAAGCTGTTATTATTTAATGCAATATAATTGAAAGCTTCCTACCCCACCCTATTCACCTTCCAAAGCTCCCTAATGCTTCCTTTTGCCCTGGGGAAGCCTTGATATGGACTGCTGAGGTCCTCAACAGTAAGAAAAATTCACCAGATCGCTGCTGCTGGGGTTGATGTCAGCATTTGCTTCATTTTGTCCATTTGCCCCTCTCAATAAAACAATCATAGCCACAGGGACTAGAAAGTGGGAATGGCATATGAAAAAAGCAACAAGTAGACTGATATGTCATTACAGTATTTCCTAATTCTGTTTATCCTTTTATAATGAGATGAATAAACCAGCAATGAAAGAATTCAACTTCTCATTACTTTTTGGATAATAGGGGTTTGCATGTAGTTGTTTGATACCATAAGACTTGAAAGCTATTCAGTGAGAGAGTCTGTAAGCTCTTTAGCATTTTTGCTAACAACTTCAAGAAACAGAATATGCAAAAATGTGTATAATTTTAAAAATGTGCACCAAAGTGCTTAATTCAATAGATAATTTGTTTGGGGGGGGGGGGAATAGGTTCAAGAAGGCACAAAAATGAATTCATTTGTAAAATGCATGCAAAATATCTGCATATTGAAAATGCAAAGAAAAATACATACTTTAGTGTAGCCAAGAAATATTTTCAGTATGACAGTGAGAGGAACTTAACAATGGATAATGTGAGCCTTAATCAAATAGAGATTGGGGGGGGGGGAGAGAAAATTCATCCAATTTCACACAACAATTCTAGATTCTTAGAATTTTGGATCTTTAGATTGCCTTGTGTATTGTCTTCCTCTAGTTTAATATTCTGTCCTAAAATATGTCCTAATATCTCTTTTTTCAGGACCAAAGTGACATACACTTTATTAAATTTCCATCCCTTTCCTTAGAATCTTTCCAAAAGTGTCAAGAGCAGGGCTGGCAATATGAACCTCTAGGCTACTTATACCCCCTGAGGGGCCAAATGCAGCTTCCAACAGCCAGATATCTCCATGCACTTCTCAAACTCAAAAGGAAATACAATACAACAAAGTACAGCAGCGGTCCCCAACCTTTTTGGGACCACAGACCGGCTGAGCCTCTGAGGAAGGTGGGGCACTCCCCTCATGCTCACACGCACAATCTTAGGTGCATGCTCTCTCTCTCTCTCTCAGGCGCATGTGTGAAGGGGTGGGGGAGCGCACACGCGCACCAGCGCCGACATGAGTGTTCCCCCACCCCTTGGTGCATTCGCCTGAGTGCCTGCATGCATGCGCGCCCACCCCTTCACACAGGTGTGCAGGCGCTGAGACGCATGCATGAAGGGGGGAGCGCTCATGCTGTCACGCATGTGCAAAGCAGCTGTGGGGAGGGGAGTGCGTGCGGGGGGGGAGTTCTGTCTCCGCAGCCTGGTCCAGCTCAGGCCACAGACCGGCACCGGGTTGCAGACTGGGGGTTGACGACCTCTGCATTACAGTACTCAGAAGTGTCCCCCCCATGACTTCGACGAGACATGGGAGAACATTTAGTTATATTTTGAGAGGATTCCAGCTCCCCACAACATTTTTAAAATAATTCTTTTTCAATAAAAATTCCCGTTTTTGTAAGAAAGAATAAGGAGGTAGTAGCATATTGGCAACACCCAATATCCAAGGATGTGTGTGTGGTCCCCCAGATCTCTGAAGATTGCCTACCCCTGGCCCAAACATTAAAAAAAAACAACCCTACGTTTGCTGCATGAATATGTTGTTCACCTAACGGACTACAACAGTTTGGGGTCTTTTTTCCACTGTACATTTACTGTATGAGACTGTTCTACGAGCCATCCCTGAGTTATTTCCCCCCCCCATCAAGTAGCTGAGGTGAGACTAAGAACTAAAGATTCTATTCGCCAATAGACTAACTAGTTATCCCTTCTGAAGAATATATAAGGCAAAATGTATCTTGCAAACCAAGGACATAATTCTGTATTACCAAAGACAAAAACAAAATAATTTAAAACTATTCTTTAGGTGCAACCAAAAGTATCCAACAGGTGAGCAGGCAAAGCTGATCACATGAACAGGTACAGCTGTTGTGCTCATGTGATTTATTGGCTTCCAAAATACATTAACATACCTATCTATACATTCAATGGTCTATTATTATATGCCCAAATGTAAACTATCCAACTGCACAATTTCCATAAAGAGTAAAATATTTATCTAAGGCACCTTCAGACTAGACAAAAGTGCCTGTCTGTACTATTCCTTATCTATTTCTTGGCTCCCCTTCTAACTTCTTACTCTCTGTGCCCCTTAAAGAGAGTATTGGACTCTATAGCACTGCAGAAGTATAGATCATCTACCATACTAAACAATGTCATCTATAGTCTTATAGGCTGTGTTGCCCACAAGTAGAATGAGCTTGGGAAGTAAATCTTCACTCATTTCTTTCTTGCAAGTTGGAATGAAATATTTCAGATGTTTTTCCCCTGTTAGATATGACTAAGAGAGTGTTTATGCACTTTTATTTCTATTTTTTACATTTAAGGACATTTTGTGAAAAATTCACAAAATGCTTTTTTGCCCAAAAAAAGTAATTAGCACAAAAAACTTCGTATTTTGTGCAGCACTCACAGTTTCAATGTAAAATACAGGTTTTCTATACAAAATACAAGGTTGGTTTAAACCATGCTGCTGTTGAAAAAACATATATTTTTTGTTGTTATGCAGGCGTGAAAAACCTTACATGGGCTGAGAGTTTCTTTTAATCATCCTTTTTCATCAAGGCCGAAAAAAATTGTGAATATTCATTACACTCTTATAGTAAATCACTTAGAGCAAACACCTTAAGGAAAGAAGCAAGGCAGAGGATTTAATGCCATTTTGGACTTGATTGAGGTACTTCTAAGGTGCCCCACCTAGGTCTGCCTTTTAAAATAGTTCAGAAACTTAAACTGGTACAAAATATATCTGTTTGAGAAATGTTTGATCCTCAGTGTTCAGATTATGGGATACCTGTACTATATAATTCGGCTGTGCCCATGTGTTTGTGGGCCCAGTTTGCAGTCCTGGTATTAGATGAGGGAGTAAAAAATTATTTGGATTTTGAAAACCCTCCTTCACTCATTTCAGCCCACCTATGCTGTAAGATTAACATCAGAGGGCCCACCTACATGCCACGTGGTAGAGCCTATAAGGAATCCAAACCAAAGCAGATCTGACAGATGGTTGTCACATTTTCTCTTGATTGCCTCCAGCTTTGGACCTCTCACCACCTCCAGAGGTAATTGGTCCCATTGCTGTACTGCTCTAACAGTTAAGAGGTTTTTTTCTGATATTTAGCTTATATTTGGCTTCCAGTTACAATTATCCTTTGATCACCCCAATTATTTTTTCTGGGGTGATCAAGAATAGATCCAGTCCCTCTTCTTTATGAGAGCCTGCAAGTATTTGAAAAGTGCTATAATATCACCCCTCAGACTTCTTTTCTCAAGGCTAAACATGCCATGTTCTCTCAGTCTTTCCTCATACAGCTTGGTTTCCAGCCCCCCCCCCCCGATCATCCTACTTGCCCTCCTCTGAACTGGTTCCAACTTGTCTGATATCCCTTATGGAGGAATTGCACATTTAGAAAACTTTCTTGAAAAGTTACACCCATTTTGAAGATACGATGCACTTCGAAAGCCCGAGAAATGACAACATAAGTAGCTCCCCTCCACGTGTATATATAGCAATACCACAAGACTTTTGTCATTAGTTTTGATATAACCTGTCTATTCTAGGAAAAAGCAAGACAGGGAAAGAGCTCTCTCGCAAACTTTAAAAAAATGTGGGAGAGAGGGATGCATTCCATTAATTTAACAACCTAGTCACCTGGCAGTTCAGTAAACAAACTCCTCTGCTATTTTTCAAAAAAGAATAAAGATAAATTATTATTTCTATGGAGACTGTACATGCCGGGGAAAGGTGGAAGTAGAAGGGTGGGGTGAGATTCTGGCACAAAAATCCAAGCTTTGCTCTCACACAAAGAGACAGAAAAAGACAGACATAACAATTGAACACTTGTTCTGTCTCACTATTAGGATTTCCTTTTCAAAACTGAGGCTGGGACTACATAGTCAAATACTGCGGGATTTGCTACCGGTGTGAAATGGATGAATTTACTTAAAAAAACAACAGCCCTGCTCACATGATGCAAAAGTCAATTTGAATCTGTCTAGTCCTTTTTTGCTCCCAACAGGGTTTTCTTTTTACCCTTGCTGCTAAGGGCTTCTACTTTTTCAAGTTGAAATGTTTCAAATGGATTTTGTCTTGTGCGATCAGTTGTACATTATAGAGAATTTTGGAAAACTTATCCTTTCCCCTAGCACTCTGCAACACTTGGAACAACCCAATACCTTTACAATGAACTATAAAAGGAGAACCAGGGATCAACAGAGGGCAGAATCAAAGGCAAGGGAAATGTGGGATGTGGGGCGGCTCAAACTACATCAGATGAGACCAGTGTGGACACTGTCACTGAAACAATCCACAGTCCCTGTGTTATCATCTAATCCAAACAGACGTATAAAATAAAATAAAATGAAATAAGCTGCAAATCAAGTCATAACAAGGCCAAATCACTCCAAGTGGGCTTGCCAACATAGTCCCGGGCAAACATAAACCCATTATAAAAGAAAAGTATTGATCCAGTTGACATACTTCACAGTAGAAAGCACACAAACCAAATATGAAATAAAATTGTTAAAATTAAGCAGTAAAATCCATGAACGTAATGGATTTTAAAATAAAGGAGCAAGATTTTTTTCTTTTAATTAGGTAAAAACAGATCTATATTAATTGTTCTCAGCAAAAAAAAAAAAACCCACAACACATACACAGCTACAGTTTTGCAACAGATTCTTTTATGTTAGTAAATACACATGCACACTTAATATTTAGATATTCTTCCTGGATATAACCTGACCAACAGGTTGAAAAAAAAACTAAATAAAAGTTACAGAAAAGGGGAAAAATGACTTGCATGTTGTAAGGGTGTGGTATGCTGATACTTTTCTTTGTGACTTAAGCAGAGGAAGAGTAGTAATGGTCTATAATTAGGTGTGTGAACAAGCACATTCAGTGTAGCAAAATCTTGAAAGCTAGACCAGCCTTTACAAAAGAATAATTCATTGGTGAAACACAAACTTATTTCTGAAGAGACTTGGGAGAAGATGTAAGGATCAAGGGGGGAAAATAAAGAAAAACAGATGGGGCAAGATTCCCAACAGCCACACTGTGTTACTCCAAGCAGCACTCTGAGAGAGACTGGATCTCTGCAGCAGGTTGTATACCTGATTGGCTGGCAAAGTCCCTCGTGTTCTGCCCATCTCCCTTCTCCACAGTCAAGTGACAGCAGATAGGCAGTATGTGCTGCTCCCTTAGTTCTACTCTCTAACTTTGTACATGCTGCCAGCCAGCCAAGCAACTGATTTTTGAAAACCCACAAAGACCCTAATTCATATCTGACTGGCTATGACACCAGAGTCATCTCATAATAAGCTGATACTTAATTCCTAGGGATGTCCCCTCCTGTCCCCAGCTCATATTCAGCTCTGTGCAGGAAGTAAGACTATCCTCATTGAAACCACATATTTTTCATGTTGATAAATATGCAGTTCCTAGATATATTTAACAAGTAATGTTAGTAAGAACAAGGAAAAGGCCATGTGGTCCCAAAGATTGCACAAATACAAGAGTGGGTAATACCTTTTATTGGACCACTAAAAGAGTGAACAAATTGCAAGCTTTCATGGATGAAATCCACCTCCTCAGGCAAAACCCACCTCCATATGTCACAGACATATGACATCAATTTTTGGACACTTGTCTACATTTTTTCTGCACTATTCATGAAGGAGGTCTCCTTGTTAGTAAGTTTCCTCTGCAATATTTATTGTTAATATAGTGAACTCAAAACATTTTCCTCTCAGGAGCTCAGAAGCTTTTCAATGTTTAAATGCCAAAAACAGCACTTGTATTGACAAGCCTGTAAAGGGTTTGCAGGAGTCTTAGATTGTTTGGACCAATGGCTTTCCCTGGGATCATAGTCAGACTCAGACGCACTGCCCCGTTCCTTTATCCAAAAGCTTTGAAGCTATCTAAAAGTGTAATCAGATGGTGATATAAATGCTGCATTGGACTGCAACAGAAAGGGATCTTTCCGTCTGGTCACAATCGCACCAGCCCACTCCAAAAAAAGAGCAGCCCTGCCACTAGACCAAAAAAGTCTGGACTGGGTATGGAGTCCAGGGTAGGGCTTGTTTATCACTTGGGAGTATGCCTGTTCATCACCAAACAGAGTGAGTCAGCTCTCAAAAAATACCCTCTTAATCTAAATAACTATCTGATCATACCAGACGTTTATGCCATAATTACCAATGTGCTCCTAATCCAAACTTACATTTAAAACATGCTTCTTATATACATGGGATATGTTTTACATTTGAAACATTTGAGAGCGGCATTATAGTGTCATGGGATCTGGTAAATTGTACTCTTTATTAGTGCTATATTAAATCTGTTAGTGCTCAGCCTACTAGAAGAGTCTTTGTTTGCTTTTTAACAGTCATACAGAGCTTGTGCTGCAAGGCTACTGTTTAAAATGCAGTGACCATCTATGAAGAAACTGAAAGGGACACTGATACTTCACTTAGGTGGATCTCATCTTTTCACAAAATGTTAAATTGTGCCCCATGCCCTATTTTAAAGGCTTAATTGAGATGTGAAATGAACTTTAGGCAATGAACTTGCCCTCTGCAGCAGAGTTTCACTTTTTAAAACTTGATTGTTTTATTTTAAAGATAGCAATAATGCAAGGTCCAATTAGCAGTTTATTGGTATAAAATACACAAATATTTGCTAAGATAATCAAAGTATATGGCCTAATTACTCAGGTTTTAATTATTTCAATTTTTATTTTTTCAAGAACCTAATCTTCTTAAGATTGAACTTTCTTTATGGGTAGCGTGGAAGTGGAGGATAGCTGGGGTTTGTTTCTGTAGCAGTAGAAATGCTCTGATTGAGAATAAAAGGTGGAAATATTTATCCTGATGACAACACAATATGTTGAGAATCAAAAACACTGTGCTTTATTAGGCCACACATTTCAAATGCCAGAATGGTGATGCATTTGGTTATGACCTGGCCCTTAACTCAGTGGCACAGCAGGTATAGTATCTTCTGTTGCAGACTTTATAAAAACTTTATAAAACTATGCTACTAGATGTCAGGGTGTTTGTGACAGTGAGTGAGCCGGAATTTCAGCTCCAATGCCACTCTGAGAATCTGCTGCCTGCAGCAACTGCCTTACTAAGGCTAATGATTGGGCTAGCCCTGCTGGATGTAGAAGTATGGAGCAATTTTCACAATGCATTGTATGCATAATTCAACTACATTTTTTCAAAATGGCTGCTTCTCTTTAGTGTTAATATCTTTGCTGACACACCCAAAACTTTCCTCTTCCAACTGAACACTTTTTCTTTCCCCACACCTCCTTCCTTTCTTTTTCCACCAGATATGGTTCTTCATAACTCGTGGTTAACTTTATTCATCCAGCAAAAATCAGCATCAGTCATTAACACTCCCATAATATTCAAAAAGAAACTCTAGTTATCTCATTGTTTGCTGGGTGCTGAACATTTTGCTTGCCCATGAGTATCCAACATACACATGGGTTGAAATCTTGTTGCTTAGAATAGTAAATTGAGCTAGAGGAGGCCCATTAAATGAGTGGAGATTAGAGATGGGGACGAATCAAAAAGCAAATTGCAATATTTGTCAGAAATTGCTGATTTGTTAAATTTTATTCATTTATTTATTACATTTCTATCCTGCCTATCTAGTCATTTTGACTACACTAAAACGTTATTGCTTTGTATTCGTTCAACACCGAGGCCCTGATGAATATGAAGTGATGAAGTTTTGCCTATTTTTGATTCACCGATTCATCTATCTCCCTTTTTGGGTCTCCTGTGACATTCAATCAGACATTCAGGGCAACCCTGGGAGGGACCTGTGAGTGGGTGGTTCTTGCTGTGTGCTCCAGCCACTGCTCCTGTGTGCTGAAAAACACATGCTCAGTTTTAAAAACTTTTTTAAAAATTTTCATTAAGGGGGCAGTGTCACGTTATAGTTTTGAAACTGCTTATATTTTGAGGCAAGCGTTCAAGCAGGGTGGGTGATCTCTGGATGTGTGTGTGTATTTCTCTTCCCCCCCCCCATTTATTCCACAGTGCTTGGGGGGAGGGTTACTTGCTGGTTGCTGTGCATGCTCCAGCCAGCACTGTGTGCTCCAAAAATTTTAAACACTTTTTTCTTTATTCTTTTCATAAGCGGCACACTGAGAAGGGCTTTCTTTAGTCAGGTCACATTTTAGTTGATAAATTAGTTATTTTTTTGAGGCGTACATTCAGGCAGGGTGGGTGTGGTGGGGACTGGGGTGTCTATATAGTTATTTAGGGGTATAAAAATTGTCATATGGCCAGACCTGTCTACTGTGGCCATGTACCTCCTTTCCATCCCCTGCATCAGCATGCAGAGTAAGCGTATGCTCTCCCATCTTGGATACATTCTCTAATCCTGCCACTTCCATTTGGCTCCTGAAACTATGGAGAGGCTGTTGTTCATAAAGGTGAACCTTCCCTTATTGGGCTTCCCCTTATTGAACCCAAAGAGGCAGGATTCCAATGATAGTCTCTCTGTCACCACACTGCCGCCTGCCCGCCTGAGTCACCCAGGTCTACCATACCATCCAACTGCCTGTCTGCCTGCTTGCCCTCCTGCCCAACTAAATCCCCCAGGTCCACCCTACCATCTGCCTGCCTTGATGCGTCACTCAGACCTTCCCAGATCAAAACCCAAATTCAGTGCCTCTTTCAGTCCCTCCCTTCCTCTAACTGTCCCACTGAGGGCAGAAACTGAACTCTCTGCCAGGACCATGGCCCACTCAGGGCACAATCTGAATCACACCAGTATTCTGGGTGTCTGAATCCCACTCTCTTCCACATCTTGGGAAATCTTGGCTGCCATCCAGTAACCACCCACTCAAACATCCCCAAGGTCACATCTCTTCCAAATGCCTTTGTGTCTGGAGGCAAAACTTACCTCAGTGTTGAACGCCTAAGCCACCCCCCCCCCAGGTTCACTGAACCATCTGCCTGCTTTAATGCCTCTTTCAGGCCTTCTCAAGTGAAAACCCTCCCTCAGTGCCAAATGCCTCTGTGCCTGGAGGCAAACTACCGTATTTTTTGCTCCATAAGATGCACCTCTTCATAAGACACACCAAATTTTTAGGAGAAGAAAACAGGAAAATAAAAATTTGTTTTCTTCTCCTAAAAATTTGGTGAGGCTTATGGAGAGATCCATCTTATGGAACACATCCTAGGACCTGTTGGAGGCTCACCCTGCCCCCCCGGGGGCCAGAGGGGGCAAAATCGCCACCTTCAGGGACTCTTCTGAAGGTTCCCAAGTCTCAAGAGTCCCAGAAGGTGGAAATTTCGCCCCCTCTTGCCCGGCAGGGAGGGCAGAGTGAGCCTCCAAAGAGTCCTAGGGTCTGTTCCAGGACCCTTGCAAGGCTCCTCCCACCCCCCATGGGGCCAGCAGGGGCAAAATCGCCAGCTTCTAGGACCTTTTCTGAGGCTTAAAAGGCTCAGAAAAGGTTCTAGAAGCTGGTGATTTCGCCCCCGCTGGCCCCGTGCGGGGGTGGGGGGAGCCTTGCAAGGGTCCTTGAAGGCTCCCTCGGTCCGTTGCAAGGCTCCCCCCACCCCCCATGGGGCCAGCAGGGGAAAAATCGCCAGCTTCTAGGACTTTTTCTGAAGGCTTAAAAGGCTCAGAAAAGGTCCTAGCAGCTGGCGATTTCACCCCCGCTGGCCCCGTGCGGGGGTGGGGGGAGCCTTGCAAGGGTCCTTGAAGGCTCCCTCAGTCCATTGCAAGGCTCGCCCCACCCCCCATGGGGCCAGCAGGGGCAAAATCGCCAGCTTCTAGGACTTTTTCTGAAGGCTTTTTTTGGGTACTTTTTATTTTTTATAAGGGATAACAGAAAGGAAAAGGGAATTGGGATTGATGAGGAAGAGGGGAGACAATAACATACTTTCATCCATTCTGTACCTATTGCCATATCAAGATTTTAAATTATTCTGTTTACTCTTTTCTGCCTTCTAGATTCAGTTCTCCTTTCAATATGTACTGTTCACCAGCTGCCTGTTGATTCTGTCCACTTGTTAAATAGATCCCATCTTTCTGTTGCCTTTTGCAAGGGATAGTCCTTCATGACTTCTGATAAAATGTCCATTTTGGCTATTTCCCGTATCTTTTCAATAAGATCTTCTTGTTTCGGTACCGTTGATCTTTTCCAATTTTTAGCATATAAAATTCTAGCTGCCGTAACTATGTATATAACTATATAATTCTTTGACTTATCTATATTTTCAGGTATCATACTCAATAAAAACAGTTCTGGGGTTAATGGCACTTTACAGAGCAATATTTGTTCCAACATTACATGCACTCTTTTCCAATATTGTTTCGCTACTCCACATGACCTGACTTTTTCTGAAGGCTTAAAAGGCTCAGAAAAGGTCCTAGTAGCTGGCGATTTCACCCCCGCTGGCCCCGTGCGGGGGTGGGGGGAGTGGCGCAAGGGTCCTGGAAGGCTCCCTCGGACCCTTGCGAGGCTCCCCCCATGGGGCCAGTGGGGGCAAAATTGCCAGCTTCTCTCCATAAGATGCACGGACTTCCCCCACACACTTTTTTTGGGGGGAAGTGCGTTTTATGGAGCAAAAAATATGGTATGCCAGAAGCCTGTCACTTTCCTGGGGGGCACTTTGTGGGTGTATAACCCAGACTTTCAAAACCCAAACTTCATTAAACTTGGAGGGTCTGTAGAGGAGAGTGAGGGAAAGCTTCTGTGTGATTTTGGTGTCTCTAGGACTAGATCCATGGAGGGTTTTTTTTGTGGATGTCTGAAAATTCATATATTCATGATTCATAATTTATCTACCTTGATGAATTATAAATTGTGATTAACTGCCCTTTTTTGATTCATGCTCATCTCTAGTTGGGATTTGGTGAGTCAACTCCTCTGTAAGTTCCACTGATCTGAGTGCAGTTTACAACACTAGTTGCAATTTACTACACTAAAGTAACTCACAACTAGACCTAATGTAGCCATAATCCAAATCCTAAATTCAGGCCTTCGTCAGACACTCTCCAGTTTCCAAGACTGCAAAAATTGGTGTTTTTTTCCCCTATTTCTTGTACTGAGAGTTCATTCATCTAACTAAATGGAAACAGAAAGGAAAGACTTTGAATTCTAACTCTAAACCTAAGATCAGGACTTCCTCAGTCACTGCCAGTTTCCAAGAATGAAATAGCTTAGTTCCTGCTCTTGCTTGCTCTATGCTGTGATGGAGGATGAGCTGATCTGATCAAAAGTCAACAGAAAATAAAGATTTAACCATAACTCTAACCTCAATGGTAAGGGAAGGCCTTGGTCGGGTCTTCTCCAGTTTTCCAAGCATATAGAAAATCAGTCTGTGGTCTTGGTTGCTCTTTTTTTGTGCTTCAGAACGCCTTATCTCATTGAAGGTCAACAAGAAAGAGTTCTAATCCTAATGCTAATTCCAAAGCTCACCCTAACCTTAACCCCTACCGTAAATATAACTCTAACACTAACAACAGGCCTTTCCCCACATCTTTTTATTTTTTCCATGGTGGTGTTTTTTGCTCTTTATTTGAATGGAGTTTATCTGATCAAACGTCAACAGAACGAAAAACTCCCAAACATAAATGCTATCCTTATCCTATCCACAAACCTTTCTTCAGTCAATGCAAATTTCCAAGGAAGAGGACACTGATGTTTCTGCCTTCTCTACACTTTGTTGTCAGATGAGCTTACCTAAGCAACATTCAACAGAATACAGACATTCATAAACATAACCCTAACCTAAGCCTAAAAAATAAAATAAAATAAAACCCTAACCTAAGTCTAACCTAGATCTTCCTCAGTAGTTCTGTATACACAAAAATAAACAGTATGTGGTGGCCCTTGCTCTTCATTGTGCTGCAAACTCATCCTAGCTAACTAAAAGTCAACAACAAGAAAAGACCCTTATTCCCCATCATAATTTTAACTGTAGTTCTAATCTTGAACTATCCTCAGCCATTCACCAATTTCCAGGAATGCAAAAAGTCAGTGTGTAGCAATGTTTGCTCTTTGTTGTATTGTGAGTTCAGATTACTCAACTTGAAAGTCAATAGAAGGGAAAGACTCCTAGCCCTAATCCTAACACAAATCTAGGCCTTCCTCAGCCATTATAGAATTTCCAAGAATGCACAATGATGCTGCATGCTGTTGTTTGCTTTTTGTTTTGCAGTGAGCTGAGCTTATCTGTTAGAGTAAGCAAAAACTTCATAATGCTTCATTATGACTGCGTTCATTGTAACCTCATATTTTCAATCCTGGACCTTACAGAACCAGAGGGACTTTCTAGTCCTAGTCTGGTGTTATTTGTGAATGTTCTCAGGACTAGATAAATGGTGGGAACATGGGGACACGCATAAGCCTCAGCCCCTTTATCTCCACCCCACCAAGAACTCACTTCTCTAACATGGCCAACAAAGGAGTTAGTGCACTCACATGAATGGGCTTACAGTGCTCCCATGATGTGGAGCTGCACTGCTCCTTTGGAGACTTTTGTTGTCTTATTGATCTCTGGGTGGCAATGTAGTGGATCCCTACCACCTTTAGCTGTACATGGATAAGCAGAGGTCTTTCGCCACTTGAGGGAGTGCCACTTCCAAAAGCATGGTAACTGCATTGCCAATTTTGACCCTAAGCTGCTTTTTTTACAACTCCACATGTCCATAGTCCTTAAATGAATATTTGCTCAGCCAAATTAATTGAACTGCCATCCACTGTCCTATTAAATGCAAATAATTTCTCAAGCACTACCCATTAGAGTTGCAGGACAGCTCACTGAACTTGCCAGATTTTCCCTTACATTCTTTTTGGACCTCACATTTCCAGCCAAAAGCCATATGAACTGTGTGGGGCAAGAATTGATTGTTTGTCTTAGGGACTTTGACAACAGCACAGACATCCCTGCATGTGTATTGTACAACTTCATGTCTTAAGTCAGCTCCCTCTATTTTATTTTTCTGAATTTTCAGAAGAAACAATGAACTATAACATTTATAATTAAATGTTTAATTAATAAAATAATATTTGCTGCCTGCAGTTTTATCAAGGGGAAATATCTGTATCATGGGCTTGGACTCATTTTGAATTGCAATGTTATCTTCAAAACCATACAAACACATTTTTTTTCATATGAAAATTCTGCACACATTTATTTTTGTCTTATTTTTCAGTTCTATCATGTTTGCAAACCCATGCTGAATCTCTTCTGTAGAAGTACATTAGAATGGTCTCCAAATACAAATCCAGCTACGTACAGGTGAAACAGCAGAATAAAAGTGTCCCTTGATAATAACATTTGCAAGAAAAAGGGGACAAAAACAGAAATTATTGCATTGGAAAATAAATTTTAATGGCCTTACTATTAGTGGGGAAAGACATTCCAACATATGAAACAGTATGACAAAACAATTCTCTCTATGCCTTTCTCTCTTTTAATCTTTCTCCCTCAAAAGGTATTTCAAAATTGCCCCAACTCATTTTTTAAAAAAATATCCATTCTGAGGAAGAGAGAACAAAACATACTGAAGACTGTGACAAGTATCCTGAGAAAGAACCATTTTCCTTGACTTATATATTACTATTTTCAGACCTAGAAGAGCAATACTCCACTGGTGAAAGGTCCTGACAAATGTGACAGCTTGAACATGTATGTTTAGTTTAGCAACCTCAGTGCCACCAATTTCCTCTTCCTCCCTTGCAGTCCACATCTCACATTGTAAAAAATGTCACTAGACTGAAAGGCAGGAAGAAAGGATGACACATTTGGACATTCAAGCATGCTGGCTTCATTTCACATGATAACAATTTGGGCAAACAGAACAACTTGCTGACTTTTTTTTTAACAGAGCAACTGAAGGAAAGCTCAACTTAAAGCCAAAGTCAGAATGTTATCTAACATTTTAGATAACAATGAGGAAAGTCTTTGAAAGCACTTGAGCTTCTTATGTTCACTAAATTATTGGACACAGAAAAAGCCCTTGGATCAAACTCTTTATTGTTTTGGCAACATCAGTTAATCTGAAAGTAACACAAAATTCTGGCCTCATGTTACGAAAATACAAGAGATACTCTGGAGTTATATGAAAGTCTGCAGTAAGTAAGTACATGAGAGTCTACAGTCCTCAGTTTGTATCAGAATAATGTGAGCAGCATAATTTAAAGTATTCAGCATCAAAAAGATAAATGTAATCCATGTTTTTCATCAGAAACAATCAGATGAAATGCATACAACGTAATATTTAAGTTTAAAATCATGTTAAATACTCACCAAAAAAGGAGTAAGAGTACAGTCCACTTTCTTCAAAAACCTGTAATAGTAAATAACATTTTTTCAATATATAAAGACCTATACTTACAAATAACAGGAATATAATTCTTTATCTGTGAGGAACATTTACATTAATTAAAAACAAATATGAAAAGTGCAAATTTTATATAGCTAGCTATTCTACTTAATAGAAACCAAGAACTTTTATTTAGTTATTTAAATGTTTCCAGCTGTTGGGCCCCCAGTTGGGTGAATCTTCCTCAAAATATCTCCCAAAGCCTCCTGGACAAGATTTGGGAAGGTCCCATAGGATCAGCTTCTGCCAGAAACTGCCTCCGTCAAACTGTGCCATTTCACCTTCTCTCTCCTTCCACAGGCTAGCTTGCCTTTTTATTCTCTAATCTTTCTACTCCATTCCCTGACTTCCTTCTCTCCCCAGTACAAAGGTTTCTCTGATCTTAATTCCCTCCTTCCCCTTTCAGCTTCCTCATAAGATATAATTAATTTCTCCCACTTCTTACTTCATGGATTCTCCATGCCGGGAGGGAGAACTCTCTGTGTCTTTTTAGCCTCCACATCTCTGGCATCTACCACCCCTCTCTGAGGCATCTCTTCTTTATAGATCTCTCCCCTGCTTCCCCACCTTTTCTAACTGTTCCTCCACTTCTTGTACCTCTATCTCCTTTCCTTCTGATAGGTTGCTCTCCTCCTTTTTCCTGTCTTTCCCTCCTGTACCTCCAAACCAACCCCCTCTGGCAACTTGGTCTCTTATTCCACTAAGGCTCCTACTTTCTGTGATGGCATTCTCTCGGTCTTCTCTGATATCTCTTTGGTCTTCCCTCCCTCTTTCTCATTCATGGGGGTTGTCACTTCGGGTTGGGAGGATACCAAACCGGCCATCTTTCTCATAATCCTGCTAAGAAATTGGAAAGTGTTAAGGACAACCATGGTTGGTGGTTATCAATCTGCAAGAGGTGGAACTTGGGAGTAGAGATGGGGGTATTTCTATATGAATATACCCCCACAGGTGGTTGTGACCAACCACTCACAGTTCCACCACTGCCACCAGCTCTGCAGTCCATTCCTATTGCCTCGTAGATTAGCCAGTCCTGGCAGAAGGTGGGATGATGAGCCTCTCTGCCAGGTTGCAGAGTGGCTAATCCATCGTGAGTAATGGAGAGATAGGAAGGCTCTGTGGAGCTTGTGGCATTGGCACAATTGTGAGTGGTTGGTCTGGCCCCAGGGGGCCAGACTCTCATTATCTGCACTCGTTATCTGCACTTTGGGAGTAAGGCATTCCCAGGAACAGGATCTTGGCAGGAAAGTCCTCCTGCTTCCTCCTTTAGAGGAATTTGGACCTAAGTCCCTACAGCTAAGCTCCCAGGGCCAAGGAGAACTATAGGAAGTAATGTCTACTACTGGGTCTTACACAAAGAAGAATAAATTATTGGAGTCTTCGCAGTCTTAGAATGAGGATCTGCACCTGCCTGAATGGAAACACAATGCAGACAAATGTGATTTAACATCTTTTTCATATTTTCTCCTTACACTCCTGTCTTTGCATGAAAACCCTTTCATATAAGGGTGTGTATGAAAACATTTTTCCCTCTTTGCTGATCTCTCCCCACCCCCAAAGCATTAAGTAAATTAACTGCTCAACAGCTGCTACCTTTCCTGTTTAATAAACTCATAAGAGACACATAACAGCCTTTGTGTCAAAAGGTACGCACAGATAGTTTGCTTTACAACCATCAGTAGGCACACTTATTCCCATCTCCTCAGTTATGTGCTTTTGCCTCTGAAATAAGAATAAGGGATGGGGAATTTCCCAAAATTCATTATATTACCATTTTACAAACTAAGCTTTTAAAAGTCCTCCTTTTGCTTTGTTGGATTAAAGACAGATTATAAATTTTTAAACAAGATTCATGATCCATACTGCTCTGTTAGTTTTTGGAAAAGTACTCTAGCATACTGCACCTACTATTAAAGCTTACTTTTTAAAAAAATTAAAAATACTATAAGCACCAGAAATGTACTGTATCTAACTTGCAGGATTTTTAAAAGGGTATTGTGTTAAAATGGAGCTTTGGGTGGTTTGCTCTGGTCCAGGGGAATTAATTTACAGGTCGAAAAAGCATTCAATTCTGCTTGCAACGTTTTTAAAAAGGTATATTCATCCCGTAGGGCAGTGGTTTCCAACCTTGGGCCTCCAGATGTTCTTGGACTTCAACTCCCAGAAGTCCTGGCCAGCAGAGATGGTGGTGGAGGCTTCTGGGAGTGGTAGTCCAAGAACATCTGGAGACCCAAGGTTGGGGAACACTGCCATAGGGGAAACTATGCAGCAACCTAGAGCACAGTGTCATCAAGAGCAAACATTTGGTTTGTCAATCAAATTCAGGAACCAACAGTCAGTTCTTTTCCTGACTGAGATAGAAGGCTAAACTGGACACAACATGAGCATTCATGGTTAGGGATCATGTGTGGGCTCATGTCTAATGTAAAAGACCCCAAATTAAAAATTAGATGCTCCCACTGAACACAGCTCTGAACTAGATGTAGTAGGTTTACATGCTATAAACCAGATTGCAGTCTCTAGGAAAATCAGGACTATGGGTTTCCGACCTACGAGCAACTGCAAGGCAGACATTAACAATGACCCAAATCCAGGGAGGCAGTGATAAAGCAGGGTTGGGGGTGAGACCGCTTTTTCCTGAAAACATACAGTAGATATTGCACTAGAAAAGTTAAGAAGCTTGTGCAATGTTGGGAAAAGGAAGTGCCACACTTCTAGTTATGGCATGGAGTGTGTCAGATTCTGAATTAGCTTGCATTTTGCTGCATAATTACCAAAATATTGTAACAAATCGTTCAGGAAACTGTCTGGATTTATGGCTGTCACTCAGATTCAGTATGTGTGGGAGGGTAATCCATAACTATTTCTCAAGCCTTCCAGAGCTCTCAAAATTTACCATTCCTGTTGCCCAAACCATGTGATGGCAGCCCTCTATCTTCTACACAAGCCCATTTCCTTTTACCATATCCAATGGAAAATTATGTTGTTTATATAGAAAAGGAGCCCAAGAGTCATGAAATCCAATCTTCTGCCTGACCAATAGGTAAAGCATCCCTGATAAGTGACCATCAAACTTTCAGTGGAGGACAGCCCACCAGCCTCCAAAGCTATCTAGTCTGTTGTCAGAGTTCTTCATGCTAAAATATTCTTCCCAGTAGGCAAAATCTCCTGTTTTGTAATTTGAATCTATTTCTCTCAGGATTTGCCTTCTGAACCTTCAGGAAACAAACTTGCTATTTCATCCACATTACCACCTTTCAAATATTTGAAGATGACTATTGTATTATCTCTCAATCTTCTCTAAGCTAAATACAACCACCTCTTTCAACTGTTCCCCACCATCCTGGTTGTCCAATAACATTAACAGGAGAAAGACTTATTTCAAAATGGTTCAGAAGGTTGCTTCGGAATGCTGGAAAATTTATTAAATCTATATCAGACAGTTTGTCCATCTAGCCCAGCCTTTACTGACAGGGTCCGTATGGCCAACTGGCAAATTTGAAGGAGACTACAGAATGTAAACAATTCTTTACACGCCAACTGATAAGATTTGTTATGTGACTTATACAATCCTGATTCAGCCTATACAGTGGTGCCTCGCAAGACGGGTGCCCCGTTTAATAATGAAACTGCATTACAATGATCTTTTTGCGATCGCAATTGTGATCGCAAAACGATGGTCTGAATGGGGTTTTTTCGCTTTGCGATGATCAGTTTCCTGCTTCGGGAACTGATTCTCGCAAAACAACGATTTTAAAGCAGTTGATTGGCAGTTTCAAAATGGCCGCCGGGAAAAAATGGCTCCCTGCTTTTTTCTGGGACGGATTCCTCGCTGCACAGGCCGCGAAAATGGCCACGCTATGGAGGATTTTCGCTGGACGGTGAGTTTCAAGCCCATAGGAACACATTAATCGGGTTTTAATGCGTTTCTATGGGCTTTTTATTTTCGCATTACGACATTTTGTTCTACAGTGATTTCGCTGGAACGAATTAACCTCGTAATGCGATGCACCACTGTATTTCTTTCATGTTATGTTCATGGCCATTGTAAAAAAGTGTTTGATAATGGTTGATCTAGAGACTGTGTACTGTCTGCTCTGACTAGGACTGGCTATCTAATTAAATAGGATAGTGGGATGAAACTGGATTCTGGGCTAATGCATATAAAAGTGACACAGAAGAGAAACAGACTGACTCAACCATCCTTAAGGTAAAGGTTAAGGTTCCCCTTGACAATTTGTCCAGTTGTGTCCAACTCTAGGGGGTGGTGATCATCTCCGTTTCCAACCCATAGAACTAGTGTTTGTCCGTAGATAATCTTCCATGGTCACATGGCCAGCGTGACTAGACACAGAATGCCATTTACCTTCCCACTGAGGTGGTATCTATTTATCTACTTGCATTTTTGCATTCTGCATACTTTCAAACTGCTAGGTTGGCGGGAGCTGGGACAAGCGACGGGGGCTCACTTTGTCACATGAATTCGATCTTACGACTGCAGGTCTTCTGACCTTGCAGCACAGAGGCTTCAGCGGTTTAACCTACAGCACCACCATGTCCCTCAACCATCCTTAGTCCCTTGCTATTAACATGTTATTACATATTCCTGCAAGGAACTAAGGATGCAGTATCTCAGGCTTCTTTTTATCTTTGCAGTACTCTTGGGCAATAGGTCAGGCTAAGAAATAGTGACCTATCTAAGATCACACACTAATCCAGGTCCAGCATACTAATCAGCATGTTGTACTGTCTTACGCCAAGTTTTTGCAATTCTGAGATGTTGAAAGTGCACCTTGTGAGGCAAAACCCCAAGATCATATGCTAATGTCTACTATAATATTTTTGAACTTTCTAACAAGGTGCCAAACCCATAGATGCAGCACCTATACAACAATCACACTACTACTGCTGCAGCAGCTCCAACCACCTACTTGCCTGGTAATCTGCTGGAGAAGGGAACACTTTTCTCACAGAATGCGCAACACAATTTAAGATGTCATTGCTATAAATCATATAACTTTTTCAAAAGCAAATTTAGCTTTTTTTAAAAATTTGAAAGTTAACTCTGGAAATGAACCATTGTTACTTTGTCTATTATGCTCACCTAGTACACTCACCTAGACATGTTTATCACCACCTTGGAAAAAATAGGGGTATGGATTTGTACTCTGTGTGTCTGAAAAAGTTGATTTTCATCCATAAAACCTCATGCTGATCTGTTAGTCTTTAACATGCTAAAATATTTTGTCTTTCCCCTTCTTTTCTTCTGCCAACTTATTCTGAAAGCTAATTAGTTACAGTTGCCTGCCAAAGTAATTGCCACTATAATTATCATGTATGTCTTTAAAAAAAACAAATCTTTACATTCCCATTTTTCAGAAGTAAAATGAAAGAGTAACTTTGGGTGACTTAAAAAAAACATTTGAAAGAAATTATTGAACTCTGGTACACAATATAGTCTCCTCTATCTACTTCCTCATGACCTCAAAACCCACAACAGAACACAAGGCAGCAGCAAAAACCAGCACTTGAATCAGGTGATGTTCTTCCTCCACCATTTATTGAGACCATTCATCCCAAAGTTATAAAAGTAACTGAATAGTTACTATGCAGTAGTTATTCCTTGTTATGTTACAATCATATGCAATGCAGTTTTGGGGAAAGGGGTAGTTAAATACAAATGTCATTTTAAAAGCTGTAAGCAAAGTTATAGCTAGGCACAAACTGGAGCCTGACATCTATGATCCAAAGATATGTGAGCTGAGACTTTCATTGCAGTATATACTACCAAGGTAATCATGCTTAATAACACAAATAAACTGCTACCTATACTGCTATTTAGTTGGTTCAAACACTATTTGGTTCAAACCAAATTTGGTTCAAACCAAATAGTTTCTCTTTCCAGTATGTTATTGCTTCAAAGCTTGTTACCTTAAAAGAGGTATGGTTCCCAACCTTTCTTTCTAAAATGTGCTTTTCAGAAAAACAGTGTCCTGTCTGTATAGAAGTGAGATTTTAGATAAGTTTTTTTTTTTTAAGTTGGCATCTTTGGGATATGAATTTGAGACAGACCTAATATTCTTGGTTTTTTCTGTGACCTAAAATCAATCAGTGTGGAACACTTCACACTTCATTTCCTTTCATTCATTTCCCAATCCATTCTCTACCAAATTCGGGGCCTGATCATGTTGCTGGCTGTCTGGAAACCTTTAAACCACATACCCGGTAATCTGCTCCCTCAGTCATGTGCTGTGTGAACCATGATGTGAATATGTGTTCTGGGGATGGACCATCAGTATAATAACTCCATGACCCTTCACTTCTGGCTTAAATTTTCATTATATTCCATTTACAACTGCTTTATACTATTTAATATATTTTCCTTTATTTTTCTGTATTTTAAGAGTGTTTTGGACTGTTTGGAAGATGAGGCACATCTAAAATAGTTCAAATAAATAATGTAAACCCACGCAGAACTAAATTGACTGTGGTCATATGTGGAGGACAGAGACTGCTTGATTTGTATTCCCGTTTTTTTTAAATAAAATTTTCCTAAACACATATTTTAATTCTGTACTCAGTTAAGTGTTTTAGCTTCCAATTCTTGATTTTCAAAGTCATTCCAGTAAGGTAGCAAGCAATAGCTTTTCATACGACTCAGTGGATAAAAATATCATTGTTTTCTATTTTCATATTCAAAATTACTATCTAGACTGCAGTCCTGTGTATAATTATATATGTGGGCTGAACTGTAGCCAAAATGTTTCTCTAAGCTCATCTGAAGTTCTCAGGGAACAAAATCTCATTGTGGTGGGTAAAATCTATGCTAGTTTTTTGGATTTGAATTGTCCTGCTTAATACAAAGAACAAGAGAAAACAAAACAAAACAAAACAACACCCTAATGCCAAATGCAATATGTTTATTTTCTTTATGGGGCTATAAAACAGCATCACATCTTCAGCCACAAAGAAAGAAAGGGTGATAAAAACTATCTTGGTTTGTTTTTCTCAAATGAAGCCAGCAGTCAATGCTCTCTGTTTTTAAAAGTGAAAACATGCATTTGCAATGCTATTTAGAAATCAGATTTAAATGAGAACATGATTAAGGGTTAGGGTTGCCAGATGTCAAGCAAAAGGAGGACATGTCCTCCTTTTTAGCCTAATGTCCTCCGTCAGGCAGGCAAAGATAAAATGTCAGGCTTTTGTATATTTTATGTTATAATTTTGGATGGGAGGGGGAGAAGTGGAAGGACCCCCTTCCCCCTGGCTTTCCCCACCACCACCTGCCTACCCACTCCGGTATTATGAAAAAAAGAGCCTCAATTGAATTTATTTTTTAACATGACTGTTTTTTTGGTTGGTTCACTAAGAGACATTTATTGGCAGCTATTGTAATAAAATTGTATTGATTGTGGGTTTAATCTGGAACGATTCAAATGAAACATTCAATATGTCCTCCTTTGTCCTCCTTTTTGTCTTTCTATGTCCTCCTTTTAGCACCCGTGTATCTGGCAACCCTATTAAGGGTATTATTTACAATCTTGTAGAGAAGTCAAAACCATCTCTACTTGTAAGGGAGCCCCAGAAAGTTAGGTGGAATTTCAAAGAAAGTGTTATACAGTATCCATATCTCAAAAATCCAAATAAAGAAATTATATTAATGTAGAATCTCTCTTTTTCTTGATAATGAGTTAATAAAATAATAGCCCATTATTTTATTTAAAAAGGACTGTAGTTTAGTATCAATGTATTTTAAAAACTCTTATAATACTGTGGTCCCAGCCCACCCATTCCTGAAGTCTTCTCTACTTTTAATTTGTTAGTAACATCTATCTCTTCTTATCTATCAAATCTTTATCCGCCTCTAGAAGTTTAGTCCCCAGTTTTTTCTCAACATATTCCCCAATCTTTTCTAACAAAATATTTTCCAGTGTATATAATTTTTGAAAATAATGCCAGAAAACTTCCAATTCCTCCTTTTTCAGATTACACCTTTGCTCTCTTTCATCCTTAATTATTACAACCAAACTTTCAGCTTGTTTAGATTAAGTGGCTCTAGCTAATGTTCTCAGATTTTTATTACTAAATTTAAAAAATTTCTTTGTAAATATATTAAATTTCTCTGAAAATTTTCCATTTCAGTAGTCTCCATCTCTTTCCTTTTCACTTGTATCTCTACTAAAATCCTTTTATCTCCACCCTTCATATATTTCACCTAACAAAGCATGATCAGTTACCTTTATAATACCTGTTTCAAAACTCATAACTCTTGAGATGAAGTCTTTAGAACCAAAAATGTAATATATCCTAGAAAAGCTTTTATGAACAAAAAGTATTATTTTTTCTTATGATTTTTTAAATTGTTTCCCCAATTTAACAAACAGCCATGAACATCCTCAGATTTAAAACAGATCATATTTATTAAAAATACCAATCTTGCTTATCTTGAAAAACAATGATTGGTTCCATCCACTTTTTTTATTTGGAAGGCATCCAGGCTGCAGGGGCTGAAACAATGTTCCTCAAAAAAGGCTTTTCAAAGGGGTAAAACAGTGATTTTCCTATAAAGTTAGTGTGTAAAAGGCTTACTCTCAAGAGCACTCCAAAGTAGATACAATGTTGTAGCTTTGTGGGCTGGGAACAGAAACTGTTTGGAGGGCAATGAAAGGTCCCCAACTCCTGGTCTGTGGCTGGTGCCTGTCCATGGCCATGGCAGGACCGGGCCGCGGAGACAAATCTCCTGCCCCCGCACACATTCCCCCCATGGACTCCACCTGCATGCACAACCCACCCGCCCAGCCACCCACATGTGTGCCCCATGAGCGCAGCCTGCCCACCCACATGACCACACCTCAGCCATCCACAAGTGCCCCAGCCCACCTGCAAGCACCCCCACCCATCCCCCACACACTGACCCTGCCCCCCAAATGGTCCATGGTTCAGAAAAGGTTGGGGACCAGTGCTCTAAACCATCTTGACTGCTGTCAATGGTATCGCCAACATTCAGGCTACTCTTTGCTATGTAAAGTTTGACATCCTTTTCCCTGCTGGCAATGCAGGTACAATGCAGCAATATTAGGCCATTTTCTGGCATTTGGAATTGTGGGTACAGGAACACATTTCACACACATGAACCAGAGGTTTTTTGAAGAACTGGATTATATTAAAAAGCATTCATGTTACAAAGTCATTTGTATGGTATGCCTAGTGGCTAGAGTGCTTTGCATTGGAAGCCCTTGGAAAAAGTCACCTTTCTAAATGGAGATAAAAAATCATAGTATATATGTGTGAAATGTAGTTGTCTATGGCTCTAACCCTTTAAAATTAGCTTTAAAAGAGCAGGGACTTCACATTGGCAGTATCTGTGATCTAATGACCTAGGTAGGCAGATGAACAAAACCATCCACAAATGCAGATTCTGATCAAACTAATTGGAAACACGATTCACTTAATGGGATTCCATTGTGTGCAGAATCTCATACAAATCCTACAAGTAAAAGGACTGTAAGGAGAATAATTGCACATGAACGAGACAACAAAACATGAACACTATCACAAAGATGATCCAAAGCTGTCAGAGCCATATATTTATTTATATAACTTATAAGCCGCCCACACTACCCAAAGGTCTCTGGGCAGCTTAAAATAATTATAATACAGTAAAAAGATAAAACAATTAAAATGCAATTAAAATATATACTCTAAAAATTGCCATCAGACCCACAGTTGATGTATGTATACCTTCCAAAAGTTTCTCCCTAAAATTTTAGTTCTTTTTAATTGCAAGAAGCAGCAAAATATTCCGTTTCTAAGAGGTATTTGAAATTGAAAAATAGAAGTGCTATAGTTTATTTGTGTAGCTTGCCCCTCCCCTGCCTCTCAGCAGCTATTGTTGTATTTCCTGCTGACAGTGCATTTAAAATCCTTTAATGATCCAATTGCTCTTGAAAACTGCACAGCAACAGACACAGCACAGACCTAATTGGTGTGTCTGATGAAACTGGATGCTCATCTTCACTGCACTTTTTCTTTTTTGTCATTGTTTGAGGGATGAGAAAGCAGGAGGCACAACTAGTGAGCAGTATCAAACATTTTAGAAATATTTCATTCAGCATTTCTTAATTAACATCTAGCATACCAGTATCTTCTTTGCTATCAAATATCAAAGGGCAAATGCTGGTCTTCCTAGCATTCCTCTCTGACTCCAGTGCTACTTGAAACCAAGTAACTGTTTCTAAATACTGTTTCCTCTGTAATTCATGTTGAAATCATTTTTCAATGCACATCCAGTTCCCATCAATGTAGAGACGTGGTGTGCATCCAGAATGTCCAGTTAAACATATATTCTCAGGGATATTTGGTTAACAGCACTTTTCTGTTCTAACATCTTCCATAAGGTTTTGTGCTCCAGTTAACTCTACCTTTGGTTCATTCTATTTTTCTAGAGAAGACAACCCAATAAATATTCCACAGCTACTAACAGCAGTGTCAGTAGAGATGGCATCAATCAGCAAACAGGGAATTATCTTCCTCCCATGCTCCTCCTCCTCATTCATACTTCCCTACCAAGCAACATCATACCATAGTTTAGCCCTGTCTTTCCCATTACATGAAAAAAGAGAGGCACAAATGCCCAGCCAGAAGCTGGTAGCATGACTAGCAGGCTCATAATAGCTCATTCCAGTCTGAATTCAGGCCATGACAGTACTGAGATGACATTGGTCGCACTGCAAGATAACCTTTTAAGGGAGGTTGACAGGGGCAGATGCACCCTGTTAGTATCCTAGATCTCTCACCATCTTTTGATACAGTTGACCACAGTATCCTCTGGACAGGCTCTCTGAGGTTGGGATTGGGGACTTAGCACTGAGCTGGCTCCAATCGTTCCTCAAGGACCCTGTCCAGAGGGTTCAGCTAGGGGAGGAGGTGTTGTCACCTTGGACCCTTCAGTATGGAGTTCCTCAAGGATTGGCACTATCCCAGATACTGTTTGACAGGTCTCAAAGTCAACCTAGGGAATTGTTCATCGCAATTCAGTGTATAAGTTGTTACAGAATCAGATTTAGTCAAGCAACATGTAACAAAGGAGCACAGCTGGGTTAATTGAGGCAGCTGTGTGACAACCAATTTGATTGGAGAATCCAAGAATAAAGCTAGCCAAGCTTTCAGACACAAACTGTTGGGTAATTTGGGTGGTTGGTTGGTTGTTGTGTTGCTGGTAATCGTGTTGCTGTATATTCTGCATCGCTGGATGAAGACTTGCCATATTGCAAGGAGAAGATCCTGGAAGAAGACTATCTCTGTGGTGAGAGGAGAAGACTTCGTGGATGCTGGACTATTTACATTGGTAACAATCTTGGGTTACTGAAACTGTAATTTACCATTGCTAACTGAAGAACTACTGTGAATGACCAGGACTGTATAAAGACCAAGAGAAGCTGTATTTACCCCTGTATATATGGACTTTAATGTAAATAATATTTTCAACACCACAACAGTGTCTGTTTGGTTTAATCTCTGGGCAGTTCACTTCACCATTACGCCCCTGGCGTAGTCTGGTAACGCAGCACCTCTGTCAATTGGTTATGGGCCCAGACAGCGCACCAGACTGCATCCAGGTATAAATTTAGGAAGTTATTGAAGAAACTGCTGACCAGAGAGAGCCAAGTAGTGTGGGCTACAGTCTGTGGTGAAAATGGCCAACGAAATGTCTATGGCTGGACTGTGCATAAAAAAGTTGAATGGGGAAAATTATGCAACTTGGCAGCAGAAGGTTCAGTTGCTATTGCAAAAGGAAGCATTATGGGACATTGTAGAAAATCCCCCAGCAGTCCTAAATGAGAGGAAAAAGAAACTAAATGCAAAAGCTCTGGCTATTATTGGGTTAACTCTAGAAGACCGTCTTCTTATCCACCTGAGAGGCCAAAACTCAGCAAAGCAGGCATGGGAGGATTTGAGGAGACTCTTCGTAAGAGATAACGTTGGAAGCCAGATTCAAATTGCCAGAAAACTTTTCCGAACTAGACTGAAAGCTGGAGGGTGTATGCTTCAACATTTAGAGGCAATGAAGGCAATGTTGATGGACTTACGAGAAAAGAACATCACATTTACAGAAATACAAGAAGCATTTATTATCCTGTCTTCATTAGATGAGTCATATGATCAGCTGGTGACCAATTTAGAAATTCTTCCTCAAGCAGAGCTAACAGTAATTAATATAACGAGCAAACTTTTGGAAGAGGAACAAAAGAGAAAAGATAACAAACAGCTCCGAGACTCCAAACTCACTAATCACCGTGATAAGCTGAAAGAAAGTGAGGAGGAGGGGGACACAGCTGCAAGCATTCATTCTGGAAAACGCTGTTTTTCCTGTGGCTCAAGAAAACATCTGATGAAAGACTGTAAATTTAAGAAAGGAAAAGAAAAACAAACCAGACGCAAGAGAGAAACACTAAGCCTGACTGAGGAAATTTATAACTCTGAACAGGGAGAAGAGTGGATTATCGACTCAGGAGCAACTGCCAGCATGTGTAAGAGCAAACAGCTAATATTTAACTACCAACCTGTATCCAACCAACAAGTATGCTTAGCAAATGGTGTTAGTGCTAAGGTACTGGGAAAAGGTAAAGTGAAATTACCTCATATTGCTAGACCAATAGATGTTTTACATGTTCCAAATTTGAAGCATAATTTACTTTCTGTGAGTTCATTAGCAAAGAATGGGTTTGTTAGCACTTTCTATGAGGAGAAATGTGTAATAACTAGCAAGAACAATGAAAAATTGAATTGCTATGCTAGAAACAATTTATATAGGCTAAACTGTACTAAGGCTAACAATGTCTATGAAAACAAATGTATACACAAAGATTGTATTCATTTATGGCATCAAAGACTAGGACATGCAAACTACAAAACACTGAGAAAAACAATTGAAAACTCAGTAGGAGTTAATTTAAAGCAATGCAATGAATATGTGAATTGTCAAGTTTGCCAATTAGCCAAGAGTAAGAAAGCTCCTATAATGAAACATAGTGATGTACAAGTGAAAAATATATTAGATTTGGTGTCAGTTGATGTAATTGGACCCAAAAGTGCATCATTAGGAGGAGCCAGATACATTCTCTCTATCCAAGACCAAAAGTCCAGGTTTGGATACTGCTATCTTATGAAAGATAAAAGTGCAGTACATGTAGAGTTTGAAAAATGGCTCAAATTTGTAGAGCGCAAAACAGGGAAAAAGGTTAAAGTGGTACAAACTGACAATGGAACAGAGTTTACAAATGCCAAATTTCAAGCAATATTAAAGAAAAATGGTATTACTCACAGGAGAGCCGCTCCCTATACACCTACTCAGAATGCCTTTATTGAAAGAAGGGGCCAAACTCTGCAGAACATGGCTGAGGCAATGATTAGGGGGAGTAATCTATCAGAGAAATATTGGGGTGAAGCTACACTTTGTGCGAATTTTTATATTAATATTCTTTGGCACAGTGGAATAAACAACATACCCTACACAGTTTGGACTGGGAGAAAACCAAATTTAAAATTTTTACACGTATTTGGATCTCCTGCATGGGTTCACATCCCAAAAGAAATAAGGAGAAAGGGAGAGAAGAAAGCCAGGTTGATGTATTTCCTTGGATACCAACAAAATAGGAGAGCATTTAGGTTTGGGTTGCCAAATACCAACAAACTTGTAATAAGTAGCAGTGCTTCTTTTAATGAGCACAGTAACTGGGACAAAATATGCAAACCCCCAGAAACAATAATTAAATTGCATGAAAGGAATGAAAGTAGTGAAGATAGTGCAGATGAAAGTGACTCACAAACAGAGCAAGAAATAAAAAGAGAGGTAGAACCTGAGGAAATGCAATCAGATAAAGAGATTCCATCCAACTCAGAAAGGAGGGAAACTCTAGAGGAGGACAGAGAATTACCTAGGAGGTCTAGCAGAGAGAGAAAAACTCCAGACAGGTACAAGCCTGAGACCTATTACTGTCTCAATGTGGCTGAACCAGAGACATATGATGACATATGTAATATGCCTGAGAAAGAACAAATAAAATGGAAAGAGGCAATGGAGAAGGAGTTAAATTCATTAAAACAACTGAAAGTTTATGAGGAGGTGAAACTGCCTGAAAAATCAAAAGTAATTGGTTCCAGATGGGTATTTAAAAGGAAGGTGGATGCCGATGGTAATGTGAGGTATAGAGCAAGGTTAGTGGCAAAAGGATATGCACAAACTTCAAACGACTATGATCAAGTTTTTGCACCGGCTCTAAGACCAGAGACATTGAGATTTGCTTTAACCTATGCAGCCAAGCATAATCTCATGACCAGGCATGTTGATATAGAAACAGCCTATTTATATGCTGACCTGAAACACATAATTTATATGGAAATTCCACCAGGAATTGAAAGTGAAGGTAAATGCTGGATATTGAAGAAAAGTCTATATGGTCTCAGACAAAGTGGCCATGAATGGAACCAACATTTAACTAAAACTTTAAAAGATAATGGTTTTGTGCAAGGAAAGGCTGACCCTTGTTTATTCATAAATAAGAGAACACAAGCTATAATATTAGTATTTGTGGATGATCTAGCCATATTTACCAAAGGTAAGAAAGAGGCTGAAGAAATAATCCAAATGTTAAAGAAACATTACAAATTGAGAGATTTGGGAGAAATAAGTAACTACTTAGGAGTAGAAATAGAAAGAAGCAAGAAAGGATTTAAAATAGCCCAAAAGAGCAAAATATTAAAACTCCTAAAACAGTATAAGATGGAGGATTGTAAAGGTGCAGCAACTCCTATGAACATAGAGTTTGAGAAAGAAGATATGAATGGCCCGGAATGTGATATTGATGTCTATAGGTCACTGATAGGCAGCTTACTATATTTGAGCAGATGGTCAAGGCCAGACATCTCTATAGCTGTAAACCTGCTATCAAGGAATGTAAGCAAGCCGAATGAAAGGCACATGCAATCAGCAAAAAAAGTACTTAGGTATTTAAAGGAGGCACAAAATAAAAAGCTAAATTTAGAACCAGTGGGAGAACTGTCTATTACTGCTTATGCCGATGCAAATTATGGTAGTGATTTAACAACCAGAAGATCAACATCAGGCATGACTGTGCATTTGGGAGAAAGTTTAATAAGCTGGAAGACAGCTAGACAGAAATTTATATCGTTGTCTTCTGCCGAATCTGAGTATGCAGCATTATCTGAATTGTGTACAGATCTAGTATTCTATAAACAATTGGCACAAGATCTGGGTGTGAATATAAAATCACAAATAAAGGTTTTTGAAGATAATCAAGCTGTCATACAGATGGCAAACTCACCAAATGTAAGGAACAGATCTAAACACACAGATATCAGATACCAAAATGTAAAGCAAAGTATAGAAAATGGTTTAATTGAACTGGTATACTGTGGAACAGAAAACAATAAAGCTGATTGTTTGACTAAAGTATTGGGGCCAACTAAACATAATAAAGCATGTGAAATGTTGGGAATGATATAATGTATGTGAATGTAAGAAGAACTCGGTATATGTTCAAAGCAATGTACAATGTATGTAACAGAATTGCTATAAACAATTGGAGGAGATTGACAGGTCTCAAAGTCAACCTAGGGAATTGTTCATCGCAATTCAGTGTATAAGTTGTTACAGAATCAGATTTAGTCAAGCAACATGTAACAAAGGAGCACAGCTGGGTTAATTGAGGCAGCTGTGTGACAACCAATTTGATTGGAGAATCCAAGAATAAAGCTAGCCAAGCTTTCAGACACAAACTGTTGGGTAATTTGGGTGGTTGGTTGGTTGTTGTGTTGCTGGTAATCGTGTTGCTGTATATTCTGCATCGCTGGATGAAGACTTGCCATATTGCAAGGAGAAGATCCTGGAAGAAGACTATCTCTGTGGTGAGAGGAGAAGACTTCGTGGATGCTGGACTATTTACATTGGTAACAATCTTGGGTTACTGAAACTGTAATTTACCATTGCTAACTGAAGAACTACTGTGAATGACCAGGACTGTATAAAGACCAAGAGAAGCTGTATTTACCCCTGTATATATGGACTTTAATGTAAATAATATTTTCAACACCACAACAGTGTCTGTTTGGTTTAATCTCTGGGCAGTTCACTTCACCATTACGCCCCTGGCGTAGTCTGGTAACGCAGCACCTCTGTCACTGTTTAATATCTATGTTAAGCTGTTGGAGGAGGTCATCAGGAGTTTTGGAGTAAGGTGTCATCAGTACGCTGATGACACACAACTCTATCTCTCCGTTTCCATTTCTGCAATGGATGCCATTCAGATGTCTGGTTGCAGTACTGGAATGAACCAGAGCTAACAGGCTCAAAATGAACCAGGACAAAACAGAGATTTTGCTGCTGAAGGAGACCTGATAGGTTATGGGGGAATGGTCCCTAGGCTGGATGGTACCCCCCTCAAGTTTAGAGATCAAAATGTGTAACTTGGGCATTCTTCTGTACCTGGTTCTTTCTTGGGAGTCCCAATTTCAGCCATGTCCAGATCAGCCTTTAACCAGCTTAGGCTAATCGCCCAACTTTGCCCCTATATAAACGATGACTCCCTCAGGACTTAGGTGCAGGCCATGGTTATCTCCCAGATTGATTAGTGCAATGCTCTCTACATGGAGCTCCCCTTGAAGCTGATCCAGAGACTTCAGCAGGTTCAGAATGCAGCAGCCAGAGTGATGGTTGATGCAAGTAAATTTGACCACATTACTCTGGTTCTGGCTCACCTTCGCTGGTTACCCATAGCGTCCTGGATCAGGTTCAAGGTTTTGACACTCATATACAAAGCCCTCCACAGTTTGGGCCTATAGTACTTGTCGGAGCATCTCTCCTTAATGTCATCTGCCCTACCCACAAGATCATCCCAGTTGAGGCTGCTCTGGATGGTCACTCTGAAGGAGGCCCATAAAACCTTTACAAGAGGTAGGGCCTTCTTTGCGGTAGCTCCAACTTTATGGAACCAGCTTTTGGAGGAGCTCCACCTAGCCCCCTCCCCGCGGACTTTTAGGAAGCAGTTAAAGACACTGCTTTTCAGGGAGGCTTTCCAAACCTAACCCAGCTGACCATCTTCCTCCCCTTTTTTTCTTTCCGATCCTCTTCTTCCCTCCCCTCTTTTCTTCCATCCTCTCTGGGATTAGTTGGTTTTTGAGGGTTATTGCTCTTGGTTTTAATATATCTATTTTTATTTTTTATTTTATGAGTTGTAACCTGCCCAGAGTAGTGCTATGACACTAATGGGAGTAGGTTACAAATTGAATGAATGAAGGAAGGAAGGAAGGAATGAAGGAATGAATGAATGAATGATAGATAGGATAAGATTATTTACTGGCTAAATTCACATTTGTACCTGGAACAAATTGTTTAGCCAGAGCATTCAGTGGGATACATTCTCCCTCAGCTCTATAAACAATTCCCTTAGGAGAGGTTAGAAGAGGGTAGGCTGGCTGCTAAAGAGAACATAGATTATCTCCAGGATTGATTACTGTAATGCTCTCTACCTGGGGCTACCCTTGAAGTTGACTTGGACACTGCAGCAGGTCCAGATTGCAGCAGTCAGGCTGCTGGTGGATGTGAGTAAATCACATCTCCCTAGTTCTGTCTTGCTTGCACTGGTTACAGGTTGCATTCTGGGTCATGTTCATGGTTCTGATGCTCACCTATACAGGCCAGAAAATCACCAACAAGAAGTCCCTGCCTACCTGCCTGTTTCTCCTCTTCTCCCTTCTCTACACCGACCTGTAAGGGGGCAGACTGGCCTGGCCAACTGACCCCAGGAGTGTGGTGCTGTGCCTCACAGGGAGAAGAGATCCACATGGAGACTGGTGTCAGTCAGCCAGACTCCCCCCACAATCCATGGTACATGGGCTCCAGCAGCTGGTTGGTCAGCTCCCACCACACATGGCCCTGCCTATCCATCCATGGTCTTTCCACATGAAGCTCTCCCAGGGAAAGGTACGCACCTACTTGGCTGGGGGAAAGCCACCACCACCAACATGGCTGATCCCCAATGCCACAGTCCTTGCTTCTCTCCACCACTGCCAGCCGTCCACAAGCCAAGGAGCACACCCACCTCCTCCTCCCCTTGGCCAGGAAGGCTGCCCTCCTGCCCCTCAGCCTGGACCACCCTCACTGCATTCTCCCCTTCATCCAAGTGCTCTGGAGCTGCACATGCCCCCCCCCCTTGATGTTATACATGGGTCTCTCAAGACATCAGGTGATTATCAGGAGTGTAACCTGAGCTAATGGTCCATGACTTAGGGTGTGCAATACTTGCCTTGCCCCGGGTGCTGGCAACCCGCACTACACTACTGCTTGAGGGGTGTGCAGAAAATATTTCCTCAATTTTAACCATTGCTAGGAGGTTGGTGTCCATGCAGTGAATGGGTTTGGTGCTGTATTAACTTATTTTATTCATTATTTCGATGTACTTCTGACACTATGAAATTCTGAGGAAATCTACTGGCTATATAAGTCAAAAATTAATATTGAAATGATAGACATGATGATCTGTACTAGCACGTCGAGCAAAAACAAAACAGAAATAAAAAATTAAGATGGCTAAAACATTGCGGCACCTTGAAGACTAACTCCTATATTTCAATGTGAGCTTTTGTGGACAAGTTATCTCAGCCATTTGCTAGATCTTCTCTTGCTCACATGGTGGAGCATAAAGTGTTTGAGGTAGTGGTCTATGAAAGCTCACATTAAAATATAGCGGTCTTTAAGGTGCAAAAATGTTTTTGCCTTCATAATTTTTTTAATTGTTGTTTTCTTTTTGTTTGACATAACATTGAAATGCATCCACCAGCAGGTAATTAATGCATTCCACTTCTGAAACTGGCCCAGTGCCTTTCCTTTTACTAGTACATATAACAGACAATGCGGAACAAAGCAACTGAGGTCCTCCACTTACTCCTGCTCATAGGGTGAGAGGTGTTGCTTCTCAAATGTGCTGCCAAAGTAGGCTGAAAGCCCAGTTGGAAAATGTTATCTAGTAAATGCCTTCTATGACGGTCCATAGTAAGAGTACATAGGTATCATGAAGTGTATTCAGTTATTTTTTGAAGTGGGGGGCGGGGTCACAGGAAGAACCCTAACTGCTGAATCAGCCCAACATTTTAATTGTCACTCCATTCAGGAAACCAGCTGGAGATATTTATTATGCACAGAGACTTAACATTCCTTAAAAAAGAGCAGGGAATAGATTTACAGAAAGTGGGGGCAATCTATTTGCTCAATGCTAGATCCTTCCTTCCCAGTACAGCCAATAATAAAATTTGACTAAATGGTAATCTGAGAGGACTAAAAGGTCACCATCGGAGTGTGAAAAAGGGAAGTTAGATCTAACTTCACAGTAACTTAAGTTATTTTTTTGGTCCTCTCTACTTCAGCCCTCCACGCTACCCAAAAATCTGCCAAGAGAGGTTTCCCATGGCAGATTTTAAAAACTTGGGGCGAGACTGTGGGGAGGGAAGGGGAATTGCTGTCATTCCACCGATTACAGTACTTTTGTCAGCAGAATGCCAACCCTTGAATTTCCAATTTTTTGAATTTCCCTATTTTCCAATCCACTTTTCTTGAATTGCCGTGTAAGGAACTCTTATTACTGTTCATCTGAATAATACGTAACTATAGTTACAAGTGTGTATTTTCTTAGGGTGGGGATTGGGAATTCTCATTCTTTTGCCCTTTAACAAGGACCTAAGAACTATGTAACTGTGTCGTTCTATATGCCCAGGAGAGCTTTGCTTGCATAGTTAACTGGTTTGAATTGCAGATTCAGCAGTATGAAGAAAAACAGGGTTTTTTTTAAAAAAAACACTGGTAGACACTCTTGGGCAAACCTAAAATAGCACTTTAGTTCCTGGCTGACACATTTACAGCTCTGTATTATCATTTTTTAAACAAATGAAATTTACTGTTCTAAAATATGCATTTGAAAAGGTCAATTAGGCTGAAGAGAATTTATCTAACTTTCGATTTATTAACATATAGCATATAGTAAATATTTCTTAAAAGTACAGTGAGATACCTTTCAAAAGTACTTGGCATATTTTTATTGTTCCTCAAGAAAGGTTATTTCAAAAGTCCTAAAAGATCATGATGGGAAGACATTTCTACATCCAAGGTAGCCAAAACTCTGGTAAAAGGAATAGCAATACACCCTGTGGGGAAAGGTGTGAAATATGTGAAATATATGAAATAGAATGTGAACTTCTTTGGTAGCTATCAGTCCTAGGGAGATATTTAATGAATTATCTAACTGAAATAAAATGTACTGGGCACCTTTCCTCAAACTGTGAAACGTTGAAAGCTGTTCAAAAGGGTTCACTTCTGGGTGGAAAAGTTAAAAAGAAATAAAAAGTGCTTATTTAAGTGCAAAGCTGCTTTTTAAAAAAATGCAACTGTATTAAAAACAACATATTTTCTCATCTGGTCTGTGTAAACCTGGAAAGCATGTTTGGTTTTACTAATGTCTGCTTCATACAAATTAGCAATGTACACTTTTAGGTGCAATCACAAATTCAAGATATGGCTTGTCATTTCTTTGTAATTATACACCATGCAGATCAATATCTGATATCTACTTTAGGGCAGCATGAACACAAGGACAGTTTACTTTAAATGTGACTTGGTTTCACATGCTTGTATTCAGAAGTACATGGCACCACTAGTAGTTTTCCAACTTGTTTAGAATTTTATGGACACACTCATCATGTATTAGATATATTGAATGTATTTTTTAACTTGCACCACTCTAGCTGATCAAATAAGCATTGCCATGATCACTCAGACCATACCTCTACTTCTTCCGCATCACCTTGCAGTTTGTATGCCACTGCTTGTAAGGCCTAATAAACATGGGAGGATACTATGTCCTTTTGATAACATCAGCCAGTTACATTTAGGTGTCATTCACATGGATACAGCATTTTACTTCTCCTGAATAGGGGTGTAATGAGTACTTGAGAACACACTCTTTAACAGTGATTTTCCAAATCTTGTCCTGTTGAGATCTCCCACCAAGACCTAACCCCATATCAGCAAGCTTTCCTGGCTTCCTGAGAAAATGGTATTATGTTTTTATTGAGTTTTGTTTTTCATTCTTCACTCATTTTTTCCATGCAGAAAACTGCTAAATAATGGGCACCTTAATGCCTTTCCAGTGAATCCTGAACAGGAAAGATACAATTCTGCACAGGAATTGTAACAATCCTGTGGGACCTGGCATTTTTTCTGGAAAAAATGAACATAAAACCTCTGAGACAGCATGTGCAATTTACCCAGGGAATTCCTCTACCATTGATTTCTCTTCGAGATTGAAAAACACATGATTTGCACCCCTATACCACAATCACTTTTCATTTCAGAATTCAGACTGAATTAGCACTCCAGTATAGGATGTGGTGGCACTGTGGGTTAAACAGCAAAGCCTCTGGGCTGCAAGGTCGAAAGATCAACAGTTCGAATCTACACAATGGAGTGAGCTCCCGTCACTTGTCCCAGCTCTTGCCAACCTAGCAGTTCGAAAGTATGTAAAAATGCAAGTAGATAAGTAGATTGAAGAGCCTCGTGGCGCAGTGGTTAAAATGCTGTACTGCAAGCTAAAACTGTGCTCACGACCTGGGGTTCAAATCCCAGGTAGCCGGCTCAAGGTTGACTCAGCCTTCCATCCTTCCGAGGTCGGTAAAATGAGTACCCAGTTTGCTGGGGGGGCAATGTGTAGCCTGTATAATTAAAAATTGTAAACCGCCCGGAGAGTGCTTGTAGCGCTATGGGGCGGTATATAAGTCCAATAAATAAATAAATAAATAAATAATAGGTACCATCATGGTGGGAAGGTAACAGAGTTTCATGTCTAGTGATCATGTGACCATGGAAACTGTCTATGGACATACATTGGCTCTATGGCTCTTGGGATAAGCACTGCCCCCTAGAGTTGGACACGACTGGACAAATTGTCAAGGGGACAGGACATAGTTCCCAGAAATCCAAGTCCTTAGTCTGCTTGTCTACAGCAAACCATATGCGGGCTTTCTTGTGCATCATCTTTAGGAGAGGCTTCCTTCTGGGACAACAGCCCTGGAGACCAATCTGATGCAGTGTGCGGTGTATGGGCATATGGTCTGAGCACTGACAGGCTGACCCCCACCCCTTCAGCCTCTGCAGCAATGCTGGCAGCACTCATACGTCTATTTCCCAAAGCCAACCTCTGGATATGATGCTGAGCACGGCCACTCAGCTTCTTTGGTTGACCATGGCCAGGCCTGTTCTGAGTGCAACCTGTCCCCTAAGGGTCATACCCTGCCCCACTCAAAACCATCATATCCTGCCCCACTGAAAACATCACACTCAATGTGATCAGGACATATGCATCCAGTAAAGAACTGATATAGGTGATCACACAAACCAGAAAGCAAGTCTAAACAATGCAAATAGAACCACTGCAATCAGATGAACAAAATTTGCTGAATACTCCTAGAAAAAGAGCAGGTTTACTTGCAGTTACAGCATGTATTCAACAGGAAAAACATCAAGGTCAACAATGAGGACTACAGTCTAAACACTGGGACAATCGTCTGTCTCGTCATGCTCTTAGTTGGTTTTAACTTTGTGCATTATTTTACTTTTTGCTTTGTTATACACACATTAAAAATGTGAAACACTGCAGGTGGAATGTGAAGATTAAATACAGAATAGCAACATAAAATTTCAGTGAAATGATATAGTAATTAATGTGCAGATATACAGCGACAATTGCTTAGTACTTAAATACAGTCTCTTCCTGAATAATTTTGTTATTAGCAGAAACTAGCTCAGCTCTATTGGAAAGGAAGATTTTAGGAAGATCCTTGTGTTGCCTATATCTAACCTTTATGCAGATGTATGATAATTGCAGACAAAGGCATATTTTAGACCTGTTCTGAAACAATAATGAATAAAAGGACATATGGCATATCATTCTATGACAAATTATTGATTCTAAATCTTTTTATCAACATAAAGGAAGCCTAATTAAATTAGCCATGTTCTTCAGCATTAAAAGATTAAGTAGCTGGGGGGCATAATTAAAGAACAAGGCCCAACAGGGATTGGTTATCTCACCCTCTGGATTGGTTTTACTGTTATGCAAAGCATTTATTGGGGAAAGTTACACATTTTTCAGTGTACTTGGCAAGAATGATGTTAAGCATTTACAATACCAAACATTTTCTACTTAAATAAGTTAATAGCATTTTCAAAACATACAATTAAGACATTTTAATTTATCTGTTGGCAAACCTTTGATTTAGCTGTTTGGAATGAAAGAAAAACTTGGCCCAGCTTTGTCTCATCATCTCCTGCAGAAATTTATCAAGGACATGAGCTACAGATGTGATTAATACTTGCTAAATTATGTTCGTCTTTATTTAGGCTGTTTTGGCTTGAAGAGATACACTAATGAGGCATTTTCAGCTGTGGAAGAGTCCTTAATTCCAGGTGACATTGAGATTAGTGCTATTTTTTTAAATGTAGTGCAAACTATGTGTCCTTTCCCTTTGAGAGGTATGGCATGGGCACACATAGGTACATGCACAGCAAAAACAGAATAATAGCTGATTGTTCAAATGGAAACAAACATCCCCTCTGATATTCTCATCCTTAAAAGTCAATGCATCAAAGCAGTAACCATTGCAATCTGCACAAAAACTATTTTTTTCTTTCATTAGAACATACTGTAGTTTTCCTTAGAGCATTAGGTCCTTTTCGGCAGCTGCCCCCAGACTATGGAATGCTCTCCTGACTGAGATTGGTCTGGCGCTGATGCTGATGACATCTTGCCATCAGGTCAAAACTTTCCTGTTCCAGAAGGCTTTTAATTGAAATAAACTGTGGGTCCTGATGGTGATTTTTAGAGTATCTATTTTAATTGTATTGTAATTGTTTTATCTTTTTATTGTATTTTAATTGTTGTAAGCCACCCAGAGACCTTTGGGTAGAGTGGGTGGCATAGAAGTTAAATAAATAAATAAATAAATAAATAAATAAATAAATAAATAAATAAATAAATAAATAAATAAATAAATTGTTTGCATGATTTTGCAAAGCTTACAAACAGAATGCAGGAAAATCAAAGGTTTGAATGGAAGAAAAACAATTGCTGCTTGTGACTCAGTCTGACACTCACTCACACTCACACATGGATGCCTTTCAGTTCAATTTTTCTCATGTAATTTTTACTTTTGCAGATTTTGACTGCTCTTTGACCGTTTGGCTCAGTTGGCTTTAATTTTGAGAGAAGCTTCCGTTTTTTACAATGGGTTAGATTACAGTAGTGTGGATGATCTTGGTCTTGGTCTCCAGTGATATCCTTACACTTCACCTTTTTGAATTTCTTCATTGCTGACCTTAAGCCTCAGTCGTCTTCTGATTTCTTGGCTGCAATTGAACCAAGGTATACAGTATCTTCAACAACTAAAAATTTTCAATGTCAACATTATTGTCAACATCTGTTGTGTAGTGATTTTGGTCTTCTTAATTGTCAAACTAATCCTGCTTTGGCACTTTCTTCTTTCACATGCATCTGAAGTCATTTGAAGTCATTGCTGCTTTCTGCCAGTAAGATCTTGTCATCTGCATATCTTAAATTATTGATGTTTCTTCTACCAATTTTCACTCCTCCTTCTGAATATAGTCTGGCTTTCCATATGATACAAACTGATCAGATAAGGGGATAAAATGCAGCTTTGTCTGTCACCTTTGCCTATTAGGAAACCATTCTGTCTCTCCGTATTTTATACTAAAGGTAGTTTATTGTCCACAATGCATTCTACATATCAGAATCAAGTCCTACGGCATACCCATTGTTTCTCATGATCCATACAGTTCAAGGCTTTGCTTTGTGATCTATAAAGCACAGACTGAACTTCTTTTGAAATTCTTTGGTGTGCTCCAGTAAGCCAGTGGATATTTATAATGTGATCTAGAATGTCTCTTTCTTTTCAGAATCCAGCTTGAACACCAGGTGTTTCTCATTCTATATCAGTGGTTTCCAAAATCCCAGAGGCCTTCACCCACTAGCAACCATGGTATCCTTCTGGCATACCTCCCTGGGGGTGGGTGTATTTGGTGGTTTGTGTCAGCCCTGGAGGGGTGAGCTCTTAACATGGCACTGGCAGACTGTTGTTCAATTTTTGGCTGTTTGCCTAATGTACTTCCACCAAAAACCTGCTCTAGAAATTATTTTCCATCACCAGTATAGTAAGTAACAAGAGGTTAAGTGGGGCAGGAGTTCATCTGATGTATAAGATCTTTTGGAATCAGATAAGCTAGTAAAGGTAACGGTAAAGGGACATGGTGGTGCTGCGGGCTAAACTGCAGAAGCCTTTGTGTGCTGCAGGGTCAGAAGACCAGCAGTCGTAAGATCGAATCCATACGACGGAGTGAGCTCCCGTCGCTTTGTCCCAGCTCCTCGCCAATGTAACAGTTCAAAAGCATGCAAATGCGAGTAGATAAATAGGTACCACCTTGGTGGGAAGGTAAACAATGTTCCGTGTCTAGCCGCGCTGGCCACGTGACCACGGAAAACTGTCTTCAGACAAACGCTGACTCTACGGGTTGGAAATGGGGATGAACACCGCCCCCTAGAGTCAGACACGACTGACTAAATGTCAAGGGGAACCTTTACCTGTAAGCTAGTATGTTTATTAAGAGGCAGGCACGAAGAAGAGGAAGCAACTGCTCTTAGGATGAAAGCATACCTTAAAAAAAAACTTAACAGATAAGAGTGTATTTTATTGTGTTGTTTTCAGGGATAGCAATCTTTTTCACAGAAAGTTCTACTACTACTTACTAGCATTGACATAACAATGTATGTGATGTTACCTTCTCATATAGTTGAGAACAATTCTGTTTGTAAAACTCAACCCCTTTTTCACAGTGACCCTTTGTCCTTTCTCTGCAGGTTTACTTGTGCCATAGAGCCAAATGAGCAAATAATACGTTTAATGACCTTTAGCACAGTTACTAGTCTTTGGAGTTTTATACTAATTTGATCCATCTTGGCTATGAAAATCTCACATGAACTTTGCTCCTGGTGCCTGAGAACTTACAGCGATACCAACAACAGCTGATGTAGAAACAACAGTTTAAAGGTAACAGAAATAATATGTTTGGGGAACAAGAAAAGTAAACCACACATACAGTTTGTTAAAAACTATATCCCTGTAAATTACTAGCCACAAAACAGTCTTGGGAGATAAACTTGCTTTCTAAAGCAAACTGGAGATAAGAAAACCAGCCTAACATTTCAGCTGTGGCCTCAGAATTTAGAAGCATGAATACATATTAAAATTAATAATATTACTACCATACTTAATGCTTCTTTCTCTGAGGGGAAAAAATCCACAGACTGATAGATACTGCAAATAATATTAAGGTCAGTGATTTCTGGGTCAGGGAGCAGAATCAGACATACATCTGGGAAATGATGTGGATTAGAGATGTGTGCTTCATATTCATATCCAGGGATACAAATACAAATACAAAGCGTGGCAGCCCAGCTGCCACCACGATCCAGTCCCACCCTGCAGAACCAGTCTGGTCCACTTACCAGGCTCCTTAGCATGCACGTATTCAGCAGCAGCAACTTTGTGCCAATCACAGACATAGTAATACCAGCGCTTCCCTGCCTCTCCCCTCAGCCGACTGCTCAGCAGCTGAGTAGAGAGACTCATCCTGCTACCTCCTCGCTGGTGTGGTCGGCTGCGGGGAGAGGCAGGCAAGCCTGGATATGAATACAAAACACACATCTCTAATATGGATGTGAAGGATGCACAAACAACCCGTACAGAGCTGCATATTCTTAAACAAAGGAAGAGGAACCCTAATTTGGGGCAAATCACACCATTTGCACCATTACACAAAAAGGGGGAATTGTTCAAGATATAATTACTGCTAATACAGTAACTTTGTCAAGAATGCCAGGAAAGTTCTAGTCATCCTTCTTGGTGAGGAGAACTTTCCCGTCTTCATCCTGTCATTTATGCATGAGACAAGCAAGAATTTACATCTCCAGAAAACGTAAATATTGGTCTCAACGTACAATAGGCATAAGAAGTTTTTTTAATGTATTTTATTGGGTTTTCAGGAATGTTAAACTATAATACAGTATTCAGAATCACACCCTGAAATCTGTTTTCCCAATGTAACCTTCCTGTTTCATACTCTTCCTTCAATAACAGTTACACAGTTTCATTGATTAACATGGTTTCAACATAGATTTGCAGTAAATCCATGAACACCTTGCATTGCCTTGTTTATTATAACTATTCAGCAAATTTTATTGCAAATACTGGAAGACATTTACAGGCATAGGGTGAAGACAGACAATTAATTCACACAGCAAAGTCACTCATTAAACATTAATAGCTCCTTTAGACAGATTTAATGGTAGCTTGATGTTAGTAGCTTTAAGTTTGATTACAACTCTATGAGCGCAAGCTATAGCAAAATGAGGTATGTATGCAAAGGGAAGGAAATAATGCTACTAATGTTCTGTCTGCACTAAAATAGGAAAAATAAATTAAATACTTTATCACCTTTCTGATAGTTGTCACTAGGTTTTTTCTATCTATATTTTCAAGCAAAATGTCCTAATTCTCACCTCTCCAGATGGTCATGCAAATTGGAGCACAGTTATTCTTCTCCAAATTTTGTGATAAAATCCTCAGCGTAAATATTTCGCACACAAAAATGAGTATATGAGGGGGAAAGCATGCAAATAAAAATAGATAATTTTGGAGAGATGTGTACAAAATGTATGTGCCAAGGAAAATTGTATTTAGAAATAAATGCAATTTTCTCCTGCAGTTTTAAAATTAACAGAATAATATGGATATCGGATGAAACAGATTCATAACCAAAATTGAAAAGAGCAGAGATAGACTGAAGTGTCCATTCCCAGTTGCCCTGCTAAAATATATGAAAACCTCTGTTTTCAGCCGGTTGAACTATCAACAGACACTTGTACTTTTCAAAGATACGTCATACTAATAATTTGCATAAAGATACACTACTGGTAATCAAACTGATTACTGAGATTGGTATGTGAGAAACCTGCATGAAGAGTTCACTTTTCCTGAACTTACCTAGAATCCAATGTTACACAAACAAACATACTACGGTGATACATACTCTTATTCATATTACAGAAGGTGAAAAAAGGGCATTTAACTGATCAAGAGGCTGGTATGAAGAAAAGTTATATGTTGGGGGGGCTTTTATCTTAGAAGAAATGTGATTAAGAGGTGACATATCACAGGTGTATGGAATTATACACAGTATGGAAAAGTAGAACCTGGGATAAGATTAAACTAAATGATGGGAAATTCACGATAGATTAAAGGAAGTACCTTATCATAACACAAGCTGCAGAAAACATTTTTTTTCACAAGATGCAACAATGGCCACTGAGTGGAGAGATACCCAAATTCAAAGAAAGATTTGTTGTTGTTGTTTAGTTGTTAAGTCGTGTCTGACTCTTCGTGACCCCATGGACCAGAGCATGCCAAGCTCTCCTGTCTTCCACTGCCTCCCAGAGTTGGGTCAAATTCATGTTGGTAGCTTCAATGACCGAGACCAAATTGCTAACATGTGCTGGATTATGGAGAAAGCCAGAGAGTTCCAGAAAAATATCTACTTCTGCTTCATTGACTATGCAAAAGCCTTTGACTGTGTGGACCACAGCAAACTATGGCAAGTCCTTAAAGAAATGGGAGTGCCTGACCACCTTGTCTATATCCTGAGAAACCTATATGTAGGACAGGAAGCAACAGTTAGAACTGGATATGGAACAACTGACTGGTTCAAAATTGGGAAAGGAGTACGACAAGGCTGTATATTGTCTCCCGGCTTATTTAACTTATATGCGGAATACATCATGCGGAAGGCTGGACTGCAGGAATCCCAAGCCGAAATTAAGATTGCCGGAAGAAATATCAACAATCTCAGATATGCAGATGATACCACTCTGCTGGCAGAAAGTGAGGAGGAATTAAAGAACCTTTGTAATGAGGGTGAAAGAGGAGAGTGCAAAAAATGGCCTGAAACTCAACATCAAAAAAACTAAGATAATGGCCACTGGTCCCATCACCTCCTGGCAAATAGAAGGGGAAGATATGGAGGCAGTGACAGATTTTACTTTCTTGGGCTCCATGATCACTGCAGATGGAGACAGCAGCCCTGAAATTAAAAGACGCCTGCTTCTGGGGAGGAAAGCGATGACAAACCTTGACAGCATCTTAAAAAGCAGAGACATCACTTTGCCAACAAAAGTCTGAATAGTCAAAGCTATGGTTTTTCCTGTTGTGATGTATGGATGTGAGAGCTGGACCATAAAGAAAGCTGACCGCCAAAGAATTGATGCCTTTGAATTGTGGTGCTGGAGGAGGCTCTTGAGAGTCCCCTGGACTGCAAGGAGAACAAACCTATCAATTCTAAAGGAAATCAACCCTGAGTGCTCACTGGAAGGACAGATCCTGAAGCTGAGGCTCCAGTACTTTGGCCATCTCATGAGAAGAGAAGACTCCTTGGAAAAGACCCTGATGTTAGGAAAGTGTGACGGCAAGAGGAGAAGGGGACGACCGAGGATGAGATGGCTGGACAGTGTCTGTGAAGCAACCAACATGAAATTGACAGACCTCCGGGAGGCAGTGGAAGATAGGAGGGCCTGGCGTGCTCTGGTCCATGGGGTCACGAAGAGTCGGACACGACTAAACGACTAAACAACAACAAGCTTCAATGACATTGTCCAACCATCTTGTCCTCTGTCCTCCACTTCTACTCTTGCCCTCACACTTTCCCAACATCAGGGTCTTTTCGAGGGAGTCTTCTCTTCTTATGAGATGGCCAAAGTATTGGAGCCTCAGCTTCAGGAGCTGTCATTCTAGTGAGCACTCAGGGTTGATTTCCTTTAGAATGGATAGGTTCATTCTCATTGCAGTCCAGGGGACTCTCAAGAGTCTTCTCCAGCACCACAATTCAAAAGCATCAATTCTTTGGTGGTTAGCCTTCTTTATGGTCCATCTCCCACTTCCATACATTGCTACTGGAAAAACGATAGCTTTCACTATGTGGACCTTTGTTGGCAAGGTGATGTCTCAGCTTTTTAAGATGCTGTCTAGGTTTCTCATCGCTATCCTCCCAAGAAGCAGGTGTCTTTTAATTTCGTGGCTGCTGTCACCATCTGCAGTGATCATGGAGCCCAAGGAAGTAAAATCTGTTACTGCATCTATATCTTCCACTTTTATTTGCCAGGAGGTGATGGCACCAGTGGCTATGATCTTCATTTTTTTTATGCTGAGCTTCAGACGATTTTTTGCACTCTCCTTTTTCACCCTCATTAAGAGGTTCTTTAATTCCTCCTCACTTTCTGCCATCAGAGTGGTATCATGTGCATATCTCAGGTTGCTGATATTTCTTCCAGCAATCTTAATTCCAGTTTAGGATTCATCCAGTCCTGTCTTTCACATGATGTATTCTGCATATAAATTAAATAAGCAGGGCGACAATATACAGCCTTGTCGTACTCCTTTCCCAATTTTGAACCAATCAGTTGTTCCATATCCAGTTCTAACTGTTGCTTCCTGTCCCACATATAGGTTTCATAGTAGATAGATAAGGTGGTCAGGCACTCCCATTTCTTTAAGAACTTGCCATAGTTTGTTGTGGTCCACACAGTCAAAGGCTTTTGCATAGTCAATGAAGCAGAAGTAGATATTTTTCTGGAACTCTCTGGCTTTCTCCATAATCCAGCGCATGTTAGCAATTTGGTCTCTAGTTCCTCTGCCCCTTCGAAATCCAGCCTGTACTTCTGGGAATTCTCGGTCCACATACTGCTGAAGCCTACCTTGGAGGACTTTGAGCATAATCTTGCTAGCATGTGAAATGAGTGCACTTGTATGGTAGCTGGAGCATTCTTTGGCACTGCCCTTCTTTGGGATTGGAATGTAGACCGATCTTTTCCAATCCTTTGGCCACTGCTGAGTTTTCCAAACTTGCTGGCATATTGAGTGTAGCACCTTAACATCATCTTTTAAGATTTTAAATAGTTCAACTTGAATGCCATCACCTCCTCTGGCCTTGTTGTTAACCATGCTTTCTAAGGCCTACTTGACTTCACTGTCCAGGATGTCAGGCTCTAGGTCAGCAACCATGCTATCTGGGTTGTCCGGGACATCCAGATCTTTCTGGTATAATTCCTCTGCGTATTCTTACCACCTCTTCTTGATGTCTTCTTCTTCTGTTAGGTGCCTACCATTTTTGTCCTTTATCATGTTTGCACAAAAGGTTCTTTTATATCTCCAATTTTTTTGAACAGATCTCTGGTTTTTCCCTTTCTATTATTTTCCTCTATTTCTTTGCACTGTTTGTTTAAGAAGGCCCTCTTGTCTCTCCTTGCTATTCTTTGGAAGTCTGCATTCAGTTTTCTGTAACTTTCCCTATCTCCCTTGCATTTTGTTTCCCTTCTCTTCTCTGCTATTTCTAAGGCCTCGTTGGACAGCCACTTGGCTTTCTTGGGTTTCCTTTTCTTTGTGATGGTTTTTGTTGCTGCCTCACGTACAATGTTATGAGCCTCCATCCATAGTTCTTCAGGCACTCTGTCCACAAAATCAAGTTCCTTAAATCTGTTCTTCACTTCCACTGTGTATTTGGTACACAAATCCAAATGCAAATCCAAAGATACACAAATCCAAATGTCATTTATTAGGACTTTATTTCCCATACTAGAGGCACAATAAAGTGTGCTTTTTCTTATATCCACCCCATACAGTGGTGTCTCGACGTACGAACTTAATTGGTTCCAGAAGTTGGGCATAAGTCAAAATGGTCGTAAGTCAAAGCACCATTTTCCATTGAAATGCATTGAAATTGCAATTAATCCATTCCGGCCGAAAGAAAAATCCCCCCCCCTCAAAAAAAAAATCACTGCAAGACTCATTGGAAATGCGATTAATCCCTTCCGGCCGATGGGGGGAAGAAAAGCAATCAAGCATGCACGACCCATCAGAAATGCACGGAAAACACACGGAGCAGATCGGAAATGCACAGACAACAAAGGGACCAGGATGGAAATGCACAGAGAACAAAGGAGGCAGTTCAAAAATGCACAGAAAACACACAGAGCAGATCGGAAATGCACAGACAACAAAGGGTCCAGGTTGGAAATGCATGGAGAACAAAGGGGGCAGTTCAAAAATGCACAGAAAACACACGGAGCAGATCGGAAATGCACAGAGAACAAAGGGACCCAGTCAGAAACGTACAGAGAACATAGGGACAGTTCGAAAATGCAAAAAGAGCAAAGGAAAAAGCAAGGGAAGCATGCAAGACCCATCAGAAATGGGGAAAAACACTCCAAAAAGCAACCAGACCCCCCCAAGATCTATCGGAAATGGGGAGAAGCCAAAAAACAAACAAACCCCCCAAGATCCATCACAGCACAGAAATATACCCCCCCAGCCCAAAACCATGCTGCAAAAACACCGAGAACAGTTTTTAAAAAGCCGAAAACAGCACCTTACCTTATCAGGCAGCCCCCTCCAATCACACACTCTCTAAGTGCTGGGGCAAAAGAGCTACAAAGAAGTAGCCTCTTCACCACCTACTGTTAGCAATATGAATGTCCTGCCTTTTCCTCCTGCCTTTTTCTGTTCATAACTGGAAGCTCCGGCTGCAAGTCGAAGCAAAATTTTACGACCAGAGCTGGTCGTAACTTGAAATGGTCATAAGTAGGGATGTTCATAAGTTGAGGCACCACTGTAGTGCTTAAAGCTCTTTCTGGATGTTTTACAATGTAATTATGCAGGCTACATATTGTCCCCTCTCCCGCAAGCTGAGCACTCAATTTACCAACTTGGAAGGATGAAAGTTGAGTCTGCCTCAAGCTGGCTACTCGAGCCTGGGATCGAACTCTGGTCATGAGCAAAGTCTTTGCTGCAGTACTGATGTTTACCCACTGCACCACAATGATTTTTTTCTTTAGCAGTAACAATCTTTTTTAAAGGCTGCTTTGAGTGTTTGCTGTCTTGAGTAGTCTTTATGTCACTTCAATTTCAATCTTCCTATCTTGTTAATCTGAATAGTCTTGTCAAATCTTCTTTTTCAGCGTTTGTGTTACTTTGTTATTTTAGCAGTGGTTTGTTTGTTGTGTATGTATTTTGTTCCACCTCACTCCTCAAGTCTCCAATGGCAAGAATCTCACCAGCACCCTCTGATCAGTTTTTAAAATAGCTTTCAAAAATATAGTTTCATGATATTTCTGTGTTTAGTGCACCTTCTGTTTACCTTTCCTTAACCCCACAGTACATAGAATTCAAATTTCCTTCCCCGATTCTTTCCAAATCCAATCTCATCTTTCACCGCTCCTTTTATTTGCTGCTTAACTGGAGTTTTTGTATTCTTTTCAATGTTACGTACGAATCCTTTAATTAGGCAATGCCTTCTGTCTTACACTGTCTACTCACCCTACTTTTTAAGGTTAATGTTTCATTTTGATTTGAATGTATGTTACTGATTGTGTTTCTTCTGTATTTACAAAGTTGTGCACAAGCAGCACATATCAATTAGAGGCAGTAACAGTGCAAAAAAGCAGTACACATATTAGCAAACGTTAAACATATGTCGCTTACATTCTTAAATGTTAAAGCCAGACAGAACAAAATATCTGGACTATCTGTTGGAAACTTGTCTGGGATCACCAGTTCAAAAGGGGTTACTGTGTCTCCAAACTTTACATATATATCACCAGGGAAATCCAGACCCTCCCTCCCCCGACGCTTGCTGTGTGGTGAACACATCCAGTGTTGTTCTCATCATGCCAGTCTGGGAAGCAGCCCAGCCGGTGCTTCTCCACCTCCCTATGCAGCCAACCACTCCAGTGGCAACTCCTGCCCATGCTGGAGTTGCGAGGGGAGAGAGAGAGAGAGAGAGAGAGAGAGAGAGAGAGCCAAAGTTGGCGGGGGGTTTGCGAAGCTGGCTTCCCCGTGATCTTTGAAAAAACCCCTGCCCATCAGCTGTGCTTCGGGCTGGCTCTCTCAGCCAGCTGATGGGCGGGTGTTTGCAAAGATCGTAGGGAAGCCAGGTTTGCAAACCCTGCACTCTCTCTCTCTCTCTCTCTCCCCTTGCAGGTCCAGCCTGGGCAGGGAGACTGAGGCACCGCACCGCCACGGCCAGGGTGGCGGTGCGGTGCCTCAGTCTCCCTGCCCAGGCTGGAGTTGCGAGGGGGGGGGGAGAGAGAGTGCCAAAGTCGGCGGGGGGTTTGCGAAGCTGGCTTCCCTGCAATCTTTGCAAACTCCCCACCCATCAGCTGTGCTTCGGGGCTCTCTTTTGGCAGGGCCTTTGGGATGATCGTGGAGAAGCGCTTCCCCACGATCATCACAAAGCGATTTCCCCCATTTAAAACATCACAATACGATCACTTTTGCGATCACAAATACTCCATCGCTATGCGGATTCATCGTTAAACGGGGCGCTCGTTAAGTGAGGCACCACTGTATATGTAATTCATAGCTACATTCTGGTGGGAAATCAAAATGCACAAGCAGAATTGCCCACCTTCTGGATGAGAGGCCCACTGTGATTGGTTGATGGTTGTCATCCAAGGGAAAGGCTAAAAAAAGGCATAAAGGGGGTGAAAATGTAGAACAAAGTGATGGTCCTGTGCCTTGAGATTTCAGCATGTTACTATGCTGGTGAGAATCATGCTCTGTGTGAGTTTAGAAATCTATGTCTACTCCTAGGTCTCCATGTAAATAGATAAACTGTCTACTTTTTTATTTTCTGGTGTGGGCATTCTTTGCCAAATTATTCCAATTTGGATTTTTCCCATTCACTATTATTGGCTTGCTAATCTGAACATTTTCCCTCTCTTTTGTAATTTGTCTTTATTTTGCTTTTTTAAAAAAATGAAATTAAAAGTCTCCACATTTTGTGTTTTTCATTGTGGTTTTGGGACCTTAATGTAGTGCTCAGCTACTTGGGTTGGCTACCATAAATTTCACTAGAATTGTTACACCTTGTAAATACACTTTTGTCTTCTTTGCAGGGGTGGTACTGGTTCTGGAAGGAAGCTTGTGGGGCTTTGGAAGGACGGTGTCACCAGGTACAAGTATGCACAAGGATACTTGCTTTCCTAGTGGCAGGTACCACCTAGTTAAGCTGAAAATATTAGATACTTAGAAAATGCACAAGTGAACCCAAAGTATATTATCACTAAATGTCAGTGCAAAGTCTTTGTTTTATTTTAAGCTTTCTTCAGACAATATTCCCATTGTGCCTAAAGGGCAGGGTACTAGACACATAGGAAAATGCTACGCAATGGTTGCAGAAGAAGCTTAACAATGCATTACAAATTTGATTTAATGGGCATATCAACCATTACAAATTGCCATTACTATTTTGTTATCATGCAATAAGATTTCAGGAAGTAATAATGAGAACAACCTTTACAATCTAAATCACTTTTGCAGAAAAGAGCATTGTAGAGTGATAATATTCTACAGAAATAGAGAGGTTACTTATCTGTAACTCTGGTTCTTTGAGTGGTCATCTGTGAATTCACATTATAGGGTTATTCTGGAATATTCTAGAGTTTTAGCATGTGTTTGCCAGGACTGCCCCCCTAGTACATGTGGTCTGCCCATCATGACGGTTGCCTCAGTTCCTAAGAACAGTCTGCTGCTGTACAAAAAGGAGACAGACGTGATGGACAGAGGGGAGGACGGGCAGGAAGTGTAAATTTATTCTCTGTGGTCTCTGTGAATGCACACTATAGGGTGATTAGCATGCCGACTTAACAGAGGAGGGACGTCAGGGAAATACAGATGACAAAATGTCTCTGCCAAAGACTGAATCTGCTTTGGCCCTGACATTAAGGCAGTAGTGAGTAGCAAACATCGATGGAGTAGAGCATGTAGTGGAGAGGTCTGATCTTGATCAATGTCTTCATAAGCCTTATCTGACTCATTTGGTATGGGTTGCTGAATGCCAAGGTCCATAACTTTTGCTATATGCAAAATAAGTTGGGAATAAGATGAAAAATTTTCTGATGATGACAGTGGGTTGGCATCTGCAACATCAGAGTCTGGTGTAGGCAGGTTGGGCAGGGACTCGTGTGGTGGTGAGGATTCTGAGGCTTCAGTATCGGAGGTTAGGTGAGCTGGTTGTGGAGACCGATATTCTGTAGATGCAGAGTAATGTCCATAAGGGGACGTTGAAGTGTGGGCAATGTCGCCTTGAAGTGGAGGCAAAAGAACATAGTGTTTGGTCTTACCGATACTGTAGTACTTCTTAGACGGACGTTGTGTGGATGAGTGTGGTGTGGATCTTTTAGGTTGATGAAAGTTTGTAGGCTCAAATGTGGCCAATGGTGATCTTCTATAAGTAGCAGTAACTTGTAATGAAGTTTATCATAATTGAGAGTGTATTATCGGTTCGGTAGTATGATTCTGGGTCAGTACTGAGGTGTTGTGGCTGACTGTAAGGCATGTGGCTCAGTGGTATGAAATCGTTTGAGGTAGTACTTATTTGGCTTTGGTATCAGAGGGTGAGGAGATAAGTTGTCATCAGAAGACATTTTGTAAAGGGGCTTTCTCTGCAAGTCTCCGGTGTATGATGAGTTTTCCGAGTTCATTTGTGAGGCAGTAGTGGATCAGCTAAAGTAGAGGCTGAATCCGAGTCTGGAGCAGAGACAGAGCAGCCCATAGACTTGGGGCTTCAGTATGCCAATTGGGCGATTGTTGTGACCTCGGCTGAGGTATTTCCCCATTTAGGCGACTGACTAAAGATAGGGGACAGTGGTTAGCCTGATGGTGGGAGTTTAGATTCATCCTCTCCCAAAGGAGAGTCAAGACAGTGTGCATTCACAGAGACGACGAAGAAGAAACATTGTTTTCAAGAAGCAGGTACCTAACCAGTAGAGAGCCTAGGCTGGGTCATCAGCCTGTCAGTCAAGCAGTAATCCAACAGGGCAAGTACAAAAGGGATAAAAGAGGCACAGACCAGGTTATTCACTGAAATATAGTTTTTCACCGGACCAATTTGCAGCATTTTTTAAATCAAAAGTGGAGGCCATCCGCCGGGACCTCTCTCCTTTTTTGAGCACAGTGAGTCGAGCTGAGATGTCCAGCGCTCTGTCTTGCCCGGTGATCCTGGACACCTTTCAGCCTGTTACGCCTGACACTGTCTCCAGGGCACTTGACCGCTGTCGTGCCACCACCTCCTCTTTGGACCCTTGCCCGGCCTGGCTAATCAAAGCAGCCAGGCCGCTAACAACGGAGTGGGCCACGGCTATAATAAATGGGTCTCTCCTTGAGGGCAGATTTCCATCTGCCCTGAAGGACACACTCATTAGGCCCATCAGGAAGAAACCTAGTTTGGCGGCGGACGAAATTGGCAACTACAGGCCCGTCGCCAATGTTTCTTTCCTTAGCAAGGTAGTCGAGAGGGTGGTGGCCGACCAGCTTCAAGCGCTCCTGGATGAAACAGATGCCCTGGATCCATTCCAGTCGGGCTTCAGGCCGCGCCACGGCACAGAAACGGCTTTGGTCGCCCTGTGTGATGACCTATTGAGGGAGGCCGATAGGGGCAAAGTGTCCCTGTTGGTCCTCCTCGACATCTTAGCGGCCTTTGATACCATTGACCACGGTATCCTCCTGGGGAGGCTCTCCGAGTTGGGAATAGGTGGCCTGGCATTGTCCTGGCTCCGTTCCTTCTTGGAGGACCGCCCCCAGAGAGTTCAGCTTGGGGAGAGAGTCTCGGCCCCGTGGAGCCTCAATTGTGGGGTTCCACAGGGGTCGATTATCTCCCCAATGCTATTTAACATCTATATGAGGCCGCTGGGTGGGGTCATCAGGGGGTGTGGTGCTTCGTGTCACCAGTATGCGGACGACACGCAGCTCTACATTTCCTTTTCGCCAACCGCAGGAGAAGCCATTCTGTGCCTTCAGCGCTGCCTGGGGACTATACTGGAATGGATGCAGGAGAACGGGCTTAGGCTGAACCCGGACAAGACGGAAGTACTGAGGGTGGGCCCTCCCACAGTTGGGGATTTGGGAAACTCCCTCTCTTTTGGGGGGGTGACTCTCCCTGCAAAGGATGGTGTACGCAGCTTGGGGATCCATCTGGACCCGGTGCTCTCCATGGAGTCACAGGTGGCGTCGGTGGTCCGCACCGCCTTTTTTCACCTCAGGCGGATAGCCCAGCTGCGGCCCTACCTGGATGTGGGGGCACTCACCATCTTAGTACACGCGCTCGTAATCTCAAGATTAGACCACTGTAATGCGCTCTACGTGGGGCTTCCTTTGAGGTTGCTGCGGAAATTACAGGTGGTGCAGAATGCGGCGGCCAGATTACTCAGTGGAGTGAAAAAATTCCAACATATTTCACTCTGGCCGCATTGCATTGGCTGCCCATCAGGTTCCGCATCGACTTCAAAGTGTTAACGCTTACGTATAAAGCCCTAAACGGTTTAGGGCCTCGATACCTGGAGGAACGCCTACTCCCACCAAGTTCTACCCGGGTCACACGGGCGAGCCAGGAGGTGAGGCTGAGGAGCTTAACGCCGAGGGAGGCCCGAAAAGAGAAAACAAGAAATAGGGCCTTCTCGGCGGTGGCTCCTCGCCTTTGGAATAACTTACCTCCTGGCATTCGTGGAGCTCCCTCGCTGGGCACCTTTAAGAACCTATTAAAGACTTGGATGTTTCGGCAGGCCTTCTCTCCAGATTACTTTTGATTTTCTTTTCTCCTTTATTGTCTCCCTATTTTTAATTGTTGTTGTAATTATGCTGTTTTATGTTATTGTATTTTATCTCTGTTGTTGGCCGCCTAGAGTAGTCCACCACGACTAGATAGGCGGGATATAAATTAAATAAATAAAAAATAAAATAAAGTAGGCACAGGTTCAAGAAGCAACTATCTGATATTCCAGGTAATCACAGACAATGCTCCCAGTAGTTTCCTCAGCCTGCAACTGACTCTCAGATGGGCTGTACCCATCCCAAGACTCAACTGCAGGCTTTCTAATATTAGGTCTCTTGTGGAGGAGGCCTAACTCCCACAAAGACCCCCTTTAAATAATTAGGCTTCCCTTTGCCGCCAGTTATTGTGCCAGGCTGCCTCAAGCTTGACTTGTGTCTTTGTGTGGTGCCACTCTCTTGAACTGGGAGGACACCCATTTTCCTCCTTGGGGTCGAGGCTTGGGCTATCGGAGAGAAATCTACAGCTCTTTCTGCAGATCTCAGGTTTTCAGGGACTGCCTGGCTCTTCCATGGTATTTAGCTGTGCGGGTTCTTAGTCCTTAGCTGAGGAGGATTCGTCCACTGATGGAATGACATTTGCAAAAGAACAGGTGAACAGGTGCTGAATTAAATACACAAATGTCACAGGATCACTGTGATATCAGTTCATGTTCTCCAAACCAACTTGCTAAAGCAAAATTAACATTTAGTCCCCACTCATTCCCTTCACTTTCATTCACTACAATTAGTTTTAGGCTTCTCTCCCAGGCCCCTGGCAGTTTTATCAGGCAACCAGCTACCGTATTTCCCTGAAAATAAGACCTAACCTGAAAATAAGCCTTAGTATGTTTTTTCAGGATGCTCTTAATCTAAGCCCTACCCCCAAAATAAGCCCCAGTTAAGTGGAACCCTGCCCTCCACCATTGTGCGGCAACCAGAAGAAGATGACATGACTGTATTTCAATAAACTTAGATTGTTGTACATGAAAAAAACCAAAACATCCCCTGAAAATCAGCCTTAGTGCATTTTTGGAGCAAAAACTAATATAAGACCCTGTCTTATTTTTGGGGAAACAAGCATTACTATCCATCAACCTGAATCAATAAGCAGGTTGTAACAACACCATAACAGAAGATTTGCATGGATAAAGTTGTAAATGTTTAACATATGCAAGCAATTTAAAAGCATTTGAAACAATTAAACTCAAAATATATTGCAAGGAACTTCACCGCCTATTCAATCCGCAATCCTTAAACCTCAACCCCACATTTTAACTTTGAGCTGAAATGAAATCAACATTACTATCAATCAGTCCACTAAGAGGACAGCATTCTACAATGAAATTGTTGAAGCATGTCCCCATACAATATACTGTTCTCACTTGCTCCTTCAGAGGAAGTGCATCCTCATCCAGAACAGATTGTTTATCCTAACTCTTAGATATTGGAACCAACAAACCACAGAGCCTCTGTTTTGTCAGGATTCTGCTTCAGTTTCATCAAGCCCATTTTTTGTCAGGATTCATTTTTCTGCCTTATCAAGCCCAGTTACAGGAGACCTCAGCAAATAAAGAAGAGTAGATTTCAGAGCTATCCATACCCTACTCTACTCTAAACTTCCAAATGTTTTCTCCCAGAGGTTTCATGTAAAAACTAAATAGCATGGGAGACAAAATGGAACCCAGCAACATACAGCAACTTAATTGCCATGGTGCTGAACAGAAGCCACCCAACACCACACTCTCAAAACAGTCTCACAGATGGGAATGGAACCACTATCTCCAGTGTCTCCAGTTCCCATTCCACTGAGCTTGTCTGATAATATTTATCATATTATTCCATGATAAATGGATTAAAAAGCTGCTGAGAGGTCCAGGAGGATTGAAAGTGGCACAATCCCTCTCCCCAGAGTGGGTCAGGGCATCCAAGGACATTTCAGTACCAAACTCTGATTTTAAGACAGAGTGAAATGGCTTAAGAGAATATGTTGCAGATTCCAGACTGAAACTTTGTAAGCTTTCTTATTGGAAATGGTAAAAGGAAATCACACCAGATTATCTCATAGCATCTCATTGTTGTTACTTATTCTCTTTTGTCAGAAAATTAAGAAAGCAAGGTAGCAAAATCACTAACTGAGATGCCAAAGATGTCACCTGGATGGGATACAGAACTTTGTGTGTGTGTTTAGTCGTTTAGTCGTGTCCGACTCTTCGTGACCCCATGGACCAGAGCACGCCAGGCCCTCCTGTCTTCTACTGCCTCCCGGAGTTGTGTCAGGTTCATGTTGGTTGCTTCGCAGACAGTGTCCAGCCATCTCATCCTCGGTCGTCCCCTTCTCCTCTTGCCATCACACCTTCCTAACATCAAGGTTTTTTCCAAGGACTCTTTTCTTCTCATGAGATGGCCAAAGTACTGGAGCCTCAGCTTCAGGATCTGTCCTTCCAGTGAGCACTCAGGGTTGATTTCCTTTAGAATTGATAGGTTTGTTCTCTTTACAGAACTTTAGGCCACTTCAATTTCATTTAAACATGTGCTACCGTGCTTCCCCAAAAATAAAACAGGGTCTTATATTAATTTTTGCTCCAAAAACACATTAAGGCTTATTTTCAGGAGATTTTTTCCCCCATGTATAACAATTTACATTTATTCAAATACAGTCATGGCATCATAACATATGGGTGCTGCACAACGCTGCACAACTGTGGAGGGTGGGGTTTCAGTTAACTAGACTTTATTTTGGGGGCAGAGCTTATATTACGAGCATACTGAAAAATCACACTAGGGCTTATTGTCAGGTTAGGTCTTATTTTCGGGGAAACAGGGTATGCAGAAACATGCAGTAAATCCAGAAATTTTCTAAGCTCATTACTAGGACTTGAAAAGCTATATTTTTTTCATAGTTAACAAGAATATTATTCATACATCTTAGAATTTTGGCTTAGCTTTAATATATTGGCCTCTTGTAAACTCTACTGAGATAGAAAATGTAGATTTTTACACATAAGAATCTTTTTGTCTACATATTTCTTCTCTGGCAGATAAAGGAAAGGATTGCAGACTGCGAAGCTCTACTGATAAGAAGGTGAGAGAAAAACTTTAAAATGCCAGGGTGCCCCAATTCACTGCTGTTCCCCTTCTCTTTCCGTCATTATGTGAGAAAAGGAAAATGTGTTCCAATGAAGACTGAGAGAGCATGTGTTCATCTATCAAGCACTAGCTCTTTGACATTCTTTTTTTTAAACTGCTAAGCTAATTTGGACTTAAATCCAGATTGAACTCCCTTTTTTTTCCTCACAAAAATTCCAACCTGTATCTTCGTATGCATTTTTTCCCCAAACGGATCCATGTCTTTATGCATTTTTCTCCCATTGATGAAAGCATATTTGTGCACATGTTTTCACATATAATTTCTTATATCCTAGAATTTTTGACCTTCACAGATTTCTGACTGACCCTGGGAGAGAAGCTAGCACTTCTTCATTTTTGGTCTTTGGTACCACTCAATATACGTCAGGGCCAGGAAGATCCGAATTGTAGAGGAATTTTGCACTATTCCTATAATAACAATTTTTTCCGCTCAAGTTTCCAGGGTATGTTTTTGGTTATATAGTACTTTATTCTGACCCAAAATCTGCAGCAGAGCACTCCCCCAAAATATTTCAATCTTTTAGATTCATACAGTGTTTCATTTCATGTACAATGTGCTTACTCATACATTTGACCTGAAGCAGAAATGCAGTGAAATAAGTAACATAAAGTAAAATAAAATAAAAACACTAGCAATGATTTATGAAGGAAAGCACAAAAAAGAAGAAAAAGATGTGATTATTTATATATATAAATAAGTCATGTGAAGGAGCTACCTTGTCAAGCAGATGCTTCATTCTCTCTCCAAGAGGCTGAGCAGCACAGCCGAAGTTGTGTGTAGATGTCTGAGTTAAGTGGTAAAGTAAAGTTAAAGGTTCCCCTTGACAATTTTTGTCCAGTCGTGTTCGACTCTAGGGGGCGGTGCTCATCTCCGTTTCCAAGCCATAGAGCCTAAGTCTCTCTGATATGAGGAAATTACTTCAAAGACAAGACAAACTACTACATGGAATACTGTAACATGCAAGATGATGCCCTGATTTCACTGTGTTGCAATGGAGACCTTCAAATCCCAAGCCACTTCTTACAGGCCATGCATATAATGGCCCAAAGCTTCCTGCCTAATTATATTGGCATAATGCAAATGCCGTACCTTTTGAAAATGGGTTGCCTTAAATCGGTGGTTCTTAACGAGGGCGATAACGCCCCCCAGGGGGCTGTTTCATTTTTCAGAGGGGCGGTAGAACAAAAAGGGATGGTGTGGGGACAAAGGAACAGAAGGGGGTGGTAGGGGGCGGTAGGGGAGCACTGGAGCCAGCCAAATCTGTGAAGGCGGCTGCAGCCGCGGTGCTGGCAGTGGATCCGGTGCCGCCACTGCCAGACGATCCAGCTCTTTCTGCCTGCCACGTCTTGCCTTCCTCTCTTAGGGGAGCACCGAGTGCAGATTGGGTGGAAGGAAAAGGTCTCTCAGGTCCCCATTCTCACCCAGTGAAGCACTGCCTCGCACTTGGGTGGGGAGAGACGAGCCCCGTTTGTCTGTCATGCCTTCCTGCCCACCTTCCCACCCATTGCAAGGGAACCGCGGAAACGGGTCAGTTTGGGGTGGTGTGGCAGGATTTCTAGGGATGGAGCTGGCTCGGGTCATCCTGGGTGGGTGGGAATTCGGCAGCTTTTCCAGCTTTTCTTGTTGTCCTGTTGTGGCTGGCTGGCTGGGGGGGGGGGAGAAAGTTCACCTGGCCGACTTTAAATGGCTTTGAGGGACATCAAACTTGAGATCTTCCCCTGTCTTCCATGTATTGTACTTTTTACACGTGCACTCCAGTTCAATATTATATTTTGGTTTCTCGGTTGTATGGCTTCAATTTTTTGTGCTCTTCGTGTAAACATTTTGTGTAGATATAGATAAATAATTTGTCACTCTGATTTTTGTTGCTTTCCTTCTGTCTTTTTAACCCTTTTTATAGTGAATATATATTTTCCTTGAATCTTAATTTAATTTCAGAGTTTTTGTCTTGAAAATTTTAGTTCCTGCATTGCAGTTTGTTTTTTTGCCCCTTTTAGATTTCTTTTTGTGTCTTAAAATTCACTTGTAACAAAATCATTAAATGTTACTGTTTTTTTCGGACATTTCATTTTCTTGCAATTGAATTTTATTTTCAGGGGTCATTGGATTTAAGTGTCTTGAATGAATGAATGAATGAATGAATGAATGAATGAATAAGATATTGCCGTGGGGAGGGGGGGCAGTGATAACTTCCTCAATGGCTCAAGGGGGCATTTCTTTGAAAAAGGTTATTGTTTGTTTATTGTCATTGTAAGTATATACACAGTATACCCATACAATGAAATTCACAGACACCCAGAGACCAGTCACATGCGCACACATAAAATTCCCCAAACACTCCCCACCCACTAAAAATCCCCCAACACTCCCCACCCACTGAAAGTCCCCACTAAAAATGCAAACATCTACACCGCAGGCCAAGTAACACAGTCCAACTAACTATTCACTACTGGTGATCTTGAAGCTCATTATTAAGTGCAATTATAGCTCTGGGATAAAAACTATTCAGAAAACATGTGGTCCGAGTCTTAATTGTTCTATATCTTCTGCCAGATGGCAACAGTTCAAAAAAGTTATAAGCAGGATGGGAAGAACCACTTCCTTAAATTAGTAAATCAGCATAAGCATTATCTGTTTCAATCTTAGTTGTGTGACTCGGCATGCAGCTGATAATGTCCACTATGACTTCTTCACTTGGACCAATTTGCTCCTAAAATTTATGCTATTTGCACAGCTACACAAAAGGGCATTGGCCAATGATTGTGTGCAGGTTTTTCATGAGCCCTTACCTCACTGATGATAAAATTTTCTGTAATGCTCTAAAAAGGAAAGCTGTGCTAAACCATGTGGGATCCCTGGCACTGAATCTTCATGGTCAGGTCATACATTTCAGAAAAAAGTGCATTTCTCCCCTACAACCAATACAAATCTTTCAGGATTGTGTTCTCAAGACATCAGTTATTCAAAGAAAGACGTGTTGTCTCAAAAGAGAGCAAGAACAAATTGGTGCACAAAATGCAATCTAGTGCACAAAATGCTGATTGAGACAAGCTGGTGTTAGAATAACCAGTCTTTTCCCAACCCACAGAAAATGAGCCCCCAAGAATCCCCGGAGTGTCCAGTATCCTCCAACACACTCCTAAATCAACATTTTTGAGGAGAAAAATCAGCTCAAAAAGGTTCCCATGTGGGGACAATTTTTCCATGTTTTAAGATGCCTCAGGACCCCCTGGCCTCATACCTCCAGATTTATGAGAAACCTTTTTTTAAAATGACTACTAGAATTAATCAGGAGGATTTTTTTTTCAGTTAAGAAACTTATTGTGGTAATAAAAAAGGTATGGGTGTGTGTAGAAGTATCTCCAAACAGATGTAAGAATAAGCGATACCTTTATAGGCCACTAATAATTTTTTAAAAAATCATACAATATGCATGCTTTTGTGGGTAAATCCCATTTCTTCAAAGCAAATACCAAAAGTCCAAACATTTGTGGCAGGAGGTTACTCTTAAATGTAAAGATTATTAAGGTAAAGGTTCCCCTTGACAAATTGTCCAGTTGTGTCTGACTCTAGGGGGCAGTGCTCATCCCCGTTTCCAAGCCGCAGAGCCAGCATTAGTCCATAGACAGTTTCTGTGGTCACGTGGCCAGCACTACTAGACGCGGAACACTGTTGCCTTCCCACCGTGGTGGTACCTATTTATCTACTCTCATTTACATGCTTTCAAACTGCTAGGCTGGCAGGAGCTGGGACAAGCAATGGGAGCTCACTCCGTCACGTGGATTTGAACTGCTGATCTTACGACCTTGCAGCCCAGAGGTTTTGCGGTTTAACCTGCAGCGCCACCATGTCCCTAAAAGATTAGTACCACAGTGCTAAAAATGTGAAATGTAAGAACACAGGGATATTGAACCTCTCGTTTATGAATAGTGGGATACTGTACTTCTGCATGCCTGAGTTGCTAGGAAGAAAAAAGGATGCCAAGCTTTTAACAGCAAAGGGCAGTCTAAATGTTAACAACACCAATGGCAGCAGTCAAGATGGTCTACAAGATACCTTTCTTCTGGTCACTGCCATTCACAAAGTGAGACCAAGCAAGGGAAGTCCCAAAAGCTGACTAATTTTTTTAAAAAAAATCAGTTAACCACTTCTCACCCAAACACAAAGTGACTGTCAGGGCTGTTTTTCAACAAATGTGAATGGAAGTAAGTATCTTGTAGAACAGTGGTTCTTAACCTTGGGTTACTCAGGTGTTTTTGAACTGCAACTCCCAGAAATCCCAGCCAGCACAGCTGGTGGTGAAGGCTTCCGGGAGTTGCAGTCCAAAAACACCTGAGTAAGCCAAGGTTAAGAACCCTTTCCTTGAAGAACTCAATCTGAGGAAGAAAAACTATGTAAGACCAAAAGCAATGCGCTCCTCTTGGTAAGTTTGTTCCATTCCACTTCTGTTTATAACTACTTCTAGCTTTTTTAGTGGCATGCTTTGATAATCAATATTTCAGCCCCTGCAGCCTAGATTCCGTCCAAATAAAAAAGGGGGTTGGACCAACCATTCTCTTTCAAGATAAGCAAGATAATTTAATTTATTTGACCATTAAGAATAGAAAACAAACAAAAACAAACAAACAGCGAGCTTTTGATGATAAATCATATTCTTCAAGGCTGTACATCATGTTCTTGTGGGTAGTTCCAAAATTATATGCTGTGATTTATGTCCCAAATTCACATGGCTGATGTTGAGGCCAGGTTAGCTTCTTTGTTGGAAATGACTGTAGTATGCAAGTTGGTATCAAACTCCTCCTCAGCTATCAGTTTGTAATTTATGGCCCATCCCTTAATAACATTGAAGCTACCAACATGAATTTGACCCAACTCCAGGAGGCAGTGGAAGACAGGAGGGCCTGGCGTGCTCTGGTCCATGGGGTCACGGAGAGTTGGACACGACTTAATGACTAAACAACAACAACAACAACAACAACAACAGTTCCTTTTCACTTTGGGGAAGAATAATGTACACTAATACTGCTCTCTATGGAAGAACACAGAACTAATATTTTAAATAGTAAATATCCTGTTAACATTACCTTTAAACTGACATTTTGAAATGTTGTTTATGCCCTTTTTCTGGCATTTGACCAACAAATAATGAATTTAACATTAGTATACTGATTCCCATGTGTTATTTCTAACTGCTAGATAATACATCGCTATACAGTATTGGTTAATTTTAAAAACTTCATCCATCTAACATGTTGACATCTCAGCTAATGCTTGTTCACCTGTGAATGAATTTAACCATGTCATGAAGATACTAGCAGGGGCATGTATACTCCTTAATGTGTTTTTATTTATTTTTAGTTGTCTGATTCATCTCTTTTTGACTTTCATTATTTCTTCAACAGTTTTGACAATTTTTTTAAAAAAATCCATATGAAAAAATCACTTGAATGCTTAAACTTCCAAATTCCTTGGACACACATATATGAAACATATGAAACACAATGAAACTTTGAAGGAAAAAAAGTCCTATCATGAATATATTCACAAACATTTTATCTAATCTATTGTTGCATTTTTGCAGGTTGTTATTTCTCCAGATATGTCTGGCAGCTCAGTACATCATGAACAGTTTGAGGGACCAGTCTATATATGATGTGTGTGGGAGAAACAGAAGCAGTCTAAAATTCTCTATCAGGGGGGTGTAAATTTTATCAGAACAACGAAAGAGGAAGGGCATCTTAACAGTTTTGCTACAGGCTATGCAGATAAGAGATATATGTAAATGGAAGAAAAAAATAGATTTCAAATAATTTAGTTTTATTCAGAGGTAGGAGAACACTGCAAAATGGGTGGAAAGGATGTGATCAGGTAAAACAGCAAAAAAGCACTATAGTGAAAGTATGAACTCTTCCCCCCCTTCCATTGAACCACTGTGATCAAATTCTCACCCTCTTCCTTCTCTTTGTGGCTATACTTCAGTAAATGCAGGAAATTACTGACACTAAATCTGGTTTTCACTCCTGCTAACAAAAATCTCGATCAGAATTCAAACAATGTGAAATGCTGCATGTTCTTTCTGTGATGAGTGCTTGTCTCAACTACAAGATAAAACCAAATAGCTCATCAGGAAAAACAAAATAATAATAAAAAAACAAACAGTGTTAAAATATTCATGCTTTCCAAAGCAGGATAGCTAGTTGCCAGTTAAGGAAGGACACACATGTTTTTCAATTTGTGTAATAGCTATTTCTATTACTATATACCATCATTTAGAAAACAAGCAGTCTGTACTGTAAATACAGAGCTATTAGCAAATGCAGTTCCTTTCGTTATTGTCCTAAGAATGCTAACAGAGGCAGTTTTTTTAAAGGGTCATATTAGATAGTTGTAAAAATGCTTGTCATCTTTATATTTCACATTGAGTCATCTTAAATAATAATTTATCACGTTATACTGAAAGCCTATAATTTCTTCCGTGGTCATTTGGTGCTCAAGAAACGTAGGGAAACATATAATTTGAGCTGAATATCTCCCCTCCTCCATTCCATAAATATATACATATAAGACCACTATCAAACTATGATATGTATGTGTAGATCGGACTACAGGATGCATGGCAAAGCTCTCCAGCAGTGTTGGGCAAAGTGAGTCTTTGGGGCAGCATCTCACAGCATTATCAAACGCCGGAACCAACAAATGGCTTATGCACCCACTAGGCTCATCAGCCCCCCTCCCCCACCCCAAATTAAGGACTTGGGATGTCCTAGGGTTAATATATCCCAGTATTCCAAATACAGATAACCTAATTTACCAACATGAATTTGACCCAACTCCGGGAGGCAGTGGAAGACAGGAGGGCCTGGCGTGCTCTGGTCCATGGGGTCATGAAGAGTCGGACACGACTTAACGACTAAAGAACAACAATTTACAGAGTATACATATTTGCATATAAAGCAAACTGAACACATGAACTATTGTCTTTTTTTATTACTGTGCTTCAGCCCTGGCACCATTTCTGTAATAAGAAATGGTGGAAAGAACTAGTATAATGTCAGAGTAACAATTAGTGCCAGAATTAAAGTCCTGGATTTGGAACATGTTGAAATCCTGCTCAGTCACATAACTTATCTGTTATCTTGGTGAGTTACTACCTGTCAGTCAAAGCTACTTCATAGGGTTGCTGTGAGAATGTATGGTAGGACCTTCTTATCCACAGGATCAGTATCCACTGATTCACCATCTGAAAATATTAAAAATACTAAAAGAAAAAAATCCAGGTGTAACAAATGCCCAAGTCGCTCCTGTCAATCACAGCAGAACCCCATGTGCATAAGCCAATGAGAGGACAGGAGAGGCAGAGGCAGAGTTTTGTCAGTGAGAGAATTAGAGAGAAGGAGGGAGGTTTGCAGAGAGAGAGAGAGAGAGAGAGAGAGAGAGAGAGAGAGAGAGAGAGAGAGAGAGTCAATAGAGAGAGAATTGAGAAGTGATCTAGTGTGGAATATAAAATATAATAATTCAATGATTGAGATCTAATGAAAATTAATAAAGACCAACTGTGATTCTGAGTTACCCTTTCATACCCTTTAATAAAACTAATTCTGTTTTTGGCAGCAAGTGTAAGAGTAACGTTATTTACAGTGTGGATAAAAGAAATCCACTGGTGGCAGCGAGAGAGAAAGAAGGAATGTCTCCAGCGTGCACCCTTGGGTTGAGAGAAACGAACAGGGGCATGGGGTGTACATCACACCAGGAAAAATGCACAATTTTACATGTATTACCATAACCAGTCACTAGAGGGAGCCATAGATTATGCTATGAATATTTGTTAGTAACTAGCGTTCACTATTGTCCATGGTTTTCAGTATCGGGGGGGGGGCTTGGAACCAATCCCCAGTAGATATGGAGGACCCACTCTATATATGTGGAGAAGGAATCCACGTAAACTTATGTCTCATTGTAGGGGCTTCCAATAGTATTCTTATTGTATTACTGCAATTAAGATTCTGGGAGTTCTACTTCAAGAAGAAGAAGAAGTTGCTTTCCAGATTCTGCATAATATTACCCTGTTTCCCCCTAAATAAGACCTAACCTGAAAATAAGCCGTAGTCAGGATGCTCTTAATATAAGCCCTACCCCCAAAATAAGCCCTAGTTAAGTGAAATCCCACCCTCCACCATTGTATAGCATTGTGCAGCAACCAGAAGATGACATGACTGTATTTGAAAAAGGTTCTGACTGCAGGAAGGACGTCACAATGCCCTTGAACTGCAGGACAGGGTTTGTCCTCCTCAGATCCGGAGGACAGGAGGCAAGGTCCAGTCACATGTAAAAGAAGGAGGGGGCGAGTGACTATTTAAAGAAACGCACCCCCAAAACGTGTCCTCTTTCTTGTTCAGGTACCCACTCGCCCGCCCTCTTTCTAGAGTGATTTTGGTCGCCTTTATGGGGCCGGATAGGAATTTTTGACCTTTATCCTGATTGGCCATTGGATGGAGGGATTTTTCGCCTATCCCACACTGGAGAAGGGTTGTTAGCATTCGATGGTGGTTATCCTCGGTCACACTGGCGGGTAGTGCGGGAAAAACTGGTTGTCTCGGTGTGTCCCTTTGATAATTATGCTAAGCCGACAGTGCATTGGACCTGCCGGCTCTGCGGATAATGCGATTACAGGGTCGGAGGCAGCAAGATGTGCTGGGCTACTTTCAGACCGACAGTCATCAAATAAAGATGGCTCGAGATCTGGGGTGTTTATTAGAGGCCGCCCGGGTTCCTGCTGTCGTCAAGACCGCTGGAAACTGGGGCCTGGGACTCAGCCATTGACTGATAAGGGTATCGTGGATGCCCTGCATTTCTTTCTCCGCACTACCACAAGCCCCCTCATTTGATGAGGACAATGAGATCTATAATCTGAACTGAGTTAATAAAGTGTGGTCCGTATTTAATCCAAATCAGTGTCTCACGTCTTCATTTCGGGTCCTGGGAAGGCAAATGTAGATTGTTGTACATGAAAAAAAATCCCTTGAAAATTAGCCCTACTGCATTTTTGGAGCAAAAATTATTATAAGACCTTGTCTTATTTTCGGGGAAATACGATACCATATCAAGTCTACTGCAGCAAAAAGAACAGAGTCCATGGAACTTCCCATACGAAAATTGTATTGTGGCAATATTAGCTTTAGTCTACTTTGTACGAGAACTTCATCCTCACCTTCTTCTGTTCCTCCAGCTCCACCGCTTCCTATGCACTGCTTATGGTCCCGTCTGTGAAACAAACCTTAGCTGTCTGAAAACAAGCCAGGCAGTTCCAAAATTATAATTACCCAGGAATTCATATATCTACTAGGCCTTGAAAATGTAGATCAGTGTGTTAATGGTTTGACTCACTGGCTAAATGCTGGAAGACAATAGGAGTCCCATTTTTGATGGTTGTTGTAGGTTTTTCTGTCCATGCTCTGTTGCTGTCTTTTTTCAGGAGATAAACAGAATTTCAACAAAAAGGAAGAAGGCCTAAAACTAAATGCGGCCTGGCTCCCAATATTGAAAAATAGTGCCTGTAAAAGGTCAATGAACTCTACCCAACCACAAGGATCAGGGATCATTGCACAAAAAAGACCAGCTAATAGCACCCATCAATCACAGTAACAGATAATCTCCCCCTTCTTATCTGAACAAAAAACACGCTGATCACCCTATCAATAATTATCATATTAATTGTTTTTAGTCTGTGTTTTGTGAGCAGCCCAGAGTAGACTATGTCTAAATGGGCAGCATATAAGATCAATCATTCAATAAATAATGAATAAATATCTCCTGAAAAAAGACAAAAGCTGTTCCCACAGCTATAAACACTCAACTATCCAACAAACAGCAGCAGAGCATGGACAGAGTTCCTACTCCAGTCCTCTGAAGATGCCGGCCACAGAGACTGGTGAAACATCAGGAAGAACAACCTTCAGAACACGGCCAAAGACCTCGAAAAACCCACAACAACCATCAGATCCCAACCGTGAAAGCCTTCGAGAATACAGTCCTATTTTTATTAGGCAATTTTTCCTCGTCTGCAGTTCAAAGAGGCTATTAATTTTCTGCTCATGGCAGGTCAGTAGTGACGATATAGCTTCTAGCGAGAGTACTAGCTGCTCCTTGTTTTCAAGTAAAGTACAGTAAAAGAGGCTCAGTTCCAAAATATATCAATGGGTGTGAGTGCAGCAGAGGTGAGAAATTAACTTGGAACTGTATCATAGTATCAGCAGTTTTCCATTACTGTTCTTGAAGCACTCTTGGCATACTGGTGCCAGATATATAGTGCTCCCATTCTGTTCTCTTCTTTGTTGTTTGAACTGTCAACTCTGTCCATACCTTGTTGTTGTTTAGTTGTTTAGTCGTGTCAGACTCTTCGTGACCCCATAGACCAGAGCACACCAGCCCCTCCTGTACTCCACTGCCTCCTGGAGTTGGGTCAAATTCATGTTGGTAGCTTCGATGACACTGTCCAATCATCTCATCCTCTATCGTCCCCTTCTCTTCTTGCCTTCACATTTTACCAACATCAGGGTCTTTTCCAGGGAGTCTTCTCTTCTCATGAGATGGCCAAAGTATTGGAGCCTCAACTTCAGAATCTGTCCTTCCAGTGAGGACTCAGGGTTGATTTCCTTTAGAATGGATAGGTTTGTTCTCCTTGCAGTCCAGGGGACTCTCAAGAGCCTCCTCCAGCACCACAATTCGAAAGCATCAGTTCTTCGGCATTCAGCTTTCTTTATGGTCCAGCTCTCACTTCCATACATCACTACAAGAAAAACCATAGCTTTGACTATGTGGACTTTTGTTGGCAAGGTGATGTCTCTGCTTTTTAGGATGCTGTCAAGGTTTGTCATCATTTTCCTCCCAAGAAGCAGGCGTCTTTTAATTTCAGGGCTGCTGTCACCATCTGCAGTTATCATGGAGCCCAAGAAAGTGAAATCTGTCACTGCCTGCATATCTCCCCCTTCTATTTGCCAGGAGGTGATGGGACCAGTGGCCATGATCTTAGGTTTTTTTTTTGATGTTGAGCTTCAGACCATTTTTTGCACTCTCCTCTTTCGCCTTATTAAGAGGTTCTTTAAGTCCTCCTCACTTTCTGCCATCAGAGTGGTATCATCTGCATATCTGAGCTTGCTGATATTTCTTCCGGCCACCTTAATTCCATTTGGACATTCATCCAGTCCAGCCTTTTGCATGATGTATTCTGCATATAGGTTAAATAAGCAGGGGGACAATACACATATATTGTCGTACTCCTTTCCCAATTTTGAACCTTATCCAGTTCTAACTGTTGCTTTTTGTCCCACGTATAGGTTTCTCAGGAGATAGATAAGGTGGTTTTTGTCCTTTATCATGTCCATCTTTGCACAAAATGTTCCTTTAATATCTCCAATTTTACTGAACATATATCTGTTTTTCCTTTTCTCTTATTTTCCTCCATTTCTTTGCATTGTTTGTTTATGAAGGCCCTCTTGTCTCTCCTTGCTATTCTTTGGAAGTCTGCATTACATTTTCTGTAACTTTCCCTATCTCCCTTGCATTCTGTTTTCCTTCTCTTCTATAATTGTAAGGTCTTGTTTGACAGCCACTTTGCTTTCTTGCATTTCCTTTTCTTTGGGATGGTTTTTGTTGCTGCCACCTGTACAATGTTATGAGGCTCTATCCAAAGTTCTTCAGGCACTCTGTCCACCAAATTGAATTCATTTAATCTGTTCTTCACTTCCACTGTGTATTCATAAGGGATTTGGTTTTGATTATACCTGACAAGTCCAGTGGTTTTTTCTATTCTCTTCAGTGTAAGCTTGAATTTTGCTATGAGAAGCTGATGATCAGACCCACAATCAGCTCCAGGTCTTGTTTTTGCTGACTGTATAGAGATTCTCCATCTTTGGCTGCAGAGAATATAATCACTCTGATTTTGGTATTGCCCATCTGGTGATGTCCATGCGTAGAGTCATCTCTTGTGTTGTTGGAAAAGAGTGTTAGTGATGACCAGCTTGTTCTCTTGAGAAAAGTCTATTAGCCGTTGCCCTACTTCATTTTGAACTCCAAGGCCAAACTTACCTGTTGTTCCTTTTATCTCCAGACTCCCTACTTTAGCATCCCAATCCCCTATAATGAGAATAACATCTTTCTTTGGTGTCAGTTCTAGAAGGTGTTGTAAATCTTCATAAAACTGGTCTATTTCAGTCTCCTCAGCATTGGTGGTTGGTGCATAAACTTCAATTACTGTGATGTTGAAAGGTCTGCCTTGGATTCATTCGTACTGAAATCATTCTGTCATTCTGTCCATACCTAGGGGTGCCTAAATGCAACAGAAACAAACACTTCTCACAATAGACTCACTATATGCATGCCAGAAACAAACAGTCTTTTGTTTGGGTTGAGGCATGATAGATAACAAAACTGGTCTAGCCAGGATACACAAAGCCTATTAAAGTGGCTACTGATTACACTGCACCCATACTCCAGCTGAAAAAAAAGTTTACAAAAAACTTATCAGCTACCAACCAAGAAATGATCCCTACTTTCAAAAAAAATGCATACTATCCCTATGATAAATATCAACAACGCTTGATTAAGAAGGAAGTCTAGATGCTCCATCCAACCTTATTAGAAAGGTCCTTCTGTTTGAGAATATTCACCTGCTCCTAATTTTCTAAACATGGCTTTCAAATTCTAGGCTTTTAAGTAGTGGGGGGGGGGAGATGTTAAAAGATCAGAATGTTAATTACCATGCTGAGAACCACAATTACATCTATTTTGGATTTTTTCATTATTTTCTATGGAGAACTTTTTTCCCTGGAAAATGCTCCCTCTGAGCCCAAACAACCACCATTCCAAATGAGTTATGATGTCCTTTCTCAAAATTATGAGTGTGCCACTCTATGTTTTTCTCAGTGAACAATAGCCCTGTTTCCATAATCAACTATGCATTCCCTCATTAGCTAAAACTCTGAAAGGTGGGGGTGGGCTTGAAGATTGTTATTTACAGTAGTTGTTAAGTCGTGTCTGACTCTTCGTGACCTCATGGACCAGAGCACGCCAGACCCTAGTGTCTTCCACTGCCTCCCGGAGTTTGCCTTTGACTCTAGATCTGCATTAAAAATATGAATACTAAGTAGATGGAAAAATAACAAGAAATAGAAAGAGTAAATAATTTTTATAAAAAAATCTGTCTAACACAACAGAGTTCCTTTCCTAAAGCAACAAGGCAGTCAGACTTACACAGTATACCCTAAACACTTACCAACTAAAAGACTATGTAAGCAGCATGGAGCCTTACTCTCAGATTCTGAAATGATACATGAAGATTACAGAAAGCTAAGAATAACAGGCAAAAGTGCAGCCTACATATATTAAATCCTAATTAGAGCTGCACTCTTCTCTCTTTGCTATTTGAATATTCAGAACTATTACTTTGCCAGAAGCACTTTTCATTTCCCACATAACTTCAGGACTCAATTAAATGGTTCTGGATACATTTTTTACAAGTTTTAAAACATTTACTCTGCAAATAAATCATTTTACTTATTCATGCCGTTTAAGAGATTAGTTAATGACATTTCCTAAAGCTGAGGGAGATGATTGGGGTTGTTTGCTACTAAAATTATAAGACAAATCAGAGCATGCTGCATTATACATTTTAAAAGGCTTTTACAAGACAGTGTGAAAAAGAATGGGGTGCGTGCACACGAAGCGCACAATGGCATATTTAGACTTAGCTTGAAAATTTCTCAGCTAGTCATAATGGAAGCTTGCACTGCACTCAGAAATGGAAAATAATAATTAGCCCTAAGCTCCAGACATAACATCTTCAGATAGGTACCTAATCATCAGTTAACTACTATGCAAACTGACTAGTTAAAATGCAGCAAGATTTGTGAGCTGTTAGAAGGTGTTACAATAGTGACTGGAATTATACTATAGTACCCAAAGGAAAGGGAGCAGTCTAATTCCAGTCACTAGTTATCTTTGGAATTCTTAGGCAGTTGCTGGGTGTAATATATATAATGGCCATTTGTGTATAAAATATATATGCTGTTACCTATTACAGTTTGAAAGTAAATCCTGTTACCTCTGTGTGTGTGTGTGTGTGTGTGTGTGTGTGTGTGTAAACACATACACACATATGTAACAGGATTTACTTTCAAACTGTAATAAGTTACAGCAGATATATTATATTATTTAAAATATATATATATAAAGAAATATAAATTACTTCTATCTCAAATTAATTACCAGGAAGTTATGGTATCCCTAGAGCTCTAGAATTATATGTCACAACTTATCTTTAATTGTCATATCTCAGAATTAATTTCTTCTCCTCACATTTGTTTCCTCCTAAAGTCTGGGTAAATTAGTTCTAGCTGCAGACAATATTCACTAATGTTCCTCAGAGACATACTGTATTGGGGCATCAACAGTGGTGTCAAAACAGGTTGTGTTTTGGTGTCAGAATGAATCGTGTTTTCCATTTCTTTTGCTCCAAAATCCATTGACTAATTTCTCAGATCTAATTTTCACAAAAGAACTACAGATGTAACCTATGCAACCAACATCATTAGTCATAGATTTACTTTAGAACAGCAAGATAACAGAACTACAGTGCTTCAGATTTAGCAAAAGTGCCCTAGTACTGTTGATGCTGCAGTAACTAGTTGACAACAGTGTTAAGTTGTTATGACCCAGAGAGGAAAGATGACTAAATAGGATCATGCAAGAAATCTGTAAGCATTTAAGCATGCCAGCTCTCACAAAACCTTGTAAACATATATTCCATAGAGGCAAAGTTGCACTAGTACGAAAAGCCTACCGCACTGTTAATACTGTGTAACATTCTCCCAACTCCGGGAGGCAGTGGAAAACAGGAGGGCCTGGCGTGCTGTGGTCCATGGGGTCATGAAGAGTCGGACATGACTAAACGACTAAACAACAACAACAACATTCTCTTCTCTGTACATCTTACTGAGTAAGAAGGACTGTTTTGAAAGAAAGCAAGCAAGCAAGCAAGCAAGCAAGCAAGCAAGCAAGCAAGCAAGCAAGCAAGCAAGCAAGCAAGCAAGCAAGCAAGCAAGCAAGCAAGCAAGCAAGCTGGCCTGAATTGGCATGTCTAAAGTTTTCCAGAATATTGTTCAGTCAAGATGTTTGGCTTCTCATTAACAAATTAGCCATCTGAGACTACTTTTAACAATTAACTTACTGAACAGACAGCAGTTCAGACTTTTCTTTCCATTTGTAACAAGTAAGAGCAGAAGAGAGCAGAAAATAGAGCCTACAGTATGTACAGGTAAGAAAACAACACACAGGCACCTTTCAACATGGCATACACTTCTCTCTTGAACTTCACAGGTCTGAAGAGCATGGTTTTGGTTATACAAAGTATTTTCCCAATAAATAAATAAATAAATATTTAATAAATATTGTGCCCCTGGCTACCTGTAACCTCATGGGTTTAACACTGAAGGCATCAAAGTTGTCTGCTTGCCCCAAACACAATACTGTATCTCTAATTCAGCCTCTAGATCAGGAGGTCATATGGGCCTACACAGGAGTTCAGTGCCCCTAACACCAGCATTGTTGAAGGGAGAAGTGTACAGCAGAGGTCCCCAACCCTGGTCCGCAACCTGGCAGTGGTCCGTGGCCTATCCAGGACTGGGGCGTGGACACAGATCTCCTACCCCTGTGAGTGCCCCCTGCAAGCATTGTTGCACATGCACGCAAGTGTGTTCTGCTCTGTGAGTGCACTGTGCGCATGTACATGAGCTCCCCCGAGTGTACCGTGCACATGTGCGCGCATGAGCACCACCAACACCCTGGGTGCACCACACACTCCCCAATCAGTCTGTGGTTGGGAAAAGGTTAGGGACCACTGGTGTACAGGATGAGTATAACTAACCTAATTCACTTAGCAATGACACTGGAATGACTTGATTGTAATATTTACTGTATCTACAACATTCTGGCCAGAAACTAAACCACCTCTTCCTTCAGCTTGCTGTCTATCACATCCTTCACAAAATCCTATTTTTTAAAAAAAGCTAAAGAGGCTTATATAATGTGTAACTCATTATGAGGTTTGATCTCTCTGTGTCTAAATGATGTATTTTTAAGGAATTTGCTCTTCCCTAGTTCTGATGTGACCTGACATCATTTTCATTTCCTTTACCCCATGTGCAGCTGTCCATAAAATTATCCATCAGACCTTGTACTGTACTTCTCAAAACTTTATGTTATATTTCTCAGATCAAAGAAAGACATATCAAGTGCATGTTTCATGTTAAAATATATTTATTTGGAGTTGTATATTTTCCAGGGAAAAGGAATATATTTGAGAAAATATTTTCAAAAAAATCATTACATTATTCATTATTTTAACTCTGGATAGGCAACCTTTGAAGGTTGCCCTCTGCTGGACCTTGGTAGGCTACACCCCCTACGAACACCTTGAACTTTGAAAATTGCCCCACATCACTTGCTCCATGGACCCTTGGGAAATTTGATGATGTTTTGGGACAGCATGATTTGCCATTTGAATGCAATTTCAACCAAGGAAGAGCATGAAAAAAAATGCTTTTTTAGAAACAGGGCGTGAATTATTTATTTGTTACAGGCCTCTTATGACCTAATTCAGGAGAAAAATTAGATTTAAATGATAAATTGCGCCTCTAGGGGCTTCTGGGAAGGAGTGGGAGTTGCCACTCTGTGGGCAAAAAACTGGGGAAGGCTGGGGGAGTCCTGGGAGATATGTGCAGTCTGTGATCAATGCTTTGTTCTCCCAATTTCAAAGTTACTTTTCATCCTATGATAGAAGGGCAGCACAGAAAATAGACTGGCTAGTATCTTCTTTGCAAAGGGGGGATGCTAAAGGTTCTGCATTTGGAACACTCCACATCTCTCACAACAATCGCCAGGTTGCAGTTATGCAAGCTCGTAACCACTCTTCTGTAAATAACACAGCTTTACATATGTTAAAAGTGGGTTCCCCCTTGCATAAGCAGTGTTAAAAAGGAAACTGCAGGTGGAACAGACCATTCTGTGTCTGGTTAACATTAAACAAGGTACTGGCCATTTATAAAAGAAACCCACAAATCATTCCTATAAATTCAAATCAGAAGTAACAGTATCTGTTACATTCATTATCCATTATGTCCACATTCAACAGTACCTCACAAATGTAACCAAATTAGACTTTGGTTAAATTGTACAATTGCTTCCTTGAAAGTAAATCAGGCCAAGCCATTTTCATTTGTAAAGAGGTATTGCAAGCGAAACTGACACTTATTTTTTCCTGGATTTTAAAAATAAAATTGTTATACTAATGCTGACTGGCCAACATTCTATAGCAAAACACAACATGCACAAGGAGAGTCATGTTTTGTCATTTTGCTAGTCATCTGTCATTCACTCAGACACCTAACTGACTGTACAAATAGATACACAACCTTGGCATGCCTGAACTTGAAATGAACAGGTGGCTAGATTACACACCCACCCTGCATGATTTCCAATTTATGCTGCATAATATCAACAGGTCTCTCATTCATAGCAGGCATAGGTCATGATGGGAAAAAATATTTATTTATTTATTTATTTATTTATTTATTTATTTATTTATTTATTTATTTATTTATTTATTTATTTATTGGACTTATATACCGCCCCATAGCGCTACAAGCACTCTCCGGGCGGTTTACAATTTAATTATACAGGCTACACATTGCCCCCCCAGCAAGCTGGGTACTCATTTTACCGACCTCGGAAGGATAGAAGGCTGAGTCAACCTTGAGCCGGCTACCTGGGATTTGAACCCCAGGTCGTGAGCACAGTTTTTAAAAAGAATAAAGGCAAAAGATTCAACCTTCTTATAATCAAATATGTTATTTTATATTCTGCTCATATATATTAACATGGAAAGCTTTGCAAATTCTATGACACAGAATATTTACTCCAGACTGCAGTTGATACGTTTTTACAAAATTAACTGCTGCTGCTTCTGCTCTTTCTGCTCTTTCTGCTCTCTCTCTCTCTCTCTCTCTCTCTCTCTCTCTCTCTCTCTCTCTCTCTCTCTCTCTGTGTGTGTGTGTGTGTGTGTGTGTGTGTGTGTGTGTGTGTGTGTGTGTGTGTGTGTGTGTGTGTGTGTGTGTGTTTGTAGTTAACTGATGGAGCAGGGATTCTTGCAGCACTGCCTTTGAGTGGCCAGCTGCTGGGAAGTCCGGGCTCCTGCGCAGACTGGAAGATTGTGTAACAGAGAGGGAAGGAGAACCACATGCTGGCAGGTCAGCAGGTAGCCAGTAGAGAGAGAGGGAAGGGAAGGCGTGGCAGCTGTGCTGCTGCACAAATGACTTACCACCAAGGGGGCATGAAGTACTTTGTGTCCATCTCTAGTTGTGATATTTTTAAAGCATTTTCTAATATTGGTAAAAATTAGTGGCATGCTAAACATGAACATGTTAGTTTAAACAAATTTCCAAGCTGTGAATATCACAGGTGGTGGAGCCTTACTCAACATTTCCCAAATGGTGTGTGGGTATGACAAACAATGTGGAGACTCCATGATGAATGTAAATTTCAAATATTAGCTGCTATACAGCATGCAAGATAATAAAAAGTGACAAGAGAGTTTCTAAGTATTTTCTAAATGGCTTGTTCTGAAGTCAGGACAATGAACCAGATACAGCTGACATCCTTCCCTCTGATTTCAAGTCTACAGACTGAGAACCTCATAGCAAAGCCTTAGAAATGACAATCATAGACGTCACTGCCTTTTCTACCATCTTGTCCAGCAATATACTGGGTTCGTAGATTTCAAACATTGGGGGAGGAAGTAAAAGAAGTCATATGCATGGAAATCAAAGTACTTCACACTATTGTCAGGCTCCCTTTTCTTCCAGAATTCAGAACGCAACAGAAAGACTCAGGTGACTCAGAATACAATCAGAATTTGGCTCAAGAAAAGGCATCATTTAAACACTTTTAATATTCTTATTTCTGTGACTAATCGTAGTGTCAAATTCCAGGATCAAAGGAAAAGGTACAGGCCCAGAATAAAATGCTCACAATAAAGCAAATGTACAATAATTTTTAAACACACACAAAAAGGGTCATTAATATAGGAATGAACAATATTATAATCATAACAGTATATAACAGTATCCCCAGCTGTTTGCTCCCAGAGTGGTCAACCAGACCAGATGGGTGGGATATAAATAAATAAATAAATAAATAAATAAATAAATAAATAAATAAATAAATAAATAAATAAATAAATAAATTATTGCATCATTTGCCTGGTTTTGACTAGTAAGTTATTATGTGTCACCTGCAAAATTAGAAATGATCTTCAGTCAAGCAGAGAATGGAAATTTCAACACCATTTTAGTCAAAACATGAAGCTTTTGGTGGCATACTTATTTTGCACTCTGTATAAATCACTTGGATAACCACTTCATGAACAAGACAGCAAACCATTTAGATTTAGTCCACTTCCTAATTGGCCAAGAGTTATGCATTTCTTCTGTGGTTTTAAGAAAAGTTTTGTCAGCTATTTCATTTCCATACATGGCTTATATCAGTGATTGCGAACCTATGGCACGTGTGCCACAGCTGGCATGCAGAGCCTTCTTTATGGACAAGTGAGCCATAAATCGCCATCAAGAAATACTTACCCATCATCTAATCCCAGATTTTGGGAATACCTCTTGGGAAGGGAGGGAGAGTCAAGATGGCAATGACCGCCGCTACACCCCCCCCCACACACAGACAGACACACAGACACACACACACGGATGCCAGACATGGAAACCTCCGACTCCTGCTGCCTGCGCCTTTAAGGATTGCAGCCAGAGGCAGAGTGGGGAATGTCCGAGGCAGGCGCTGAAGGTAGTGCGGCTGGAGGACGGTCGTGGTTGGTTTTGTGTTGCAGTTTGGGCACTCGGGCTCAAACAGGTTCGCCATCACTGGCTTATATCAATGAGATGACGTTCCATGTATCCCAAAATCACAAATAGTAAGCCTTAAGCAGCAAGCAGTCGGACAACATCATTCCCATTGTTCAAGCAGCCCCCATCCAACAGGATTTCAGCTACTGCATGCATGTATATTAAAAGCAGAAAAACTAGCTCAGCATACTGAAGTATTTTGTTCAGGGAATAGGAGTGGGATAGCAAAGTTCTAACAGAAGTAACATGGGATGGGGAAAGGGTGACAAATGTGAGGAAGCTTAAATACTTTTAAAACTGTACAGCTGTTTGCACAAATCGATGTATCTTAGCTAATTATATCTAATATAAGATAGCTAATTAGCTATATATACACACCAATTGTATCTTAGCTATAACTGGTGTGTAAATGCGAGTAGATAAATAGGTACCACTACAGTGGGAAAGTAACAGTGTTCCACGTCTAGTCATGCTGGCCACGTGACCACAGAAACTGTCTACAGACAAACACTGGCTCTATGGCTTGGAAACGGAGATGAGCACTGCCCCCTAGAGTCGGACACGACTGTCAAGGGGAACCTTTACCTTTATGTTATGTGCTAAAACATTAAATTTGCATTGTACCTGATTTTAAAAATGTTATTAATGCTTATGTAAAACCAGCATATATCAATTCATGCTTTCAGGAATTCTCAATGTAGATACATAGCAAATACTTTTTTTGCCTTCTCATTGAATATAAAATGTGTCTTAGAACATGAACCAAAAGGAGTTTACAGCCAACACTCTGAGGACTCACATTAGCTGACAGCAACAGAGATTAAATAAATGCCATTCAGAATCGCAGTAGTATATGACAGTTCTTGTAACCAGCTCTGTGGAATTCCTTTTTCACTAACATGATAGCTCAATGAGATATTCATTCAGAATATTGCACTGATGCTTTGATATATATCATTACCAAATTAAGACTACAAACTGAAGGTTTCAGGTCCTAAAAGAGCAATAAAAGAACTATAGTTCACTACTATTGGAATTAATTTGTATTACTGACAAAGTTAGTCGATCAGTGGTACACAAAATGGTAATAACTGTTGAAAACAGATGGCTGGAAGGATATTCTGCACATATTAAATGGACATACCAAAGAAATTAAGCCTTTATGAAAACCTTATTGTTACATATTTTTGTGGATATGTATTCATCTAGATTTCCATTAAAGGCTTAAAGGTCAGCATCTCAGGCCCTGTTTCTAGCCCTCCATCAAGAAAGAGAGGTTACCTACCTGTAACTCTGGTTCTCCGAGTGGTACTCTGTGAATTCACACTAATGGGCTAATTCTGCGTCTGCACAGAGATCTCCAGAATATTATAGAGCTTTATGTTAATCTACGTAGGACTGCCCCCTCCCAACCACGAGGTCTGCCCGCCCTCCAAAGTACCTCAGTTCTATGGATAGTCTGCCATTGCATAATTAAGGCAGGAGTGATGGACTGAGGGGAGGGCAGGAGGGAAGTTTGAATTCACAGAGTACCATTAGAAGAACCAGAGTTACAGGTAGGTAACCTCTCTTTCGTCTTTGTGGTCTCTGTGAATGCACACTAATGGGTGACTAACCAGCTTACCTCATAGGTGGAGGGACGTCACGCCATGATTGAAGGCAGCACTGCCCGTCCGAAGGAGGCATCAGCTTTGGCTCTCAGGTCCAGTCTGCAGTGGGCAGCGAATGTAAATGGTGTGGATCACATAGCAGCTTTGCAAATGTCCAGGAGGGAGATTCCGCAAAGAAAGGCTGCAGATATGGCAGTGGCTCTTGTAGAATGAGGCTTGATCCCATCAGGTAAAGGTCATTTAGCAATTTGGTATGCGAGTCTAATAGTTGAAACCAGCCACCTGGAGATTGTCTGTGAGGATACATGGAAGCCCCTATGAGGGGGTTATGGCGATACAAGAGTCTCTTAAATTTTCTGAAAGAGGACATTCTGGAGAGGTAGAAAGATAGGGCTCTCTTTACATCCAGTGAGTGTAATGAACGTTCTAGGTCCATTGTAGGGGACAGAAAGAATATATGGAGGATAATAGGTTGTGACAGATGGAAAGTTGACACTACCTTGAGCAGGAATGAGACATCTGGAAATAAGGTTACTTTATCGGGATGGAATTGGAGAAAAGGAGGGTCAGTTTTTAAAGCTGCAAGCTCTGAGGCTGTACATGTGGAGGTGATGGCAACGAGAAACAGTGTCTTGAGTGAAAGAAGTTATTCAGATGTATTGCCAAGTGGTTCAAAGGGAGAGCGGGAGAGGCAGCGTAGCACCAGAGAGAGAGACCACTATGGAGGTGGTGAAGGAGCAGAAGGGTGCATGTTAGCGACACCTCATAAAACAGTTTAAGTTTTTGGGTGATGGAAGAGTGTGGTAGTGTCCGAGTTTTGCGGTTGGTGAGCTATGATTGTAGATAGGTAGACTTTTAATGTTGAAAGAGTCAGGTGATTACAAAAGAGGTAGGAGAGAAATCATAGAACGGTTTCTAGATCGGTCGGATAGATTGGTAAATTGAATTGATTAGCAAATATAGTGAAACTAGACCATTTATAGGAGTTGTGGAAGGCTTATGTGCATGAGCCAAGATTTCATTATCTGAAGCAAGATTCTCCAGGCTGTAAGACTGAGAGTTCGTATGTCTGAATGATGAGTTTGACCGTGGTGTTGTGAAAGTAGGTGTGGGACCGGAGGCAGTCAAAGGTAGTTGCTGCTCATGGATTTGAGAAGTGTGAACCATGGTTGCCTCGGCCACCATGGAGCAATAAGGATCACATTGGCATGATCCAGTCTGATCTTGGATATGGTGCGAAGGAGAAGTGGAATAGGAGGAATGTAAATTAGGTTCCTGGACCAGTCCACCATCAGAGCATTTCCCTGGGATCCACATCCTATTCCGCCTCTGGAATAGAACGTGTCACATTTTGTATTGCTGTAGGTCACAAACATGTCTATGTCTGGAGCTCGCCAATGGTTACAGAGGTTGAGATATAGTGTGGTCTAGTGACTATTTGTGCATTTTGTTTTGTAAATGACTGAGTCCGTCTGCCACCGTGTTGTTGTGTGTGGCTATGTAGATTGCCATGGGGAAAATATGATGTTCCAGACACCATTCCCATATCTGAACCATATCTGTTTTGGCCTTTGTTGTTGAGTCGTATTCCTTTGTTGGAAATTAGTGATAGCTTGTGCTGAATATTTGTTTCTATCATAGTATGACCATGATTGGTGGTATTGGTAAGGGCGACGCCATTGTGGTCGATAAGGTCTCTACTGTTGTTGATCATATTATTGTATGATCGCGCTGTCTTCTTTAATTTTTGCATATTCTCCAATACAGTGGTGCCCCGCATAGCGAGGTTAATCCGTTCCGGATTAACCTTCGCTATGGGAAAACATCGTAAAACAGATCAAAAACCCCAATTGGAACACATTAAACAAAGTTTAATGCGTTCCAAATGGGCCCAAGACTCACCGTTCTCCAATGTTTTCCCTTGTTCCGGCGGCCATCTTGGGTGTACCGGTGGCCATTTTGAGCATCCCGGTGGCCATTTTGGGTGTACCGGTGCCCATTTTTTTGTTCTGGTGGCCATCTTGGGTGTACCAGTGGCCATTTTTTTTGTTCCGGCAGCCATCTTGGGTGTTCCGGTGGCCATTTTTTTGTTCCTGCGACCATCTTGGGTTTTCCAGCGGCCATTTTTTTGTTCCGGCGGCCATCTTGGGTGTACCGGCACCCATTTCTTGTGTTCCGGCGGCCATTTTGGAGGCGCAGAACAGCTGTTCCCCCATCGTAATGCGAGCGTGCCCTCGCATTAGCGATGGGGAAATCCGCATCGCAATGCAGATTCATCGTTCAACGGTGCACTCGTTATACGAGGCACACTGTATATCATTGGTTTTGTCATCAAAGAGGCCGGAGCCATTAAAAGGTAAGTCTTCAATTCTCATTCTAACATCTTATGGTATTTGCGCAGATTTCAATCATGCGTATTCGCTGAGGGCTATTGCTGCTACCATCTGTCTAGATGAGGCATCAATGATGTGTCTGGCCGTTATTCTTTCCTGATGAGCCACAGTCATGGCTTCTTGGTGGAATGCTAGTCCTCGCATCTTATATTCACCCAAGGCTGACTGGAGGGATGGGAGGGCTTTGGACCATAAATGGCGATGGTACACTCCCAACGCTGCGATGTAGCAGCATGAAGGTTGAAGGAAGCAAGGGAATAAACCCGGTGGGCTGCAACATCCAGTTTACTCCCTTCTTTGTTATTCGGAGTTGTGGAGGAACGGCTGCATGTTCTGCTATGAGTTGAATCCACTATTAGTGAATTGGGTGGTGGATGCTTGTAGAGAAATGTGGTATCATTCCCATGGGTCCTGTAGAAGTTTTCTACCTTACGTGACATTTGCGGGATGGAGGATGGTTTAGACCACATTTGTTTGGTCAGGTCCAGAAGTGATGGTATAAAACTCATACTTGGAGGAAGAGATTTTTGGTTATTGATGTCCTCATATACTTTGTCCGTCTGTGCTAGAGGAGGTTGTTTAACATCTAGGTCAAGTGATTTGGTTACATGTAGGATGAGTTGAGAGTATGACGAGAAATCATCCAAGGGGGACGGTGGATCATTATGACTGCTGTCAGAACCAGGTGTTGGTAGATTAGGTATGGACCATTGGTCTGGTACAGAAAGTGAGGAGCGTGATGAGGTAGAGTGTGAAAGAGCAGGCGAAGATGGGCCATAGAAAGGAGGTGGTGAAGCTGGCGCGGTATGGAGAGACCTTAGAGAAAGATGGCATTGGAGCAGTAGGAGTTTGATGAGTTTGCAACGGTTGATGTTGATCCAATACCGAGGTGTGCTTGGAATGATCTTTGTTAGATTGTTTGGTACCAGGAGCTAGAGGTTGAGGACCAGAATAGGTTATGGTTGATTATACTGACTTTTGAGGTAATGGTACCGAGGCACGAGGCTTTTTCAGTACTGTGCTATGAGACTTCGAGACATCAGTGTACTGTCTCTTTCTGGATGTGCATGATGGTATGGGGAGTCCAGTACCAAGTCAATCTCTAATGAGGTATCATGGTACTGATGTTTGTTCTGAAAGTATGAGGATAACGACGAAGTGTCCATATCATAGTAATAGCGATGTCGGTAACGGTGGTCTCGGTAGTAGAATTCGGAAGAATGGTACCAATGTGCTCGAAATCGAGAACCTTTGTAGAGCGGGTCGTGACACTCTTTGAGTTCATAGAGTTTGATCCTCCTTGAGTGCCTATGCCTTCAGGATGGCTCCCGGGATGGAATGGACCCAGTAGGTGTTGTGGATCTATCCACATCGGTACCGTGACAGGCATGTCGCTCTTTCCTTTGCCTCTTCTGTGTAAGAGGGCATTGTGGTACCATAGAGGCTGATTCCGGCTCACCCACAGACGTGGAGTGATGGGTAGAAGGTGGACTTGAACACAGATACATTGGTATCATAGTCAAATCCACCTCGACCGGTGAAACCGGGAGCTGAGCCAATATAGGAGATTCAGGCTGTAAGGAAGGAATCAGGAGGAATCGATATGGATCGTGGATTGATCCTGTATCGGGAGTAGGTTGGATCTGAGAAGATGATTTCTTCTTCTTCTTCTTCTGTTTGGTAGAGTCAGGAGGTGGGAGTGACGGTGGTGCCAAAGATGGTTTGGTAGACGGAGGTGCCTTAGATTTGTGTTTCGGTCTAAGAGAAGCCTTGGAAGGGGTAGGAGAGGCAGCAGGCAAGGCTGAAGACTGTGAAGAAGGCTCAGTAACTGGAGGAGCGTCCATGGTTGGAGGCTGGAGTGATTTTTCCCAAAGGAAAGACCTCAGAAGTTGTTCTCTCAGTTTTAAAGCCTGCTTTGTAAAATTTTTGCAAAACTGGCAGGAGGAGGTGTGGTGGGTTTTCTCAAAGCAGAAGGGGCAGTATTTATGACTGTCTGAGAGGGATATTTTATTAGAGCACATAGTGTACTTCTTGAATGGTGTGTGTGGGGGGCTTCCTTGCCATGAATGGCGGGAAGGGGAAAAACTAGGGGGAAAGGGGAAAGGGGAAGGGGGTGCGGTATAGGAACAAGTCTCTTACTATAGCAGATACAAGAGAAATAGCGAAAAACTGTTCTTTTTCAGGAATCGCAATGGCGAAGAGGAGCAGCTCTAAGAGGAGACCTCATGCTGCGATGGTAAAAAAGAACTGAGGTATTTCAGAGGGAGGGAGGACCTTGTGGTTGGGAGGGGGCAGTCCTACATAGATTAGCATAAAGCTCTAGAATATTCCGGAGATCTCTGCGCATGTGCGGAATTAACCCATTAGTGTGCATTCACAGAGACCACGGCGAAGAATTATGAGATTGGAAGGCAACAGAGACACGTCCTTTTCAATGGTGTTCCCACTTTTATGGGAGATATGTATAACCTTTATACCACCAGTCTTTGAACAGTCATTGATGGTTTACTTGTTTCGAACCATTCTTTTTATCTAATTGCTATTTGCTTTGCTACATAATGTAACCACACTGTCTGTCATCATTCTGTACTTTTTCTTAAAAAATCCTTTTATGTTGTTTTAGTTGATGATGGATAGATATTTTTAGAAGCTTTGTTTTATGAGTTGTACAGATGACATTTAAGCTATTATGATTTTTGTAGTTTTGGTATCTTGTGAACCACTTAAGCTGACTTAAACTTGAAAAAATTAACTAATAGTTAATTATAAATAATTCCCATGTTTCCATATATATAAGGGAATACAGAAGCCTTGGAGCAACTATATGTATTTAAATGCACATAAAGAATGCAGGTTACAGTACAGAGAAATATGAACTCTGCCTGATCATATCTATTATCAACTCACACATGGTGTGATACTTAAGGTCACCAGGAAAAAGGGAGAGAGATTAATACAACACAGTCATTTATCATGTGTCATGATTTATTTAACCAAAATAAAGCCAAAATGGAGAAGCCATATGAAAAACTAAGTCCACCTTATGATTCAATAGCTTGTAGCACCACCTTTAGCAGCAATAATTTAAAGTAAGTGCTTTCTGTATGACTTCATCAGGCTCTCACATTGTTGTGGAGGAGATTTGGCCCCCTCTTCTTTACAATGTTGCTTTGGTTCATTAAGATTTATTTTTGTAAAATAAAGCATGACATGGTGTAATATGTCATGTGTTGTTGTTCATCTGTGTCATGTGTTGTTTACCTAATTTTCAGACCTGCTAAGAACCAGGTGGTTTGTATTATGTATCCTGATGCATAAAAACACAGAATTCAAAGAGGTGTACTTTCAACAACAAGTGTTCTTCACCAAACAAAAACCCACTGTAGTAACCTTTAAAAATATAATAATTTTAAAATAAAATACGGAAATTAACTCTTTTTTTCATGTCTCTACCTCATGGATATAAGTCTCTCAAGCTGTTACCAAATCTGAGGAATGGCACTCATACCACATCTGTCCTAAAGGAAGGTCAAGCATCATCTTAGATCCACTAAATGTGCGAACATTTGTGTGTCATCCTGACAGGGGATAGTTACAGTTACAACATGCTAAATTGGAAAGAGTGACAAATAAAATGGTTTCGACTTTCCATACTTTCAGTTAGTTGGTGAGTATGAGGCCATTTTCACACTGACTCTAAAGAAAGTCAAGAGGATGACCCATCTGTACAGTGGTGCCCCGCAAGCCGAATGTAATTTATTCATCTTCCGAGGCATTGGTCTAAAAAAAAAAAGTCTTGCGAAGCATGGCCATAGAAGAAACCGTCTTGCGAAGCACCATAGTGATAGCAAAAACCAATCGTCTTGTGGGTTTTGCGTCCCGCGAGGCGATCATCTTGCAAGGCACCACTGTAAAGGGAAAGGGCAGTGCACAGAGAGGTACTGTATTTTTCCATATATAGGATGACCTGATATATAAGATGACCCCCACTTTTCCAACACCAAATAAGAAAAGTGGGGATCATCTGGTTCATTCCTACTTCGGGTAAAGCAGTGATGAAAGGGCTCTTTGATCATGCAGCCCTTTAATGGCTGCTTTGTCCATATCCTGCAGCCTTTTGATTCCTTCCCCTCTACTTCTGTGTATAAGACAACCCTCAATTTTTACTCTATTTTAGGAAAAAGTATCATCTTCTACATGGAAAATATGGTAACTCACTAGAGCTCTGGGATGAGGCTTTTTAGGGCAGTGCTTGTGCTGTTAGTAGGCAGGTATAGTGCGGGATTTTTTTGCTCTTTTTTGCTGAGTGGTCTATTTGAGGGTAAAGTAAGGTTTAAGCATTATCTGCTTGTCCATGGCCTTATGAATATGAGATGGTGACAGAAAACGTGACTCATGGTTTATATGAGAGCACCTATTGTTTAGTATTTGACCAGAAAGTGTTGATAAACAAAATGTATATTTAATACTGCATATTCTAGCAGCTGCGAGGATTATATATGCACAGTACTGGAAAAATGAAGGAACACCTACAGATCAAGAAATAATTAAAAAGATATTGGACTGCGCCGAAATGGATAGACTAACACTGAAAATCAAAGGAAAAGAAGATACAAAATATTATCAAACATGGGACTTATTCTATCAATGGTTAGAAGGATGTTGTATAGATTAGGAGCGTAATGTGTATGGTAGTTGTTTTAACAATTGATTATAAGCTGTACCCTGGTGGCACGATGTTAAATCAACATGGATGGATTTTATATAATAAAAAGAAAATTTAAAAAATAATGTAAGTTGTGAAGGGGTAAGGCTAGAGGTGCGGCTAGCCTTTGACTCAAAACCAAGGTAGTTCATTCACTAGGCCAATAAAAAGGGTTCACTGCTCTCCTACAACCTAATACGGGTCTGTGTCAAAGGATGGGATTAAGCTTTTCAATTATTGTTTAATTATTTATACATTTCTAAACCTCGTTTCATGCTCCAAATCTGGAAGTAGTTTAATATGAAATCTAATAATGTACAAAATACAATAGATTTAAATAATAAAACCATAAAATATTGATAAAACAATAAAATACATCATTATAAAGATCACTAAAATCACTAGGATGAACTGGCTAGATTGGGGATCCAGAGAATCTGTGGGTGAAAAAAATAACTCTTATCTGCTACTTAGCAAGGGTGCTGGCAAATCTTTGGGTCCAAATCCCAAGTCTGAATCCAAGTATTTGGTACCACGTCCCAAGTCCCAGCCCTGAGTCCGAGTCCCTATTAAAAACAATTTTTTCCCTCAGAAAAAAGGAGGGTTGCAAGTCACGAGTCGGATCCAAGTCATTGGAAAAAAAAAACAACCAAAAAACAAGTCAAGGCCAGGTTGTCCCTGGTGTGACTTACGTTTGACTTGACATGGAGTGCTGTAACTCAAGTCCTCAGTGCTTAGACTGTTTATGTGTGGTGGTGCAATTTTCTAAGTAATAGAAGTTACCACACTTTTCCTCTCCCAGAATGAACTCAGAGACCCTTTACAAATGAGTAATGTTAACATGATACATTCTCAAACTCTGTAACAAGAAAAGCAGAACAGGGGAGGCAGTAGCGGTGACAGAGGTAAAGAATCAGAGCTCTGTGTATGCCTGTGTGGCAAACTCCTAATTATTATAAAACAGAACAAGGCAAAACCCTGCTGTTCAAACGCAAATATTAAGAAACCAAAAATGTGATGATATATAAATCCAAATATATATTTGGATTATTATTTTTCAATAAATGCATACAAAAAATAATTAAATAGAAAACATTGTTATTAAACAAACTACTCAGTAAGAAAGGCTGTTTTCATTGGAGGCAAGAAATAAGCATTTTAAAACACATTTTTCCACACAGTGTTTTTTTTTTAAGAGACATGACGTCATGTTCTTTTAAAAGCAAATGGCACTGAAGAGATTTTCTGCCTGAATAGGTGGAAGAATGATTAGGGCAGCAGGTTTTCTTGAAAATAAATCAAGCATCAAATGCACTACCTTCATGTCCACAAAATATAACTAATAACTTCCTTTAGATGCACTAGTCATATTTTATTTAATGATGCCTTACTTCATTTCTGGAAAATACAGTTTTCAAAGCATAGCTCTATGTCAGTAAGAGGACCTTCCTGATAACACAGTCACATAATAAGCTATCCAAATCACCTCCAGATTTGCTTTTTTAATTGTTTTTATTCTGCAAGAAAACTCAAATTGTACGTATATATTATAACTTAAATTTTAATTTTTAATTTAATTTTAATTTAATTTAAATTTTTCTCTGTCACAGCATGGATTTTATCCATTGAAGACCAAAGTTTTAGTACCTCAAGAGTTTTGAATTTCTGGTAAAAATTACCTTTAGTTACACAGCAGAACTAGAGAGACTCAAAAAAGATAATAGCTACAAGTTCCCCAAAGTCCACACCTTTCTCATTAACTGGCACTTAAAATCACAACTCATTCTGTCATTTGTAGGTGAAAGAATAAAAATTAAGAAATAGAATAAAAATTTCTTAAAGTTGCTTGAAATTACAGATTTGTGTATGCTACTTTCTTTCCTGTACACATAGCAACTAACCGACTAGATCAACAGCAAACAAACAACTGTCATCCAAGAGAGGAAAGAAAGAGAGAGAACACTTGTCAGAAAGGCAAGGGTCTCTTTGAATTCAAAGGCTGGAAGGAATTATTGATCAATGCTAGATAAATAGATAATTACCCAAGCTCAGAAAAGTCTCTCCCAGTCACACAAATGACAGACAGTACACAAGGTTGCCAATAAAACAACATGCATTTTGTTGTAAATTTCACATGTAGAGCATGACACCAGGGGCTACTTCTGATGGTGGGAGAGGTCATTGCACCTCACTAGGTAGATACCACCCGCCTTAAGCTGGGTAGCCCCCAGCCAGAAAGGTGCTACCTCGCCACAGTCTGTTAACCTCATGGGGTGCGTGGGGTTTAGGATGAAAGCTGACAAGCAGATCGATAACCCTGCACCATGCAACTATCTTAAGAAAACTTCTGCCCTAATGGTGGGCACCTGGAATGTACGGACAATTACTCCTGGCTTTTCTGACTACGACTTTTCTGACGACCTGCAGGAAATAGACGAGCTATCATCGACATGGAACTGAGTAGACTGCAGACGGACACTGCTGCCCTGCAAGAGACAAGACTGCCAGACTCAGGATCTGTCAAAGAAAAAAACTTATTCTTCTGGCAGGAAAAACCATTGAATGAGACCAGGGAATATGGTGTTGACTTCGCAGTCAGAAATACTCTTCTGAGATCGATTGTTCCACCTACTGTGGGGAGTGAAAGAATCCTGTCTCTGCAGCTCCACTCATCAGTGGGACCAGTCACCCTCATTAGCGCATATGCACCAACACTGTAATCCACTACAGAAGTGAAAGAGAAATTCTACGTTCTGGCAGCTACTATCAAAAAGGTCCCTGAAAGAGAGCCGCTGTTCATTCTTGGAGAATTTAACACTGAAGTTGGTGCTGATCACAATTCTTGGCCCATTTGTCTAGGCAGTTTTGACATTGGAAAGATGAACGAAAATGGCCAACGCTTGCTGGAGTTTTGCTGTTATCATGGTCTTTGTGTCAGCAACACATTTTTTAATATGAAGCTTCAACACAGAGTTTCTTGGAGACATCCAAGATCCAAGCATTGGCATCAGATCAATTTGATCCTCACTAGCCTTCCTAGTATTACAATCACACACAGTTACCAGAGTGCTGATTGTGAAACTGATCACTACCTGGTGTGTAGTAGAGTAAAATTGCAAACAAAGAGATTGTATCACACGAAAAAGGAAGGAAGACCACGTATTGACATTAGCAAGACCCACAATCAAAGAAACGTGGAGGAATTTGCCCAAGCGCTTGAGGAAACCCTTCCAGGTCGAGCTGATGCAAATGCACCTGAACGATGGGAACATTTCAAGAACACTCTTTATAACACCGCCTTGTCCACATTTGGCAAGAAGACCAAAAAGACGGCAGACTGGTTCGAAGCCCATTTGGAGGAGTTGATGCCAGCCATCGAGAATAAGAGGAGAGCACTAGCAGCATACAAAGCCTGTCCTAGTGAATACAACTTGCAAGCTCTTCGAGCTGCTCGTAACTAAGTCCAACAGGCTGCCATGAGATGTTCCAATGATTACTGGCTTCAGCTCTGCTCTCAGATACATATAGCAGCAGACACAGGTAACATCAAGGGAATGTATGACGGTATCAAACAGGCTTTAGGTCCAATACAGAAGAAATCTGCTCCCTTGAAGTCTGCTACAGGCGTGATCATCCAGGACCGAGCACAGCAGATGGACTGCTGGCTGCAGCACTACTCTGAGCTATATTCCAGAGAGAGTGTAGTAAGCGAAGAAGCATTAAATAACATTGAGTGTCTTGGAAGAGCTGGACAGTGAACCAACCTTAGCAGAAATAAAAGCGGCCTTGGTTTCCCTCACCTCCAGCAAGGCACCGGGAAAGGATAACATCCCTGTCAAAGTGCTGAAGTGCTGTAAAGAGACCATCACCACCGAACTGTATGAAATCTTTCGTCTTTGCTGGAGCGAAGGTGGAGTATCACAGGACATGAAGGATGCAAAAATCGTCACATTGTACAAGAACAAAGGAGACAGGGGCAACTTCAATAACTACCATGTTATCTCTTCTCAGCGTTGTAGAGAAGCTGCTTGCCCGTGTTGTGCTGAAGAGGCTCCAGGTGCTTGCAGACAGAGTCTATCCAGAATCAGTGTGGATTTCGAGCTAATAGATCCATCACTGACATGGTATTCTCCCTCAGACAGTTGCATGAGAAATGTAGGGAACAATGACAGCCACTCTTTGTGGCCTTCACAGATCTCACAAAGGTCTTTGATTTGGTTAGCAGGGATGGCCTTTTTAAAATGCTTCCCAAGATTGGATGTCCACCTCATCTCCTTAACATCATCAGGTCCTTTCATGAGAGAATCAAAGGCACTGTAGTTTTTGATGGCTCAACATCAGATCCCTTTGACATCCAAAGCAGAGTGAAACAGGGCTGTGTCCTTGCACCAATCCTTTTCGAGATCTTTTTTGCTGTCATGCTGAAGCAGGCCTTTGGAACTGCAACAGAAGGTGTCTATCTCCAGACTAGATCAGACGGAAAGCTTTTAATCTCTCTAAATTGAGAGTTAGGACCAAAGTCCAACTGAAATGCATGCGGGACTTCCTCTTTGCAGATGATGCAGCCATTGTTGCCCACTCTGCTGAAGACCTCCAACAACTCATGAATTGTTTTAGCAAGGCCTGCCAAGACTTTGGACTAACAATCAGCCTGAAGAAAACACAAGTCATGGGCTAGGGCGTGGACTCATCTCCTAATATTACCATCTCCACACAAGAATTGGAGGTTGTTCATGACTTTGTGTACCTTGGCTCAACGATCTCTGTCATACTCTCTCTAGAAGTTGAGCTGGATAAATGCATTGGCAAAGCAGCTACCATGTTCTCTAGACTCACAAATAGAGTATGGCTCAATAAGAAGCTGACAACATATACCAAGATCCAGGTCTATAGAGCCTGTGTCCTGAGCACACTCCTGTACTGCAGCGAGTCCTGGACTCTTTCTGCATGGCAGGAGAGGAAGCTGAACACCTTCCATATGTGTTGCCTCCGACACATTTTTGGTATCACCTGGCAGGACAAAGTTCCAAATAGAGTAGTCCTAGAATGAGCTGGAATTTTTAGACAGCAATGTCTTTGTTGGCTTGTTGTGAGAATGGCTGATGGTCTGATTCCAAAAGATCTCCTGTATGGAGAATTAGTGCAGGGAAATCGCTCCAGAGGGAGACCACAGCTGTGATACAAGGATATCTGCAATTAGGATCACTCTCGAATTGGCCTTCTCAGCCACACTAGATGCTGTTCCAAGTCCTCCATACAGAGCATGTTACCATAGTCTTTTGAGACTGAAGGATGCCTAAAGATGAAAAACCTGTAAGGACAGCATTCAATGACATTGTCAACTGAGGAGCAATAAGAAGTGTTTTTAAGTTTCAGCCACTTGCCATTAGCAATTAAAGAATTGTATTTCAAAATTATTCTTTCTTAAAGAGGTAGCCTGTAGACAAATTGCTAACTCCCACAAGATTTCTCCTCTCCCATGCAAGAACAAGATAAGGAAGGATCCCCCTTTGAGGAATCTGAAACTGGTGCAAATATGTTGGAGCAAAACAAATGTATGTCCCTTTTGTAAAGTAACACCCACCCACACAAATACTGCATAAGGACTGGCAGACTAATCAAAAAGATACAAAGGTTATATTCAGTGCTTTCCTCTATGCCAGGGGTCTCCAAACTTTTCACACGGAGGGCAAAAATATTTGCTATATTTTCGAGGGATGAAGGAATACACATGTTTGTTTATTTATTTATTTATTTATTTGTTTGTTTGTTTGTTTGTTTGTTTGTTTGATTTATACCCTGCCTATCTGGCCCGCCGGACCACTCTAGGCGGCGTACACATCCCCACCTACCCACCCACACTTAAGAGAAGTGTGTTAGAACATTTGGGTAAACAAAAACTTCAATCTGGCCTTTACTCCAGATTGTGTACCTGGCCAATTCATGTACGATTCCACAGAAATATCATTCAAGTACAACTTAATTCACTCCTGTTTTAATTTAGAGAGTGGGAAATCACAAATATACCTTATTTGTGCTAATACTGTATATATGTGACATAAAATTTGGTCACATATAATACAATAACACTGTATCATATGGGACATAAAATGTGGTCACATAACATTTGAATAAATTGAATTAAGTCCTCAATACCTTCCCCATATTTATGGGAATCTCCTTGTCCCCACAAACATTTTAATAATCCTTCACATGTGGGATGGGAATAATTGACCCAGATCTGAGGATATTTTACACATATGGCTTTATATATATTTATGCAAGCAAAACTGGGCATTTTTATTTTTTATTTGTATAAGAATAACAAAAACAAAAAGGTTTGGCTTTATTGGCTCCTCAACACTCAAAGCGACTTATCAGAATAATCATACTGTCAACTGTAACTGATGCATACTACAATCAGTGAAGACAGTCCAACAGTTATCTATGCTTAGCTGAATCATTCCTAGATTTATATTTATTTATTTTAAAGAATTTAGATTGGGAAAATGTGCCTACAATTATATACAAAATCTAGACGTGACACTTGCATGAAGCTACATAATAAAACTAACATCCAAATTAAAGAGTACTGCAATAATATTATTAGAAATCACCCACCACATTTGTCATGAACTGTGATACCTCCCCCCCATGTAAAACAAGAATTCACAAGGGACAGGACTTTGTCACGAGCAATTTGATTCAAATGACACTTGGTATATACCATACCCAATTTGACTCATGCTGGAAGAAGTTAGCTTCAGAGATTTACAGCCAAAGATTGGACCTAGCAGTTCACCATAAACTCAATTTATCATCAGATATTACTTTAGCAGATAGTTCCACTCGGTGGGGGGAAAATATGCGGCAGATTTCATTAATTTTTTGGCATATGTGGCTGGTACTCAGAAAATATAGCTTCAGTGTGCACATTTCATTGTGGGCTGACTTTATTCCCGTATTGACACGAACATATACACACCTATAACTCTTTTAAAGACATAAGTAGCATCCCAGGGCAGGGTTTGGAAGTTATTAAAAGTTATTTTTAGATGTTTTCCCTTCCTGAAGCTGTGGACTTAAACAGCAATTTTATTTTGATGTCCTGTGAATTGTTCTCATGTGCATGTAACACACAATCTGAAGGTATATATTACAGTGGTGCCTTGACTTACAACCATAATCCATTCCAGAAGATGGACGTAACTCGAAATGGTCGTAAGTCGAAGCACCATTTCCCATTGAAATGCATTGGAACGCGATTAATCCATTCCAGAAGGAAAAGAATACCTCCCAAAAATAAAAAAAATAAAATAAAACAGCTGGGGCTGCCAAAAAAAAAAAAAAAGCAAAACAAAAATAAACCAGGGAGCAAGCCCTGAAGGTGCTGGGGCTTAAAAAAAAAACACCAACTCCCCCCCAAAAAATAAACGAAGCAAGCCCCAAAGGCACTGGGGCTTTAAAAAAAAGCGACCTAAAATAAACAATGGAGCAAGCCCCATAGGAACACACTGGGGCTGCAAAAAAACAAAAACAAAAAATAAACCAGGGAGCAAGCCCCAAAGGTGCTGGGGCTTAAAAACAAAACAAAACCAAAAATAAACAATGGAGCAAGACCCACGCTGGGGCTGCAAAAAAAATCACCAAAAAAACAAAACAACACAGCAGAGAAACATAACCCTCCCCAACTCAAAACCACCCTGCAAAACCCATCCAGAACAGTTTTTAAAAAGCAAAAAGCAGCACCTCACCTTACCAGGTAGTCCCAAGCCTCCTCTGATCGCAGTCACTCTAACCGTTGAGGCGAAAGAGCTACAAAGAAGCAGCCTCTTCACCTACCAATGGTTAGCAATTTGAATTTCCCGCCCTTTCCCCCTGCCTTTTTTTGATCGTAACTGGAAGCTCTGGCCGCAAGTTGATGCAAAATTTTGCAGTCGTAACTCGAAATGGTCGTAAGTAGGGACATTCGTAAGTCGAGGCACCACTGTATTTGTTCTACAGATCTAAGTATTAGACTTGACCAAATCTGCAGCTAAACTGCTAGATTTTGATGCTAAAGTAGCCATATCAGTGGTAGCATTCTATACCCTTCCTACATCTTTTTGCATGGTAACCAGAAACTGAGACACTAAGGTTGTGAACCAGAGATTCTCTAGTCAAACCTTGGTTCTCTTATTAACTGACAAGGAAGCTTCAAAAAAGCCCAAACGTTTGCCATTGAAAACACACATTCTCTTCAACCAAAGTGGAAATTACTTCTGGGTGGATACTGTCTGTTAGCCTCTTCACATGATTCAAATAAACCTGAAGAAGCGGAGGCAGCGCTGTCATTAAGGAGAGTGAGGCCACTGCCACTGGCAGCAAATTTTGTGTCATGTTAAACTGTCAGTTAATTTCTTTATTATTATTGCTTTTTTTATTGACATGGATAGCGGGTGAGATTTTCTGCCTCATATGACAAAATGGCATGTTTGTCTTCAAGCATGATACAGATGTGGTCTAAGCAAGGAGAAACAATCTCACTCTAAAATGTGGGTGTTAGATGCCACCTTGCTCAGAACACATGTTGCCCTCTTACTATGCACAAGGATGGTGGGGGGAGGCACACAATTTCCTGCTCCACCTCATGCAATGACATGAACTAGGCCAGCTCTAGATAGAAGGAAGAGTAGAAATACATGGACTTGACCTGCATGATTTCAATGGAAACCCCATCATTAAAACTGGACCTTCCCCCCTCCCCAGAGGGTTCCCAACCCAGGCACAAGAGTTCTCAGCACATTCTGTTGTGTGGGTAGATAGTTTCCTTAGACCCTCAGATGCCTGTCTGACATGATGTCGTAATGAAAGCAAGGTTGTTTATCATAGTTTACAATTATATAGGGCTGTGTGATAACATATGAAAGACACAATTTTTATTTTGCTCACTCTAATACAGTAATTGTATTTTTCTCTCAAGTTGCTTGCTTTTTGTTTGTCTATTTGTTTGAATAAAATAAATGGCTGGCACTTTGCAGCGGTCTTTCTGATTTTCCACTTGGGCCAAGAGTTACAAGTGAGTGGAAAAATTCACAACAAAAATCTCCTCCTACCCTGCACATATCCTTTTGAAAGATTTTACTTTCTGTTTAAGATTTTTGGTTTGTAATAGCATAATAAAAGCAGTCTACATTATAAGGATATTTTAAGTTTTACCATATATTCTTCCAATGGTATATCACATATGCATTCAATGGTTTGAAATGCTATATAAATCAAGTAGGTCTTATGAAAAATGTTTCAATTCTCTTCCATAAAACACATTCAAATCTTTATAGTGTTTGCCTAAATATGTTTCTTAGGAATTCTGAGTTCACTTGCAACTCATTGCTGATTTTAAAGTTTTTTAAAAAGCCTATAAAAACTCAGTCATCCCTCCTGTGCATTCTTAAAACATATCAACAATTCAGGAAAAAAATGAGGAAAATCAAACATAAAATTATCTTACAAAATGCTTAACACTACTTTAAATATAAAACATTCAAATGTTATCAAGTGATGGTCAGAAATAACTATGCTCAGACCTTTCTGTGTTTCCTAGATGAATGGTAGGCCTGCCTACAAAGTTTCTACTTGTACCAACAGAAGTTTACATAGAGGTAGGTTCTCTCATCTATGTTTATTAATCAGTTTATATATTTATTTTTATTCATACAGGCAGCTTTGTGGCCAGCCGTGGCTCACGTTGCCCGCCCAACCCGAAATAGCGAGATGAGACACAGTAATATGGGTTCAAACTAGGGTCAAAACTTCCTTAACTATTTAACTTTTAAGTACCCCTTTTTACAAGGGGGCTAGCCGTAGTGCTAACGGGTCTGGAACCCTCTTCATTCTTGACCAACCAGTCCAGACCTTTGCCCCTGGGAGTTCCTACCCCAAGAGGGTGCTGTTGAACTGTCCGGCACCCTCTCAGCCACCCACCCGGAGTACCCTGGGAATCCCCAGGAATAAGAATGGGATGGGCAAAAAACCACCTGCAACCTAGAGCCAATTCAGTGCAGGTCAAAAATTCCCATCTGGCCCCGAAGCGACCAGCTACTCTCATTCTCACCCTGCGTGGGAGGGTGGGTCGCTCATCAGGCAGGGAAGGGGACGGTGCAGGCCATGGGGCCTGTCTTAAAAACCAGCATTGTGCCAGGCCTGCCTGTCCTCTCGCAGGGCCCCTGCCTGTCACTCTTCAAGTGGGCGAGCAAAGAGTCCCCGCCCAGGCAGCTCAGTAATTGGTTGGGCCTCATTCTTTAGTCCAAAAGTCCTTTAAGGGTGGAGCCATGCCAATCACCCTCCTTCCTCTTGTACAAGAGGCTGCTTGGTTTTCATTTTGCTTCAAGAAAAAAAAAAAAACTAGGCTTTAATCATGCAACCTTTGAATGGGTTTCAGCTTCTCAACAGCTGAATCATCCATTTCTAAGGTGGCTGACTCTACTGGGAACATAGCCCCCCACTTTTTTCCCCGAGCTTCAGTGAACTGTTCTAAAACTAAATCATCTGTGTAGAAGTGCTTCCATGGAAAGTTGATTGGTTGTATAAGATTTACATGCAAAGTCTGCAGATCACTTCTGAGGTACAAAGCACTACATGGATCACTGATTATGACAGAGAGCAAGCATATAGGGATGCCATCTGTAATAGAGGAAACACTTTTCTTATGCTGTTGTATCTATTTCCAGGCAGTGACAAGACTACAGTATTTTCTTCAGAAACCCAATGACTGCATGCGAAGAATGGAGCAGAATATATACAAGCTGATTTTGCTATCTGTCTTTGGTTTGCAGCCACTGTGTTTCTCTTCGACAAAGAGCCTGTACATTTTCCAAAAATGGTCTGCAGTAATAGCTAGCTATCTTGCACTTTTAAAATGCAATGGATGTCTCAATCTTTAGATGACAGACCATTTAAGGGGGGAATGCTTTTAGTTGGGGTTTTTTTTTTGAGAATTTACCCAAAATGCATAGATGAAAAAGCATCCTTTCTGATGGATTTGGCGCTCACATGAGGTTTAGAAAAACAGGTCCCATTTAAGTTTACACAACAACCTTGGAGTTCAGCTTTAACACTTGGTTTTCAAAATAAAGGGTAAAGAATATCATATAGCTTGACATGGGAAGTCTTACTGCATTGCTAAAACACTTATGAATGTCTACATCAAAAAAGGCCTTTAGTGCTTAGAAAGGAAATACAATATTGAAATAACTGTAATAGAAATTTAGCAGTTGTTACTTTAAGAAATAAATAATAAGGAATGTGTAAAGGACTAATTTTAAGTTGGAAATAGTGTTTTGTAATTGATACAGTGTGCAAGCAGAATCCTCTCCCCCATGCACATACAGTTTCATATAACTTTGACCAGAAATGGCCAAAGAGCAGTGATACACTTCAAGAAAACAGTTTCATTGAAATTTTCTCGCCGTTCCGCTGATTTACAATGATTTGATTTGCTACCAAAGTTGAGCCTACAGTCCAAGACTTTCCTGCATGTGCCAGATTGTATGAGCTGAGGCAGAAGGCTACAAAACAGAAGGTGTTTTCAGAAGTGGTGCCCACTCAGCAGAGCACCATTCAAAGAGGCCATTGCGTGGCACCGATTATGTTCCTTCTAGCATCTGGTGAAGACTAGACATAAGACAGCCAAAGTGGTCAGAACCATAAAGAACTGTACCATGACTAGACATAAAAATCTGAAAACAGTGCAAAGATCTAGAAAGCACTTTAAGAAAGTGTTTTAAGAAACATCTTACTATGTTTAGGTTTTTACATTGCTTTTGTTTATAACCATGATCATAATCACTGTGGGAATGCAGGGAAGGGACCCTATGGATCATCAAGTCCAGCCTTTACCGAGGAGCCACAGTGTTTTGTTGCTAAACGGTTTTGTTACAGTGGTTTGCGTTAGCAAATATTGCCCTGGTTTTATTATGTACTATTTTCCTGTTTTATTGTTCTGCTCTCTTTTATATATTTAATTTACCTGGACACTGTCCCAGAAATGTTGTTGTTACGTAGTTATGTGACATTAAACGGCAACCCTATGAATTAATGACCTCCAGAAAGTCCTATCATTTAACAATGCTGCTCAGATCTTGTAAACTAAAGATTGTGGGTTCTTTTAGTGAGTCAGTCCTTCTCATGTTAGGTCTTCTTCTTATTCCGCTTTCCCTTGTATCATTATCTTTTCAGGTTAGTCTTGTCATTACACATCAAAAGTTATGAGAGCCTCAATTTAGTAATTTGGCTTGATTTGATTTGGCAATCATTTATTTTTCTTCCATAAAGCCTTCCACCAGTTAATAAAGTGCAGTAAACAAACTATCAATTTTCTGTTTGTCCTGTTGATTTTAATTTTTGGCTATTTGCTCCTCTTAAGTATGATTAAGTCTTTTGCTTTGATTACTATTCAAAAAGTTCAGATGTAAAAAACATGCAGTTGTCAGACTGACCCTTGTCAAAGAAGAAATTAATTATGAGGCACAGTTGTCACAATTTGTAACAGTAAGGTCAAACCAAAAGGTCAAAATGTTAGTCTGTGCACAAGAGGATAATTCATTTAATGGCAGTTTAAAACAATTTCTATTTAAATTGTAACCAAAACCTACATTAAATGTTTAATTAACTACAGAAGCAGTCAATTAAAATATTAAATTAAAGAACTAATTATCTCCATTCGCCGTGATCCCAGTTTTATGAGCTACATGTAGTTAATAGTTTTAATCTGCTCCTGTATCCTTGACATTTATGAAATATACTCTACAAATACATCATGTATTAATTAACCAAATTCACCACAGTTACTGCATTTTAACATTAAGAACTGTAGGAATTAATATTCCAAAATAGCTTGTCCTACTTCCCATCATCCACTGATTCTCCCAAACATATTTCTGTTATATGGCATGGAAAAACCATACATCTGTAAAACCTTTCTTCAGAACATGTTTCTCTCAACACAGGAAGAAACAAACAAACCCTGTTAACAAAATCTTAAAAACCAAAAAACAAAACCTAGAAAGAATATTATGCCTTTGTGCTGCTAAAACTCCAAGTGACAATAGTATTCATAATTCTGCATATTCTAATTTTCTTTTTCAATAAAGAACAAAAATGAGAGTTATTTCACCTGTTCGTACTTCACTTTAGTGACACAACAAGACAGCAAAATAATGACAATAACAACAATATCATCAACATCAAAAGATAATATTGGGAAATCATTACATAGGAACATTAACCCTATAAGCAAGGTAATGAGGCTTGCAAAAATTTGGTAGCAATTCAAAGCATTATTCAGCTGTGATAAAAAAATTCTTGCAAACAATTTCATTTTAAAATGAGAACTCCGTAAACACATTCTTCCTTTTACTAGACAGCAAAGCAGTAACAACAAAAAATAGGAGTGGGAAAGGAGAATTCACACAGAGACATGGCCAAACCAGCATATGGGGGTTAAACCTGGAGTGCTAGGTATGAGGAAAGATACAGCTGCAGGGGTTGCAGAGGACAGTGACTCAAGGGACCTATTAGAGGTTCCTAAGTAATTTCTTTTAAAGGGTAAGGTCCTGCTCTGGCTCTTAGGACAAGTGACAGTTGCAAGATTCAATAGTTGAACCTGCTGAAGGTCATATGCCTAAAAGAAGGTTATTTTCTTTCCTTTTCTCCCCCATGAAATAACAAGCATTGTATGAAGCTGGTGATGAGCAGAGAGATCAAGAGCAGCATGTTTTGTCTCCTTCCACATATATAGTGCAGTGTTCCCCCTCCTCTCCAGCTGATTTCATGGCTTAAGGCAAATTCGCAGAACCTATGCAGATCTAATAATAGACAACAGACACAGAACTACCACTACTCACTGTCTCTCTCTCTTCTCTTGAAAAATGAAGTTGAGAGTAACACATGATGTGGTATGACTAGAGATGGGTACGACTTAAGTTTTGCTGCATGGCAACAATAGTTGCTGCACGTTCCCTCTGACCACCACCCTGGCTGGCTGCCCCACTCAGAAGCTTCCGTGCACTGCTTAGGTCACCCTCTGTCGCTGGCTGACCAGTCTGGGAAGGAGCTCGGGTTGCCCTTCCCTGCTTCCTCTGGCAGCCGATCACTCAGGCAAAGAGGGGAGTCCCCCTGTGCAGCTTTTGAATGGTCGGCTGCTGGAGGAGGTGGAGACGGGCAGCCCAAACTCCTTTCTGGACTGGGCAGCCAACAACAGAGGATGACCCAAGTGGCTTGGGGAGGCTTGTGAGTGGGGCAGTCAACCAGCAGGGTGTTGGGGAGAACATGCAGCAGCTGTGGCACTACATGATGCAAGTCATATAATGCAGAATGACTTAAGTTGTGCACATCTTTAGATATCATTGAACAGAGTGATGAATCAACTCAACCACTAAAATTAACTGTATCAGGTGGGGGTAGAAGGGGAGAACCCTGCAGAGTGCAACTGAGTCATATTGCCTGAAATCCAGTAGCAAATCACAACTACAGTAGGCCCATTGAATAAGAGAGAGTTTGCCGAGTCAACTTCTTAAGTTCCATTGATGCAATGAGTCTGCTCTAGTTGTGATTGACTATTGGCTTTTAGCCATTAAATATTATGTTTAGTATCCAGAAGACTTTACTTTTTTCCATCTAAAGAAGGGTGTGTGGAGCAGAATTCAAGAATCAGTTCCAATAATGATAATGATGTACAAGTTGTGACGGCTTCCATCGTGCATGACTTTACAAGATGATAAGAGGGGAAAATCTTGGAAGATCACTGAGTGTGAGTCATGATGGCTGTACATTACCTCAAGCATCAGAAGGAGTATGCCTCTCAATAACAATAGCTGTGAAACATGATTCAGAAGGTTATGTTCCATTTATGACTTGCTTTTGGACTTTCCGCAATCATCTGGTTCACCAGTATGCTAGGCTAGATAGGCTTTTGGTCTGATCTATCATGAGTCATTTTTCATTCTTATTACAGGTAAAATGGAGCTACTATTGGACAGGAATCACACAATATTCCAACCAGGGGACATCCACTCAGATTGAGTGTTGGGAGAGTGAGAACAGGCAAAAGAAAATATTTCTTTACCCCACATGTTGTTAGTCTGTGGAACTCCTTGCCACAGGATGTGGTGATGGCGTCTGGCCTATATGCCTTTAAAAGGGGATTGGACAGATTCCTGGAGGAAAAGTCCATTGCAGTTTACAAGCCATGATGGGGATGTCTAATCTCCAGGCTTAAAAGGAAGGTACCTCAAAATGCCAGGTGCAGGGGAGGGGCATCAGGAGACAGGTATCTAGTTGTCTCGTGTGCTCCCAGAGGCATCTGCTGGGGCCCTTGTGAGATACTGGGAGCTGGACTAGATGGGCCCTTGGCCTAATCCAGCAGGGCTCTTCTTATATTTCTATGTTCTTAGGAATGCTCCTGAATTCCAGCCACTCTTTGTCAAAGTTATATTCTCTGAAAAGATACAACTGCAGGGATTGGAGAGGACAGTGACTCCAGGTGTCCATTTTGGGAGGTCTCCTGGACAATACTTGTCTAGAAAAAATACAGGTATTTTTTTGTATACGACCCTATCCATTATTCTTATGTCTAGAGCATTCAGGTAACTGACCTTTGACAGTCTTGCCAGGTCTTCATGATATATGTGTACATTATTGGCTCAAACCATCATCCTGTAGGCAGCTGTAATGGGAGATTCTTAACTACATGAATGCAATAAGAAAGCTACCTGACATTTCAAGGATTTTAACATTTTAGCTATTGTCATCATTATAAAATGAAGTACACATAAATTAAACCAAGTAATTGCTTTGGCAGAAATATTAACTCTATTGTACTTGAACATCTGCAAGATGTAAATCAGCGTAATTCCATTAATGGAGCTATTCTGGTGACATTGGGCACCTTGTTCTCCATGCCTAATTTCTGTACAATGAAGATAGGTTTTATTGAATTACTGTTCCTGCAATTACTGTAGTCTGAAACTGGACACATGAAGTATTTCTGGAACTGATCATTCTAACTAATCCAAATATCATGTCATCCATGGTTCTGTTCAAATCCAAGTAACATCTTAGAAAATATTCATATAAAAGAAAATATGAGCATAAACATAACACAGGAGAGAGCCTTTCCTGTTGCTTCTCCCAGACTCCCTCCCACAAGATGCTAGACTGGACCCATTTTTATTGCCCTTCCACAAGCAGCAAAGACTGTTCTCTTCAAGCAAGCTTTCCCTGGCTACCTGAGTGATGTTTTTAAACTGACTGTTGTATCTTACTGCTTTAAATGTGTTATGTTGTTGCTTACATTTTTTTAGTATGGTATTTGTTTGATCCTTTTTAGTGTTTGTATACTCAGTGCTGTTTAGCTTTAATATTGTCTTTTAATGATGTAAGTTGCCTTCAGTCCTTTTAAGGAGAAAATACTTTAAATAAATAATGAGAAAAAATTAGTAATGAGCATTGCTAAAGCTTCCAAAAAAATGTACACTGCTATCTTTATTGTTAGCACTTATTATGTCCAATATTGTTTGGATTACATCTTGAACCTGATTACAGAATTAATCTGAGTCAAATCACAGGAGGATTCTAACATATATCTGTGATATACTCTGTTATGGATTGTTGTTTCTTCTTGCAATTCTTACTGTGTTTCCCCGAAAATAAGTCAGGGTCTTATATTAATTTTTTGCTCCAAAAAACACATTAGGGCTTATTTTCAGGGGATGTTTTATGTTTTTCATGTACAACAATCTACATTTATGTGGATACAGTCATGTCATCTTCTTCTGGTTGCTGCACAATGCTGGAGGGCGGAGTTTCACTTATCTGGGGCTTATTTTTGGGGTAGGGCTTATATTACGAGCATCCTGAAAAATCATACTAGGGCTTATTTTCAGGTTAGATCTTATTTTCGGGGAAACGGTACAAGTAAATTAATGGATAGGCTGTATTGAAGAGCTGGCAAACTCTTACTATTTACTACACAGGCTGTTCCATCTCTTACCTAATTTTAAACATGAATTAAGCTAGTATTTATGGTTCTTTAGTGTGGTATGTTGTGTGGCCATACTTGGTCATGGGAAGGCTAACCATTATAATACTCCATGGTGCCATCTTGTGGCCCTCACATAAAAGACCTGGTTAAATCTATGTAATTTTGATAATTCTTTTTGGTCCCCACATTCCATAACAGCATAAAAGACAGCAGAAGATACTGAGATAAAGCTAGGGCTGCTTGTGTCTTTCCCTGATCTGGAGGCTCAGGTCCAGTTGAAAATTAGCATAAAAATGAGAAACAGAGAAGAACATAATTGGTAGGTAAATACATGGCAAACCAAGCAAATATCTTTATAGTCTCTGCACCAGTTTGAAATGTTGTTACTGGAATATGGAAAACTGAGAGAATAACATAGATATATATGATATAGATGTGAAGAGGTTTTCCTATGAGACTGCACTCCAGAGAGGATTCATTTTCTTTTAATCATTGTGGTCTGTGCTGTCAAGTCAGAACTGACCTACAGTGGCCCCTATAGGCTTTCAGGGTACGTGAGATATTTAAGGAGGGGTTTTAGCAGTTCCACTCCCCCAGTGGGTTTCCATGACCAGGTTGGAATTCAAACCCTCTTCTCCAGAGTCTTAGTCTGTCACTCTATCCACTACACAGTAGTGGGAATCATCTAATTATTCATCGTCGTTTAGTCATTTAGTCGTGTCCGACTCTTTGTGATCCCATGGACTAGAGCACGCCAGGCCCTCCTATCTTCCACTGCCTCCCGGAGTTGGGTCAAATTCATGTTGGTTGCTTCAATGACACTGTCCAACCATCTTGTCCTCTGACATCCCCTTCTCCTAGTGTGGCCCTACATTTATTTTCCTATTTGGCGAATGTGAATACTAGCACCAACTCTCTGCTCATCTGCCCCAAGCCTTGTACATAGGTCTGTGGCCTCATCCACGACAACTGCCAGATCTGCTGGGTGGGGAGGGAGCACCATCAGTGAATCTTCACACTAAGACAATTGTCACCTTTCCCCCATATAGATCTAAAACTTCATTTTGCCTTCCTGGAATTCTGAATGCATGACATCTTTTTGGACTTTCTGCTTGAGTCCCAAGTTTCATAACATGTTTGCTTGACAAAGAATGTTGGAGAACTCAAAAGCTTGCATGATTTGTAACTTTTAGTGATCCAATTGGTAACTTTTAATGTTTCCTAACCCAGAACTTTGCAGTTATAATGCAATGGAACTCACTGATCTAACCACAGGAACTGTGATTATGGGGAACTAGCTGAGTAAATAAAACACATTTTCTAAGAAATTAGAGAATTGTATTCACATGTACAGCATGTGCTTTCATATATTTTAAAATAATTAAGTCAGACAACCATTAGTTTAATTAAATTTTTTACACCTTCTTGATTAGACAGCCAGTTTAATGACATCTTCCACACTTTCAGCTGTGAAGTGTGGCTCATTTTAAAATTCTGTAATAAGAAAATGCAAATCTGATGAACAACTTCCAGACAGATGTGAAAAAACCAAAAACAAAAAAACCACCCCACCCTCAATCATTTATAGTTTTTACTTTTTGGAGGAAAAAAAGAACATAAGCAGATGATTAGTGCTCTTGCATGAATTACATTAATATAAACATGATGATTTTAAGAAATACACCTTCTGAGTAAGTAAAATGTGTATATTTGTGGAATGTTAACCAAGAAGCAGATGCAGCTATCAAAATCAGAGCCTGAATGGCATTATATTTTGTAAGCTAAATAGCTATTAGAGTACACATATTGAGGAAATGAATGCTTATAATGCATTTAACACACCGACACCTTTAGCAAGATCTATAAACCACAAATGTCTGCATTTAACCTGGCTCCATTCCCATTAAAGTATATTAGATTAAGTGGTTTGTGGCTTTAATGTGCCACTGATGGAGTGAAACATGAAATCAAATCTTTAGATGGAAAAGATTCATGCAAGAGCTATTCTATATATATTAAACTGTACGCCATATATATGGTGTATGGTTTCATGTACTAATATTTGAAAGACTGGCAGTGTACCCACAAGCAATCTTAGTGAACAGCACTCACCAGGAAAGGAGCTGTTATGTCAGTTAAAACAGTGTACATCTTTATCAAATTAAACAAACCAACACCAGGGGGACTGTTAGCAAGGCTAACACCACATAATGAGGTCAACCTGTTTTTAATGTGAGTAAAAGGCTATGTTCCTAGGATCAACCTGTAATAGGGCAAAAAATGCTAGTTCAAATATGGAATTGCCTCATCACCTCTTGTCATAACCAGCTGCCCCTTTATTGAGCTTTGACAGTTTGACCTGCCACATCTGACCAGTCCTAGATGCAATTTAGCTATCTAGGGTCAAGAACAGTTGTCCCTCCAACGTCTCCCTAACAAATGAGCTGTAAGAAACTGCTGGACAAAAGAAAGAAAAAGAGAAAAAGAAAAAGAAAAAAGAAGAAGAAAAGGCTTCATCTAGGCATGCTTCAATGCATCCCCCAAGGAGTCTTAATCCAGTATCCCGCCATGCCTTGCACTATGCCTCCAGAAGGAAAAATTATAAAGACTCAAAATAGCTAAATCAAGGTTACATCCCACAACAAACATGTGCCCCCCCCCCAAAAAAAAATTCTGATCTTTGGAATGCATCCCATAAATGCTGGTTTAAAATGGTGTCTTGTGTGTTCTCAGGGTCACTGTGAAATACAGGAAGCAGGACTAGATGGGCCCTTGGAGTTGAAATGCTCTGAAGTGATGGGCAGCTCCAGCCAATTCTTCACTGCAGGGAAATGCATGATTAGCCCTTGTTTCCTCCATCCAGGAAAGCCAAGCCTAGTCTTGCTCCCTCACCCAAGAAGAATGGTTTGGTAAAAACTCTCCACCACCCCACCTGAAGGTGATGGCACAGTTTCCATCTTTGAAATAACCTTTTCTGTTCTAGCTACTGTTTTCTTGCTGCTGCTGCTGCATGAAGAATCATTTCACCATTATGGGCAACACATAATCTTTCCAAAGCACTTTACAAATGCAAGGTAAATGACAAGGACTAAGTTAAAATACAACAAATAAAAGCATGTTAAAACAGTAAAACTTTAGAAGGCTTGGGGAAATAACTCGATATTTAATAATAACAGTTGTTTACTGTTATGTCAATTACAAATTATGGCAACTCTTTCCAGGGTTGCCAAGCTATGGAGTTTTTGGAAGTGGTTTACCATTCCCTTCTTCTGGGACTATGCAGATTGCCCAAGGCTACACAGGCTGGCTCTTCTTGTGGGATGCACAGTGTTGAATTGAACTCCTAACCTCTGACTCTGTAGCCAAATACTTAATCCACTGACCTATCCAGCCAGCTAATCATTCTGCCCAAAAGTGTCTGAAATCCAGTTTGGTAAAGGTACAGCATGTAAGTCTGATGATGCCATCAGCTACAGCTGTATTTTAGTAATTACAAAGTTTCCAATCCCCCTTGCCAAAAGCCCCTGGGATCCATTAGGATTCCTTTGGCATTGAGGAAGCCTTTGAGAGAAATAGGATGGGAGCTGGAAGTCTGAAATGTCCCACTATATGTCACCTTCTTAGGAGCTGGCAGCATCTGTCAAATTGTTACCAAGGCCTGTCTACATCTTTCATCCCTAATATCTAATGAATGCCGCAAACTTATCCTATGCTGATCAGCTTTGGGGAGTAGAATATCATAGTTTGCAAATATCCAATACAGTATCAAGCATATCTATTTGTATCTTCTCCTGTGTCTTCGATACATCATTTCCCCCTCTACCATATCTTCCAGGCAGAGAAAGTAGAAATATGAAGTGGGTTATGCTTTTACAGTTGGCTCACCAGCATACAGAGTTCTTTATGGCATTCAAACCTCACTGATCGTAGTTCAAAACTGTAGCCCCTACATCATTTGCAAGGCAGAGTCATTAGAATAAAGCAGCTGCCCATGGTTTTGAGCTGTTCTAACCAACTTAGAGCTACTGCCTTTTTTAAATTTGTGAGCTTGTTTAAATTGGAGAAACAGGATTTTATAAAGCAAGAATTAAAAGGAAAGAAGAAAGAAAAGTAAATACTGTATTTTTTGCACCATAAGACTCACTTTTTCCCCACAAAACAGGGGGGTGGAAAGTCTGTGCATCTTATGGAGCGAAGAAAACAGATTATATTTTCCTGTTTTCTTCTCCTAAAAAATCGGTGCGTCTTATGGAAAGGTGCGTCTTATGGAGCGAAAAATACGGTATATAGGCAACAGGGTATTTTATTAAGAAAAAAGACCACAGAGAATGTTCAGGAAATGGTGAAATATATTTTCTGTTAGCAAATCAGCTTTCTTTTGCATTTGCATCGTGCCCCCTCTTTTTTTTTTTTTTTTTGGAGGACATATTATTTTTAAAATAAAAATACACACATTGTTATTATATGTATGCTGCTAAATTTGTCTTTTTGCTCCTGACCCAGGATCTCTAGGGTTTTGAGCTTTGAGCAGAGAAATGAACATCTCTTCTCTGGTACACGTGCAGCCTGTGAACCCCATAGTCCTAGGAACATGCAGTGCCATACACCAGTGGCTCCCAACCTCAGGTAACCCAGGTGTTATTGGACTGCAGCTCCCAGAAACCGCAGGCAGCACAGTTAGTGTTCAAAGCTTCTAGGAATTATAGTCCTAGAACACCTGGGTTACCCAGGATTGTGAACCAATGTCACACCATACTGGGCAATAAAGAGCTTTCGAAAACATAGAATATGGTAACCCTGGGCACTGACAAAACAATTCTTTATATCAGAATGTGAGGTGTTGCTGACATGTCCCTATACCTACCCATTAATTGATGACAAAGGTTCTCTTTATGTATTTTTTTTATAATAATTGTAGTGTTTGGCAAATAGTACACCTCTCTGAGTGATAGTGCATAAATTTAAACAGTACTGTAATTATAAATGGTACCCCTGATCTATAGCTGCTCACTGGTATCATCCTTTGTTCTTTGGCATTATAATGTAACATAGGCACACCCATTTGCATACATTTGGGTCACAGTCACCTTACTTATCATATGACTTCCCAGTGATGACACCAAAAGCATTTAAACACATCCTATTTTAATCTGAACATTTCTTCACTTAGCATAAATTAGTATACCAGATGTCACCTTTTAATTAACACATTGGAATTTGGTAGCTGTAGATTTCTCTGGTAACAAACTTTCCGTCATGTCGACATCTGTGATTTATGCTTCCAACTTGGATGCAACGTATTTACATAATCTTTTTGATTTAAGCAAAGATAATATATCCTTCTTGCAGTTCTACAGAAACTGAATCCCAAGGGGTTAGTTAAAATTCAATCAGTGGCAGGCTTAAATCTTCCTCTTCCAGTGCTAATGATCTTAAGTGTATGCCATCAAAGCTCTTTCTAGTGAAGTTTGGTTATCTGTAAACTGGACAGGGAAGAGAAGTACAAAACAAGCAAGCAAACGAACGGACAAACAAACATGTTCACTGCATATTAAGCAGAATGTCTAAAAACAAAATTATACATTCTCAGTGTATGCCTTTGTTCAGTAGTAAATGAATTCCACAGAGAAAAGACAATTTGATAAGTAAACCATTTATGCTTGTGTAGTGCTTTGTAAAAGGTTGCTGTTCAGGAGAGATAGTTATGCTGATTTTCCTTGGAACATACGAAGCAAAAGGGATCTACTTAATGTACAATAACTATTACGATCACTGTGATGGTATAGCTCGAATGTTTCTACCGTTTCCCCAAAAATAAGACAGGGTCTTATATTTTTGCTCCCAAAAATGCATTAGGGCTTATTTTCAGGGGATGTTTTTTTTTCATGTACAGCAATCTACATTTATTCAAACAGTCATGTTATCTTCTTCTGGTTGTTGCACAAGGGTGGAGGGCGAGATTTCACTTAAATGGGGCTTATTTGGGGGGTAGGGCTTATATTACAAGCATCCTGAAAAATCAAACTAGAGCTTATTTTCAGGTTAGGTCTTATTTTAGGGGAAACAGGGTAGGTATATGTTTCAGAAGAATCAAGAAAAAATAAGTTCTCCTTGGTGTGCAGGCTACCTGAATGCATAGATATTTTGCAATTTATATCACTTAGAGCATACCACGCATGCATGCACACCCACACCAGTATGTTCTCTGATGTCTATGAACAACCCAGGTAAATACATTTGGCCTGATTTCTATTTGCATATGCAAATGTCAGAAGGGACTGACACAAGTGTCCCCTCTTCAGCAGACTCTCCTCTGCATGACTGGCATGCATTGGTTGTGAAATTAGTTGTAGAAGCACTTGTACGATTCAAAGAACAGCTTGTGAGAGGATAAAATGTGAGACAATTTCGCTCACACGTGTTGATTTTCTTAACAGATTTCTGTCCTTTGCCTTAAAATAACTCAAGAGGAGCTTGCCAGATGGGACCATGGATCCATTGAAACCAGTATCCTGGTTGCAGCTGTGCCCAGTGACATGCTTCAGAGAAGCTTGCAAGTGCAAATAAAACATTCTCCTGCTGTTTGCCTTCCATGTAGAGTATGAATCGTTGCATACAAGTTGAGAACATCCTACATCTAAACAGAGCATATATTTAGTATCATGGCTAACAGGAACAGATACATCTATCCTCTATGATGCTGTGAAACTCTCTTTTAAAGTTATACAGAAGTTATTTACTTCATTAGCAATCACTACACCTTGTGGCAGTCAGTTCTAGAAGTTGCTTACATTTTCTGTGAAGCCTTGTTGCTTGTTGAACTCTGACAATCAAATGCCAAAAGACAGCTTCTTGTCTTCCCATCTTGCAGATGCTAGCGGCAAAAGTTCCATGAAACCTAATGCATGCAGGATTTAAGCCTACATTTATTTCGCCAAGCTGGCTATAACTTTTGAAAGAGAAAACTGTATTAAAGGTGTCTGATTAAATGTGTGGGGTGGCCAGTATGCTAAAAACAAATAATTGAAATAGATTAAAAATATGTATGTGCTGCCTGTGGCATCCTGGATCAGAGTCCAGGTTCTGACACTTACATACAAAGCCCTCCACGTTTTGGGCCCATTTTAATTGTCAGAGTGTCTTTCCTTAATCTTATCTGCCCGACCCACAAGATCATCCTAGTCGAGGCTCCTCTGGGTGGCTATGAGATGTATGGTCTTCTTTGTGGTTGGTCCAACTTTATGGAACCACCTTCCGGAGGAGCTCTACCTAGCCCCCTCCCTGTTGAAATTTAGGAAGCAATTAAAGATGTTGCTTTTCAGAGAGGCTTTCCACACTGACCCCAGCTGACCAACTCCCCCCCCCTTTCTTCCCCATCCTCTTCTTCCCCCACCCCTTTTCCTCCATCCATTCTGGGTTTATATGATTTCTCAGTGTCATCTGTGTTTACAATTATTGTTGCTGTTTTTAATGTTTTTACCTTTACTTTTGTTTTCTATTACATGTGTTGTAACCACCCAGAGTAGTGCCTCGACACTAATGGGAGCAGGATACAAACTGAATGAATGAATGAATATTATCAAATATCATTGGGAATTTCTAACATGGCTTCCTTTAATATAACAAGATTATTGTGATCCTCACAGGTTCTGCTGTAAGCCTAATAATTCAATAAAGTAGCATACAGCAATAGAAAATATGTGTGTGTGTTTAATTTTTTTAAGGTAAAAAAACCCCGCAGATATAAATTGCCAACTTAGTGCCTTCAATATTCCTTTAAGTTATGTAATCATTAACATTTTCTGGCTGCTGGTAGAGTGTGCCTCTTACCAACAGTAGTCACAGAATTCTCACTTTAGAGAGGGATAAGTACTGGGTTCAAATTATGGACAAACTTATACAATAATTTTTTAAAACATAAATAAGCAAGGGGAAGATGCCATAGCTCAACAACAGAACACATTTCATATAACAAGTCCCAAGTTCCATCCCTCTACGCAAAATATCTGAGGAGAACATATTGGAAAATCTTCAGCCTGAGAGAACTTCTGCCATTTGGAAAGACAACATTCAGCAAGCTCAGCCAGAAAGGTCTATTGTTGATTCAGTTTCGTAGCCAGTACAATTTTTAATAGCCAGCAAAGTTTATTTAAATGTAAAATTGTTTAAATTTAAAATCCTATTTTATGTATATATTCATACACATGCACGTGTGTACAACTCCCCCTCACACCTGTGCATATAAATAGAATGTCATGTATTCTATAGAAAAAGTTCAACATTTCAACATTGATGCCATTCTTTGCACACTACTAAGTCATTTGTTTTCAGGCTTGCTTTCACATTGAAAAGACCATTAAACAGAATGCCTTTTCTGTGTAATGGTTCTGCCTTGTGTCCATAAGTTCTGCCTTATGTCTATAAAAATTAACAGTGTAGTTATGAACAGATGCACAAAATGATTAATAGAAATTAAGAGAACATGTGTTGTAACTGAATTGAATGTAATTAGTAGCTGAATCTTGTATTTTTGTTCTGATTTGTTTGATGATGCCTTATATTTTATGTGTTTTTTCCCCATTGAGTGTAAACTGCCCAGAGTGTCCTTGTAGCCAGATGGGTGGAACAGAAATTGATTGAATCAATCGATCGATCAATCGATCGATCGATCGATCAATCAATCAATCAATCAATCAATCAATCAATCAATCAATCAATCAATCAATCAATCAATCAATCAATCAAATCTTAATTTGTTTCTTCAGAAAGTGAGACGCGCTTTTCAGAATATTAACGTTTGAAAGGCAGCTGGACCAGATGGAATCATGGGACGAGTTGTTAGGGGCTGCGCTGTAGAATTAGCTGGAGTTTTTATGGATATTTTCAATCTATCCTTGTTGCAGTGTTCTGTCCCCACTTGCCTGAAGACATCTATTATAGTGTCAGTCCCGAAGCAGTCAGCTGTGGTATCTCCCAATGATTATAGACCAGTAGCTTTAACATCTGTTGTTATGAAATGTTTTGAGAGATTGGTGCTGGATTACATTAGGGCTAGATTTCCACCTTCTTTGGACCAATGGCAATTTGCATACAGGAGAAATAGATCTACTGATGATGCTGTGTCCATTGTACTCCATACTGTATTGAGCCACTTAGAACAAAAGTGAACTTATGTGAGGCTGTTGTTTGTGGATTATAGCTTTGCTTTTAATACCATTCTACCAAATAGGTTGTTTTTTTAAATGATCAACCTGGGATTACCTCAGAAGATCTACGTGTGGATAAAGAACTTTCTGACAGATAGGCCACAGTCAGTAAGGATGGGATCTCACCATTCTTCTACCCTGGTACTAAGTACAGGAGCTCCCCAGGGCTGTGTGCCAAGTCCCTTCCTCTATTCCTTGTACACACATGATTGCACCCCACTGTATAACACCAACACAATTATTAAATTTTAGGATGATACGACAGTGGTGGGGCTCATAAATAAGAACAATGAGTCTGCTTATAGAAAGGAAGTACAAGGGTTAATACTTTGGTGTAAAGAAAATCATCTCACACTTAACATCAAAAAAACTAAAGAACTCATAATTGATTTTAGGAAGAAGAGAAATGTACATTTACCACTGTACATAAATGGCGAGGAAGTGGAGAGAGTTGGTAGTTTTAAATTTCTGGGCACTTACATCTCAGAGGACCTCTCATGGAATATAAATGCCAACATACTAGTGAAGAAGGCACAGAAGAGGCTGTATTTCCTGAGAATGCTCAGCAAGTTAAATTTATCTCAGCATTTACTTCTGTCATACTATCGTAGCCCCATTGAGAGTGTCCTAACTTATGGCATTCTGGCATGGTTTGGGCGTAGCTCTGTAGCAGACAAAAAAGCTCTACAGAGAACCATTAAAATTGCCCAGAATATCATCGGGCTCCAGCTACCAACCCTGGATGACATCTTCACATCCTGCTGTCTGAGAAAGTCATACAGCATCCTGAGAGACTCTTCCCATCCTGCTTATAACTTTTTTGAACTATTACCGTCTGGCAGAAGATATAGAACAATTAAGACTCGGACCACACATTTTCTGAATAGTTTTTTTCCCAGAGCATTCACATTCAGATGAATTTGTTTCTTTAAAAAAGAAAATAATTGAACTTTGACTCAAGACTTAGGTTCAAATCCCCACTCAGCCATGGAAACTTACAGGGAGGATGTTAATAGCAAAACCACTCCTTTAATATCTCAAATACACCTAGAAAGCCCTACTAGGGTTGCTATAAGTTGGATGCAACTTGTCAACACATAACAATGATTAGTACAATTTATATTCTACATCCTCCTTTCTTGTCTACTACCTTGTTTCTCATGCTCTAATGAAACTTTTGATACGTAGTGGCGTTGTGCATGTCTGCACACACACACAAGCCCGTGCATGCACGCAGACAGACAGACAGACAGACAGACACACACACACACACACACACGCATACACACCATTTTCTATCAGAAGAGGAACTCTGAGAATAGCTACATTCAGGAAATGTTCCTGCTGGAAGCTGGATGAACTTATAACTCTTTTGCTCATAAAAACTTAAACCAGGTGAAACTTTCTTGATATGGTGATTATTAAAGTGGCACAATGTCTGGAAAAGGCCCACTGTTCAATAAATGTTAAAATAATCTCATGGGGATGGGAGTAGTTATGGTTATAAATTTTGATTAAACTTCTTGTAGGAGTAGGCAATCCTTCAGTAAGCTGGATACAAGAACATGTAAAATTTAAAAAAGAAATCCAACAGTTTGATTTATATTTGGAAATAGATAAAGGCTGGTTTAAGTCATAAAACAAACAAAAGCAATATAAAAGTGCAGAAGAAACATAAAACTAATACCAAATTAAAACAACATAACAACATAATAACATAACAATAGTGCACAAAGATATGAAAATTACTAAAATATTTTTATAAAACCTGATATGAATATATCTGGCTGCAAATACAGGACAAGGTCTGGGCATGCATGTAGCTTGCCTCACCCTCCAAAAATTCCATCCAAATCCTCAAGATGCACAAGCTGATGAAGCAGTCATAAAAATGGGGCAAACAGCCAACAACATAACCAATGGATTTGTAATCAACGTGGATCTATGATTGAATGAATGCAAGCAATTTTATCTCCCAAGTTTCTGGCAAACAGATCACTGTGGACTTCAGCACTTCTGGGGAGGAAAGTTATATACTGTACTTCAAAAATTCCATCAGCATTAATTGCCCAGATATTTTTTCTAAAAATTACATTACATAGTAATTAAGAAAGGACAAGTGTGTTTAAGAAATCAACAATAGCTCTAGGTGAAATTTATTAACTTCTGGCTGTGACCACCCTGGCCACCAATTCTGAGCACATAGTCTGATTAATGCAGGCTACAGCAATGTGAAATTGTCACAAAGACACATTACTTTCCATTTATATTTAGAGCAAAAGAGAGCTCTCCTAAGAACACATCAAGGTATTAACCAAGAAAATTCATATTCTGAAGTTATTCATATTTCCAAATCAGGTGACATCAAAACATAAGGTAAAGACAAGCTGAGACAGCATCACTGATGCAAGACTCCATGCTAATTTGGAGAAAATAAACATTCACATGGAGTAATCGCAAGCAGTTTACTGGAAAAAAAACAACCCCTAGTGCTATTATATGAACCAGCAAACTTTGTAAGTGACATCGCTTTCCCCCCACTTTCTCCACTTCTTTTACTTATTATATTGGTGTCAGGATTGTAGGTAACATTATATAGACCACAACGTCTGTGTAATAAAATTCTGTTACCTACAATACTGACACCAATATAAAAAGTAAAAGAAATGGAGAAAGCGGGGGGAAAGCGATGTCACTTATAAAGTTTGCTGGTTCATATTACAGAACTAGGTTTTTCAAACTTCAAACTGTTGTCTTTACAAGTTTGAAGACAACAATTTGAAGAATGCAAATGGTAGACTAAACTAGAGTGGATCCACTACATCAGTGGATTTATGGTTTTGAGGGTAGCAACTGAAATTAGGGCAAAATAAATCTTCTTGTCTCCTTGTCTGGTTTCTCTTACATCCTCTAGCAGTGTGCCTGTGCTTTGTTACTCCAACAAAACCAATAAAAAGTTTTTGGCACCTTGTAGACTAATACATTCAGATATAAGCCTAATAGGACAACGAAGACAGTTATCAGATTTGTGGTGTGCTATTCTCAATTAGCAGGTTTGGGTGGTGGGATTATAAACTATGGTCAGTCAGTTGGTTCATTTATTTATTTATTCATTCATTCATTCATTTATTCATTCAATTTTTACCCCGCCCCTCTAGACAACGTCTACTCGGGGCGGCTTACATAAGTTAAAACACGTTAAAATAGCATATAAAATGCTATTTTATTGTTATGGTATTAGACCAATCATACAGAAAAAACTAAAATAAAATAAAACCTTTACAAATTTCTAAAATTCCAGATACTTTGTTAAAACATGTATTAAAAAGATAATTTAAAATCTAATTACAACAGAATTTCTGAGACTGAGTATCACCATACAAAAGCTGGCTATTTGGTCAGTGATCTTTGGGTCTGTATCACAAAGAAGAAATGCAAGTCCGTTTTTTTTTCCTGAACAGCCACTTTTTTTAACTCAGTGGAGTGATGATCTGCTTATGGGCCACCTCGTAATGCAGGTGAGTGAAGAACATATGCTCTGTAGTCTTGGCCTCCCTTAACGGACAGGTACAAGGCCTTTCAGAGAAAGGGGTATTCTTGTACTTCCTTACAAGTACTATGGAAGGGAGGCAAACACTTTGCCAAGCTGAAGGCTCTTCTAAACCCTTTTACTTGTTAAATAATTTGCTGGTTCCACAGAGTTTTTTAATGTAGGACCTCACCATAATATTTTGCATGCTGGAAAGATTGGCTTGACGTTCTATATCCTCAATTCTCTGCTTAACTAGTTAGATCCTAAAAATTTAGACTGGACTCTTTTCTGTGGTGCAAAGTGGGAGCTAGGTGGTCCCAGGAATGAACTATATAACAGTTCGAATAACATATTAGACTTACTAAGTTTGAGAGCTGCTGGAACACAGTACCCTCCTTGAGAGTGATGGAACTTTGGTACACTATTTGCAGATCTTACTCCTTGATCTGCCACATATTTACTATGTTGAAGCCTAGAGACCGATGTTTGAAGAACTACCCCAAGGTATTTGAAGTTGTTAACTTGGTCATTGTGATGGCCATCAATCGACCAAGCTATAGCCAAAATGCTAGTGAGATGTTATGCTGGTGTAACTTTGGGAGGTAAGTGGAGCAAATTAAGAGATCACCATATGCATTATTTGTTGTACATTGTTGCTAAAAGCCTGCCTAAAAAGGAAGTTCTTTACCCATTAGCAGGGACAGGGAAAACACCAATCTGGCCTTCACAACCTGGAAAAAGCTACTGAAAAGGCTCTCTTGGTCTTCAGCAAACATGCCTATAAAGTGACTTAGAAAATGGCCTGCTCTTAAAGCCTGGACCAGCTCATATAGGTCGTATGTTGGGATGTTCGCAAGTAGAGGCACCACTGTATCTTTGAAAATATATTTTTCTGAATAGAGAATTTAAAAGGATGCACTAGATCAAGAAAGGACAACTGATTCTGAGTTCAGTCTCTTTCCCAACCTTGGGTCCACAGATGTTCTTGGACTATAACACAGAGAAAACCTGGCTGACAGTTTTCAGCCATGTTGGACCCCACCAATCCTAGATGACAATTGTATTATGAGGTTTGTATTTTGTCTGCCAAAGAATAGCAGACTGGGCAAGCAATTTTAAAACAACAAAAAAGGACAGTTTTGAATAAGTCAAAACCGATGTGCCTCTAGGAGTCAATTCACATAATGTGCTCTGCTCTCCCACCCCAGAATAAAGAGGTGAGACACAGATGATGGGTTAACCAAGGGTCACACTTTATTAAATACAGTGGTGCCTCGCTTAGTGATTGCTCCGTTTTATGGCGAAATCGCTTAGCAACGCTGTTTTTGCAATCGCAAAAGGGATTGCTTTGCAATGTTTCCTATGGGGAAAATTCGCTTTGCGATGATCATGGGGAAGCCCCCATTTTTGGCCAGCTGATCGGCAGAAAAAATAGCCACCCGCTGTTTTGCCTCGCTTTAGAGGCACTGAAAATGGCCACCGCAATGGAGGATTTTTGCATAAGGATAGTTTTTCAGCCCATAGGAATGCATTAAACGCATTTTAATGCATTTCTATGGGCTTTTAAAAATCACTTCGCGATGTTAACGCTTAGCAGCGATTTTTGCTGCATGGATTAACATCGCTAAGTGAGGCACCACTGTATAACAATCCGGTTTGGGATTCATCCAGTCCTGCCTTTCACATGCATTCTGCATATAATTTAAATAATCAGGGAGACAATATACAGCCGTGTCGTACTCCTTTCCTAATTTTGAACCAATCAGTTGTTCCATATCCAGTTCTAACTGTTGCTTCCTGTCTCACGTATATGTTTCTCAGGAGGTAGATAAGGTGGTCAGGCACTCCCATTTCTTTAAGAACTTGCCATAGTTTGTTGTGGGTCACACAGTCAAAGGTTTTTGCATAGTCAATGAAGCAGAAGTAGATGTTTATCTGGAACTCTGTGGCTTTAATCCAGCCCATATTAGCAATTTGGTCTCTATTTCCTCTGCCCCTTCGAAATCCAGCTTGTACTTCTGGGAGTTCTCGGTCCACATACTGCTGAAGCCTGCCTTGTAGGATTTTGAGCATAACCTTGCTAGCGTGTGAAATGAGTGCAATTGTATGGTAGTTGGAGCATTCTTTGGCACTGCCCTTCTTTGGGACTGGGATGTAGACTGATCTTTTCCAGTCCTCTGGCCACTGCTGAGTTTTCCAAACTCGCTGGCATATTGAGTGCAGCACGATAACAGCATCATCTTTTAAGATTTTAAATAATTCAAATGGAATGCCATCACCTCCACTGGCATTGTTATTAGCCATGCTTTCTAAGGCCCACTTCACTTCACTCTCCAGGATGTCTGGCTCAAGGTCAGCAACCACACTATCTGGGTTGTCCGGGACGTCCAGATCTTTCTGGTATAAATATTCTGTGTATTCTTGCCACCTCTTCTAGATGTCTTCTGCTTCTGTTAGGTCCCTACCATTCTTGTCCTTTATCATGTTTGAACAAAAGGTTCCTTTAATATCTCCTATTTTTTTGAATGGATCTCTGGTTTTTCCTTTTCTATTATTTTCCTCTATTTCTTTGCACTGTTCATTTAAGAAGGCCTTCTTGTCTCTCCTTGCTATTCTTTGGAAGTCTGCATTCCATTTTCTGTAACTTTCCCTATCTCCCTTGCATTTTGTTCCCCTTCTCTGCTATTTGTAAGGCCTCGTTGGACAGCCACTTTGCTTTCTTGCATTTCCCTTTCTTTGGGATGGTTTTTGTTGCTGCCTACTGTACAATGTTACGAGCCTCCATCCATAGTTCTTCAGGCACTCTGTCGACCAAATTTAGTTCCTTAAATCTGTTCTTCACTTCCACTGTGTATTCATAAGGGATTTGGTTTAGATTATACCTGACTAGCCCAGTGGTTTTTCCTACTCTCTTCAGTTTAAGCTTGAATTTTGCTATGAGAAGCTGATGATCAGAGCCACAGTCAGCTCCAGGTCTTTTTTTTTTGCTGACTGTATAGAGCTTCTCCATCTTTGGCTGCAAAGAATTTAATCAATCTGATTTTGGTATTGCCCATCTGGTGATGTCCATGTGTAGAGTCATCTCTTGTGTTGTTGGAAAAGAGTGTTTGTGATGACCAGCTTGTTCTCTTGACAAAACTCTATTAGCCTTTGCCTTGCCTCATTTTGAACTCCAAGGCCAAACTTCCCTGTTGTTCCTTTTATCTCTTGACTCCCCACTTTAGCATTTCAATCCCCTATAATGACAAGAACATCTTTCTGTGGTGTCAGTTCTAGAAGGTGTTGTAAGTCTTTATAGAATTGGTCAATTTCAGACTCTTCAGCATCGGTGGTTGGTGCATAAACTTGGAGTACTCTGATGTTGAAAGGTCTGCATTGGATTCGTATTGAAATCATTCTATCCTTTTTGAGATTGTATCCCAGTACAGTTTTTTCCACTCTTTTGTTGACTATGAGGGCTATTACTTTGGGGCAGAAGAAATTTTTGTGAATGATAATTTTCTGCACCTAGAGGATATGATATGACACCTTGTTAATGTTGATTCCCATTCACTATAAGACAAGAATGTTAGTGTTTTATTTGCAACATTGCATGTTGTCTGAAGTTTGTGTGGCTGGGAGGGACTTTTCTGGGCTTTGGCGATTGTCTATCCAGCACTAACCAATCATGCCTTCCAGCCTTGGAATTCAAAGACAGCCCCCCTCTCTGCTGAGTGTTGTTTCCTGGGTTGTGGGAACTGTCGTTTGCTGTTGATCAATTCAGTTTGTTGCTAAATATGAGTGCAGTAAAAAAAAAAAAAGCAGCATACAAAAGTCTGTCATTTCATGCAACTTTGAGTAAAGAAATATTTTTATTATTTTTCCTACAAATGTCTCAAAAGTGAGTTATTAAGGCCAAGTGCCCATGGATCTCTGTACTTTTGCTGTACAGCAAAAGGAATTTTGCCAGAAATTTAAGACTCTGCAACAAAGAACATATCTCAGGATGCTGAAAAAGTACATTTGTATTATTCCAAGGTAAGGTTATCTCCTTATTGCAGACTGTTAGTAGATGATCTCTCATTTTTCATATCCCTTACTACCGATAACAGATACAAAACAGTTTGCATGTAGATGGAACTCAATGAATAAAAACTTTGGAATGGTTTACAACATTCATTCTTTTCCTTAAATGTGTTTTTACATTCAGTTGACGGATATTAGGTTTTGTCAAAACTGAACTGTGGAAATATAATACTCCTCAGATCTGAATATTTTCTGAGGCTTCATTTCTAGTGAGGTTCATTTTTACCAAAGTTTCATTTGTCCAATCTCCCATGCATACATCTTCCATCACATTTTTTAAAAAAAGTTTGTTAGGCAGGACAGTCCCTTTTTAAAGTATATGACAAATTTTGTGACACATTATGGAATTATTTATTTCAACACCATTGATGTTTTATAGTCCCATGAAAATAGCACATCACCATACTACCCATTATGTTTTATTAGTGTTATCTAACAGTAGCTGTTGAGTGAAAAAAAGAGGTAGTCATTAAGATTAGGACACAAGTGCTGTATTGTCTTTCAAATTGTAATCCTATCTTGGTTTATGTGCTTCCAAAAAAAAAGTATGATAATATCTAAAAATCCTTAAGAATCTCTAAAATTGGGGGACATGGAAGGAGCCTTCCTGAAGAATGTGAGGGTTGTAAATACATTTAGCTGTTTGTTGGCAAAGAACAGCATCCTGTGGACTGATCCTTCCAGTCCAGAAGCACCAGTGGATTGCTTCTGACAGGAATGAAGATCTCCAAAACTGAAGTGTATTTCCAAATTTTCTGCTCAGAAACAAGTCTCATGGATTTTCCATACCATTAATAAGGCAGGTGCAGAGAATTGCAAGCTTAGTTATATAGCTGAACATAAAATACAAAACTATGTGTTAAAATATATCTGGTTGCTGATTGACAAGAGTAAGTGGCTTTCAACCTTTTTTTCTCTCTAAAAGTTGCAGAGTTCAAGGAGCCTGCATCAGGACCACCACCGGTCAGGAAGCAAAGCTCCATATTGTTTTGAGCTACTTGTTCAAGTTTATATTAAACCAATTACTATTTTTTAAAATAATAAAAAACAATTTCCTTTAAAAATTGCCTGCCCTTCTTCTCCAGTTATTTTATCCTGCTGTAATTAGTGTGTTTAGCCATTATTGCACAATTCCATAATACTGTAGTACATTTACACTTATTTGCCATAACCAACAGGTATTATATTCTGCCTCCAAAATTTTGTTTATAATTCTGCTGATACCATGATGTTCACTACAGTTCTCTGTCTTAGATTTTTATGCACTGACATAATGGAATAAAAAGACATGAGATTTAAAACTAGTCTAATCACCATTATCATCTTAGAACTGCAAAGCTAGAAGGGACCCTGTGAATCACTGCATCCAGATTGTGTTCAGAAAATTCTAGGGCAACGGAATCCAACGAGTGGTCCCCTAGGTGGAAGCAACAGTCTTTAACACAGGCTTCAGCCCAGTTTCAATATGTCTCAGGAGAAGATATTGTCCAGAGCTACCCTAGAGGTGCTAATACACAAGGTTCCACTTTTTAAAAAAGTTGTGCTTTGTGCTCCGTGAACAGCTAGATGAGCAATTAGAGCTGCTGCCTTCTCCGCTTCCATACCCCCAGCTTCAGTGATGCTATTGGAAAGCATTTGGACAAAAGAATAGTCTTCCCATCCCCACACACCACACCACCCAATATGCTCATCAAAATGAAAGGGACAAATGGCAGAGCCAGTTGCTGCTGCGAATGAGTGTGTTTCTACTTCTAAAAGACAGGACTAGAGATGAACAAGAAATCCATTTGGCTGAGCTGGGCAGTTTCAGGGGCTCCCCACTCCTTGCCCACACACTCCCTAACACAGCACTACTCAAGGGTGCCATATTGTCAGTAGGATGTGAAGGCAGTGAAGGAAAGTAAAGCCCTGAATTCTCCAGATAGTGCTACACCCTTTCAATGGTTAAGGGGTGCCGTGGTGGGTCTTTCTGCCCAAGAACAATGTATGTGTACGACAGTAAGTAATCAAAAAAAGTAATATGGATCAAAACTCTTTACAGATATTAGTGATCAGTAAAACAAAAGGATATTCTTATCATTGACCCAAAAAAGGCAAGCAAGTGCATATTAGTACAAAAGACATTGCATTAAAATTATTGAGATTGCTTGCTCCTGAACAAAAATAAAAAGCTCTGTGTCTTTTTTTCTGTCAGAAGCAGCATGGGGGTATTTTTGTACAAAACCCATATGTTTTGCTCAATAATCTTCTATTTTGTGTTTTAAACCTTTTTTTTTTCAGTTTGGGGGCAAAATGCAACAGTCATTTATTCTCAAAAAAATAGTCCATATTTAGTTTTGTTTATCTAAAAACACTAGGAGAGATGAGGAAAGAAGCTGATAACTGAAAAGTCCAATTTATAATAATACTGCTCAGATTACCATGGACTAACCAATCATAATGTTTTCAGGAAGAATCATGGCTTTAAAGTGTTTTCTGTTGCTTCCTTTGCTCAGTGTGTTCTCTGGTAGGAAGCAAATAATTGTAAGTCAGGAGCTATGTTAGGTTGTGGGTGGCTGTTCAAGTTCCGTTTTTTCACAATTTCAAATCCTTTCTTTTCTCCTTCCTTTATAATTCCTATGACTTTCTCCTGCAGTGAAAATTGTTCCTTTCTTTCATTTTTCTTTTCTTTTTCTGTGTGTCTTTGTAGTGTAGAACAGAACTCGGTTTTGATCAGACAGTAGTTAAACCATTCTCTCTTCCCAAAGTTAAAAGTGGCAGAAAATATTTATTTTAATTCCGTTTCTGTTGTTCTTGAGCCCCACCCTCTGTGTGTGTGTGTGTTTAATAATCATACTTACTGTAGCATGCTTCCCTTATTTTTTGTGTCTCTTTGCTCCTCTTTCTTTGTCTACGATAAGCAGGTAAATCCAACATGCCTTTAGTTTTCTTACGAATTTGGAGAAAAATTGAATCTTCTATGTGGCACAATAGATACACCTGGTATACTATGCAGCAAAGATACCACAGATAGGGACATCCTACAGAGTTCACATGACAGCAATTCCAAAGGACATACTTGTGTTTCCTGCTAATATACTTCTGGTCAAGACATTTAAAACTCTAATCAGTATCACATTACATTATTCTAAATTGGTCTCTTTTTTACTGTCTGCAACCTACACTGAAATATTTTGGAACAGGAAAAGGTGGAGCTATTTTAATAATAAACAAACAAATAAATAAATAAATTCAAAATTAATAATCGTCACCTTGTGCTCTCAAGTTAATTCTGACTTACAGAGATCTTTTTCAGAGTTTTCCAGGTGGAGAGTACTCAGAAGTGATTTACCATTTCCCTCTTCTGGGGACACCCTGGGACTGTGCAGCTTGCCCATGGCCATACAGGCTGGCTCTACTTGCAGCAAGCACAGTGGGGAACTGAAATCCCAAATTCTGGCTCTGCAGCCAGATACCTAAACCATTACTCCACACACACACACCCCAAAAAATCTGATTTCCCATTTAGACTCAGAGACTGTTTTTGCTTTAAATTGATTCAGATGTTTAAAGCATTTTTTGAAACACCAAACCTTATTCTGAAAGTATGAATGGAAAACTAGAAGTAGTACTTTTAGATTAAACTGCTGTAAACTGTCTTACAGAGGGGGTTACATATATTTGGAAACAAGTCACTGTGTCCTGAAACAGCCATGAAAAAGAGGGAGCTGAAAAATTTGTCATATATTTATTTTTTGTTAGGGTGCAATGCAATAGTAAAAAGAGGCACTTATCTCAACTGTAAGGAACTGTTTTTCCATGAGTGTATTTTATTAAAGCAATCCTGCTGTCTGTTGGAGAACTGCACCAAAAGAGAGAGAATTGTACCAAAATACCACAACAGTAGCATTTCTGGAGCCATTTGGGGAGGGAGATCTTAAAACAACAAAAAGAGCACTTCTGATGAAGCCAGTGTTAAATGTGCCACTAGGGGTATACTGAGAGGGAACCGTATAAATTTCACTTTGTAGTTTAGAATGAATGATTTAAGTAGTGAGTTGCTACTAGTAACTCAATTCAATAAATATTCTCTACTTTTTAAATGTTGTGATCAACAAAATAATTTCCTTATTTTTAACATCACTGCTTATAACAACATCCATTACGGAGTAGTGGTAAAAGTTGTTTACAAACTTAAAGCATGGTAAAAGCAGCAGTAAAGACAGATTCAGCCAAAAAAATCACTCACATCAAATAGAAAAAAAAGAATAATAAAAAAGTAATAAATGTATAAACCTTAAAAATCATCCCAACAAATGAAACAATGTAACAGGCCACTTTAAAAAGATGTACATCACACCCTTTCTGAAAGCAGTGAGAGTAGAAGCTGTTTGTAGTTCTGAGAGAATTTTTTCAGGTGCAGCTTTGATTCCCCCTGCCCTCCCCAAGAAGGGACCAAACTATTGCCTCTTTCAAAATTCAGAACTTTGTGGCACAGGAACCACAAGTGATTGCAATTGCCCTCCCCAAGATACATCGGTAGTACCTCAACCTCTGTCTGAACTTATACTGTCATGGACAGCAGCTATGTTCTGGGTCTTTCACCTTGTCACCTGGGGCTTCTAAAGATGCCTGAGAAATAATAGAAGGTCAACATCCGGTATCATATAGTAAGATCAATAGACCATACATTATAGTTAAAACCAGTGTTCTCTCTCTCCCCCTACCCCCCCCTCTCTCTGTGTGTGTGTGAGAGAGAGAGAGAGAGAGAGAGAATTGTCATGATGTGACTTCATTGCAACAGTCATGGCTTCATTGGGTTTGAGGCATATACTACCATTTTTAGAGCAGACTGGAGAAATGCTTTCTTCTGGAGCTTCCCTTGAAATGTATTTGAAAATCGTAGTTGCTGTAGAATGCCAATTTGTTGGGCATGTTGACACCTGAGGGAATTACACCAACCCAATGTTTTTTGACCTGGCAGCCAGTACTGCTGCAGCACATTAAATGCAAGGTCTTATTCTTAAAGTATTAAACTCTGTGCAAGTGCAAACCTGATCAGTGACAGATTGGCTTATGTTCCAATTCCCTTTTTACACAAACAGTGTTTCACTGGCTGGGTGCTCTTTCAGCACACAGACATCAATTAATGCCAGATAAGAGTGTGTACTTTCTTAGCAGATAGATCTTGCTTTCAGAAATCGCTGTCTCATTTAAGGGTGATCTAAAGTCGAACTGAATCACACTCTGGAAACTTTTTATGTATCAATACATACTAATCTTTTCAGTAGGCCATTTAGTCAGCTGCTGGAACAGTTTGATATATGCAATACTATTCATTGTTGGAAGTGATGTGTGGTGGTTTATGCTTGTTTTCTGGGGGGAGGAATTCTAATAATGTTGGATTGACATTCTAAATGGGAAATGGTACACAGTTAAGAAATTTGATGAATTTGTCATACTTCGTATACTGTGAAATAACAGCAGTACTTTATCTGTACGCTTTATCTAAACTCACTTACCCAGTGAGTTCATGGCTGATGAAGATTTGAACTAGGACTTTTGAGTTCATAGCTGTCACTCTTCATTACCAACAAAGGAGTTTCTGCTGCCAGCTGAAGACTTATTACTTTGTCGAGAAAACTGCCTGATCACCAACCCAGTCCCAATATTTTATGGTTTCATTGCTTTTTCCTCCTCATGTTTTTATTCATTTTTATTCTGTTTTGTGGGTTTAAATAAGGCAGTTTTATGAAACCACTTGGGGATTTTTGAAACTTAAAGTGGTATATAAATCCTCTAATATATATATATTCAAATAATCACCACAATGCAAATGCAAAAGCATTCCATGAAGAAGAGTTAAAATATTATCTACTTCCCAGACTACTTCAGTATGCTTCAGTTCCTCAAGTACTTTCTAATACATGAAAAGAGCCCTGCAGGAGAAGATTAAAATTGTGAAGATCCTATTTCCAATTGTAGCTAAGCATATGCCCACATGGAGGACATTTCTTGTCTCCCACTGTGACAGAAACAAAGATCAAAATACAGGAAAGGCTACTGAAGTAATGGAGAGTTGGGAGATGAGGCAGGAGAGAGGTGTCACAGCTCTCACTAATGTGCCATTCTTTTGCTGCAAACATAACACTATGCAATTATATTTTTCACTGAAAGATGTAATTCCATCCAAGGACCTAGAAAGGGTGACTCCTCTTTCCCCAGCAGTCCTGGAAAGAGATATGAATTCTTCTTCCATCAATCCTGTGTGAGAATTCCAAATCAGCTGATAGTGGGCTGTGAATCCCTACCAGCATATTTTCAGAGGTCACAGAGAACACAGAAGAGCACAGAGGTTAGGGAGCTGAAGAGAGGAGAGAAGGGGAAAGTTATGGTGCATTAGGCAAACTATGATGTAGCCCTCTGATCTCCCATGCCCTTTTATACATGGTCAGGCAGACAAACTAACATCAAGCATTGCTGCCAACAGAACAGTAACTTTTGAAAAATATTTGTTTAGAGCTGGCTGAAACTCTGTCACCACTTGAAACAGGAAGCTGGGTACTATATCCACCATTGCTACATCCCCTGCCCCTACATCACTTACACACAGGCATCCAGCCATCGCCTCTCTGCTATGTCATTCTAGAGGAACAGACAGCAATGTCCGGGCCATCTTTTTCTTTCTTCCCCAAAAGTGAGACAGAATACAGAGGGGAAAGGGCATAGTCTGACCCATTCTCATGGTCAGACCACTTCCTGGTCAAGTTTAGTCTATTAGCTTCTTCTCCTGTCTGCAAGGGTGGGGGATCTATTAAGATGATCCCCCCTTGGAGACTAATGGATCCAGATGGTTTCCTGAATGCTCTGGGGGATTATCTGTCTGATATGGTCGGCGCTCCTGTCAAAGCTCAGGTCACCCTATGGAATAGGGAGATGACCCAGGCAGTTGACACGATTGCACCTAAACACCCTCTCTCTGCATGCAGAGCCCAGACAGCTCCCTGGTATACTTCTGAACTGTGGGCAATAAAGCGAGAGGGGAGACGGCTGGAGCACAGGTGGAGGAAATCCTGCTGGAAGTCCGATCAAACATGACAGAGCCCATTATCAGGTCTATTTCATGGCAATACGGCTGGCGAAACGGCAATATTTCTCCAGCCGTATCGCTTCCTCAGAATGTTGTCCAGCAGAGCTGTTTCGGGTGGTCTGGGATCTTCTTCATCCGGGAAATCTGGTGAAGGTCCCAGACTGCTCATCAGCTCACTGAGTTTGCCATCCATTTTGAAGGGGAAATCACTCAGATTCGCAATGGGTTGGACTCCACGATTACTGCAGAACCAGTGTGCCATGCTTAGGTCTAGTATTAATGAATGAGTTTCAATTGTTGAGACCTGAGGATGTGGACAGGGTGCTTGGATCTGTCCGTTCTACCTCCAGTCTGCTCAACCCTTGCCCATCTTAGCTAATTGGAAGATCTGCCAAAGGGGTTCACACCTGGGTCCAGGAGGCCATGAATGCCTCATTGAGAGAGAGAGAGAGGTCCCTACCACCTTGAAAGAGGTGGTAATTCAGCCACTCCTAAAAAAGCCTAACCTGGATCCAAGGCTGGTGGTTAACTACCGACCAGTCATGAACTTCCCTTATTTGGGCAAAGTGTTGGAGTGGGTTGTAGCTGCACAACTCCAGGTGTTGCTGGATGAAACTGATTTTCTGGATCCATTTCAATCGGGTTTCAGGCCGGGTTTTGGTATGGAGAATGCCTTGGTCACCCTGTATAATGACCTTTGCCGGGAGAGACACGGGGGAGTGTAACCCTGTTGATATTCCTGGACCTCTCAGCGGCCTTCGACACCATTGACCATGATGTTCTTCTGGCTGGGCTGGCTGGGTTGGGAGTTGGGGTCACGGCTTTACTATGGTTCCGCTCCTTCCTGGATGACAATGTCCAGAGGGTGGTTCTGGGGGACAGTTGCTCTGTCCCATGGCATTTATGCCATGGAGTTCCTAAGGGCTTGATACTGTCCCCTATGCTACATGGGGACAGTATCGAGTAGATGGACAGTATCCATCTACAGTGGTGCCTTGCTTAACGAGCGCACCATTTAACGACAAATCCGCACAGTGCTATGTTTTTTGCGATTGCTAATGCGATCGCATTGCGATATTTAGATAGGCCAAAAATTGCATTGCGATGTTCTAAAAACAGCTGATCGGCAGGTTCCAAAATGGCCACCGGAAGAATAAAATGGCCGCCCGCTCCATTTTTGCGCCCTGCCCTCACTTACCGAGGCAGCGAAAATGGCGGCCGGATGGGGAATCTTCGCTGACCGGTGAGTTTTCACCCCATAGGAATGCATTAAACAGAGTTTAATGCGTTCCTATGGATTTTTCAGTTCTGTTTAGCGATGTTTCTGGATAGCGCCGTTAATCCAGGAACGGATTAACGTCGCTATGTGGGGCACCACTGTACATGGAACTGCTGGGAGAGGTCATCAGTAGGTTTGGGCTGAAGAGTCAGCAATATGCTGACGATACTCAGCTCTACCTCTCGCTTTCCACCAATCCAGGTGAGGCGGTTTCTGTGCTGAACTCGTGTCTGGACCTGATAATGGACTGGATGAAGGTTAATAAATTGAAACTCAATCCAGACAAGATGGAAGGGCTGTTAGTGGGTGCTTCGCCGAACAGGCTAGAGGGCCATTTCCCTGCCCTGAATGGGGTTACACTCCCATCAAGGGACAGGGTCCTCAGCCTGGGGGTGCTCCTGGACCCCAGTCTAACTCTAGAAGCCCAGGTGGACTCGGTGGCCAGGGCTGCTTTCCTCACCTGCAGAAATTATACTAGCTATGGCCCTACCTGGACAAGCAGAGTCTCATGACAGTTACACACACACTGGTAACATCTCATATAGATTACTGCAATGCGCTCTACGTGGGGCTACCTTTGAAAACAGTCCAGCGACTGCAACTGGTCCAGAATTGAGCTGCATGACTGGTGGGGCTGCTAGGGGACACAACAAGCTGATTCTGTTTAAATTACATTGGCTACCAGTTGCTGCCCGGGCCTAATTCAAAGTGCTTGTTTTGACATATAAAGTCCTAAATGGTTTGGGCCCTGGATACCTGAAGGACCGCCTCCTTCCATATGAACCTACTCGACATTTAAGATCTAGCCGGGGGCCCTTTTGAAAGAGCCATCCCTCAAGGAGGTAAGAGGGACGGCTTGTAGACAAAGGGCCTTTTCAGCAGCTGCCCCCAGACTATGGAATGCCCTCCCAACTGAGATTCGTCTGGTGCCGACGCTGATGACATTTCAGCACCAGGTCAAAACCTTCCTGTTCCAGAAGACTTTTAATTGAAATAATATCAACTGTGGGTCCTGATGGCAATTTTTAGAGTATATATTTTAATTGTATTTTAATTGTTTTATCTTTTTTACTGTATTTTAATTGTTGTAAGCCGCCCAGTGACCTTTGATTAGTGTGGCCGGCATATAAGTTAAATAAATAAATAAATAAATTTATCTGTGGCAATGCTTTGCTGTGAGGACGCAATGGGAGGGCTGTCCAAGGAAATCACATGTGCAGCTCACCCCTCCCAGTGTGCTTTCAAATCAAAGCAACCTTCAATGCAAAGCAATCCTACAAATAGGAAGCCAGTATGAACAGCTCTCCAAAGTAGCATAGATCCAGGCCAGCAGCACAGCAAGTTCAGCAATAGTATCTCTCCATATTCTCCACTACTTGAGGCAATGGCCTTACTGGGTGTAATAGGACACCCACACTGTATTCACCGTTTATTGAAAGAACCGTAACTGCTTTCTTGTTGTTAGTAATTAATTTCAAACAATATACCCTGTCCTCTCCCTTTCTAGAAAATGGGCAGAACTAATGAGATACAATGCTTCATTTGATAGCTCTGCTTTTTTTGCATTATAAGGTAATGCTTCCCTTTTTTCTAATGTGATTTAATAGTGCTTTCTTGTGCCATTAGTATTCATTGAAGTAAGACATTCAGTGGTGAAAAAATCTTCATGTAGAGAAAAAGTAGTCAGAAACTTTGACTAGCCTAGAGATCAAATTTTGACATCCAACATACCTTATGGGCTGGACGAGGTCCACAAACAATATAAAAAAAGACCCCACCCTGTGGTTTTTCCTTTTTAGATTTGGGATAAGGTTTCATGGCTTGGGAGACTCTTCTGATTACTCTAATTCAAAAAGTATCAAGCCTCCAGGAGTAGGAATAGATTTTAAAATTAATAATATGTATTGGTTTTGCACCAGGGAAGCATCAGAAACTTAGGGGCTGGGAGACTTCAGAAAAGCCTCTTGGTGACACATATAGCCTAGGGACCACCTCTACAATACTGAAAGCATTAAGCTGGTGGGGGAAGGAATCAGTATACCACAAGAAGGAAAAGCAAAAATGAGCAGTTCTGCTTTCAATTACCAAAATAGCAGCCATAACAGCATTAGGCAGTGAAGGGAAATGAGACTTTATTATTAATTCAGTGGCTTTAGATGTACAAACAGCTTCACAAACATTCAGCCACCTGTCCCCCCCAAAAAGAGATGAAATATGCAATGTAAAAGCCAGATATGCATAATTAAGTGATTTATACTGGAAAACAAAAATATGATAAATGTTTAATGATAAATTTGTTTAGTCATGTGTGATGTCCATAAAATGACTGTTTTATGTTTAGACGGGCTGTTAACAGCTGTGCTCCTTAGACTGCTTGTCTAAACCAAGTTTACATGATGGTCAAAAATGTCAGACATTGATGACTGTGCATTTTCATTTTTTGTTCTTGTTTTTTGTTTGTTTTTGTCTTACATGGAAGCTGTCAAGACTGAAGTTTGAAGTACACAAAATATATATTTCTCTTTATGATTCAACCATAATCCTTATTCCAAACATCTAATGACAATGTATAAAAATATGAAATTCTCCCTTATTCCCTTTGTGTTTCTAAACATACCACCAAGTCTCATCGACTCCCAGTTCCATATAGGATCGTGAGACCTTTTTAAAATTCCCATATGCAAATCTCAGCATTTTTGTTCAACCCCACCCACCCTCATACAAACAAGTTACTGTACATTTCTGTTAAATTTACAGATCTCTAAAGGTGCACATAATGTGTACATGTTTTATTCCAAAACATATCATAACACTGTATACTTCCATATGAGACTGCTCAGGTTGTGAGACTTTCTCTCAGTACTATCATCTTCCAAGGCACATTTGGTGAGGATGCAGAAGAAGTTGGTGGGTACAGCAAAACTACGGATCTCCCTGCTGAGCGATGCTAAGCTGACCAACCCCCTGATGTCCTTCCTCTGGCACCTACTATTAGGCAGGCCTTGAGAAACAGATTATTTTGCTGCATTTTTCTATTTTTTATTGCTGTTACTTTTTTTAATGCAGCTTTTAAATTAGTGTTTAACTGTATCTTGTTTTAGTATAAGTGAAATTTGTTTTTATAATGATAATGTATTTTTTAAAAATTGTGTTGTTTATTAATTATGTTACAAACCAGTTTGGTAGAAAGGCAGGATATAAACTAAATAAATAAATTAGGAAGGAAGGAAGGAAGGAAGGAAGGAAGGAAGGAAGGAAGGAAGGAAGGAAGGAAGGAAGGAAGGAAGGAAGGAAGGAAGGAAGGAAGGAAGGAAGGAAGGAAAACCAAATGTATGAATTTCTGGGTTAACACATGCTTGTTCTGTTCTGTTGTCAATCTTGAGCAGTGTAAATTGATATTTCCATACAAAAATGCAAATATAATGGGCTTCTTTTCCTGCATTCAGTAACAAGATGAAGGGGGGACAGGATTATGCATGCACCACATTTACTGTCCACATGCTAAGCCTTAGGAATTATTCAACATCACACTTCATTAATCAATCATTGTGAGGAACCTTGTTGAAAAATAAAGGTGGTGTCAGGGATGCTGCCATGGAGTAATACATCTTTAAGAACCCTCATATAGCTTGTTCGACTTTTGTCTGAAAAGGAATGCAACTGTAGAGTTAGAAGGGTTTCAATTACCGTATTTTTCGCTCCATAAGACGCACCTTTCCATAAGACGCACCAATTTTTTAGGAGAAGATAACAGGAAAATATAATCTGTTTTCTTAGCTCCATAAGACGCACAGACTTTCCACACCCCTGTTTTGTGGGAAAAAAGTGAGTCTTATGGTGCAAAAAATACAGTAATTTCAGCATAAAATATTAACCCAGTTTTTCCAAAAGACTGCCATATGGTTTACTTGTACCATGGAAGTATTAAACATGTTTTACTAGGAGTAACAAAAAGGTGGCAGTCTCTGTTTAGAATGAATAATGGAAGCACTATTCAATCATAATATATATAAAAATCATTTAGAGGTCAAGGTACAACTGTTGCCACTGAGAACAATAAAATTTACCTAAAAACACTAGCGGCTCATTTTTTATAATACAGTAAGTGGTTACCAACTGTGGCAAGTGGACTAGGGAGCCCATCTGTCATATTCAGAACTAACACAAAAGTACTTTTAATTCAATCTAATTCTAGAAAACTCGAGTGGTAAACTATGACTGTTTCTTTTCTGTTGTTTTGTGCTACGTGCAGTGTTTGACATGAGTGCCAGCTCAGAGTGCTCTCAGCACTAAAAAATCTCTGTAGGAACATCTCTTACCAGATTCTCTTTGGAGTACCAGGCAGGTGTAAGATACTAGAGAATCAGGGGGCACAATGATTCTCATCTCATAAAAAGCAGCCTCTCTAATAATTCAAAAATGCACCAACGTATAATGCAGTGACCCAGTTAAAAATGATAAATGCACAAGCCTAACAAAAGAATGAATTACTGAAGCCTTTCACAGCAGCAGCACATTGATCTCAAACAGAATTAAAATGTATTTCCCCCAGAGATACATAATGTGCACCTATTCTCTTAAAAAAACAAAAAGAAAAAAGAAAAAAAAAACCCTCTGCATGTTAAGCAGTGTCCATAATTAAACAAAATTATAAAGTAGTTTAGGATTCTCTTTTTGATTAAATGGCTTCTACTCACACCAAACACCTGTTCAATGGATGTAGCATGAATAGTAAATGAAAATGAATTAACATATTTTGCAAAATCCCCTTGTTGGAACCAAGAGTGGAGATGTCATGTTTCTCACTGAATAAGAAGAGTACATTTCGCAATGAATAAGAAGAGTACATTTGTAACTCCTAGGTGGCTTACCAACACACACCCGATTTAAGGATGACCAAATAATTTCAGCAGTTTTTCTGATTTCTACTGATAGGATGACATGCTTCATCAACACTTCATTTCCTGATATGGATTTTCTGGACGGGATAGATTCGGGATTGCCTTAGACACAAATAGTGTTCTTTTGCAGATGCTCGGTTTGTGCCACTTCTGTCTTTTTAGCTCTCGCTCTAGGAGAGAACAACTATTTATCTGAATGGGGAAAAATAAAAAGCTGTGTCTTAAGTGATGAGTTACTCAGAATTGTCACAATTATTTCTAGAATTATTTTTCTTGCATTCTCTGGCTCCCCATCTCCAGCAGGTATTTCACCACCACCAAAACAAAAAACAAAGAGGACAGAGTATAGAATGCTAAAATTTATACAGGACACAAAATGGACACACAGTCCTAGGAGTGTAACTCAGTTTTTTAAAAAGAAGGAGGAAACAAAACCAAAAAGTCCAGGCAGGTCTCCCACTTTGTATTTCAGCTGAAGAAAGGCAATAAACAATTGCTAGACACTGGTGCACTCATTTATGGATCATTGGCAACGGGAGTGTGCAGGGGAGATCTTGGGCTTCATTAGGGGACAAAGCTGCCAATCTCCTTTGACATTAGCTCAGTCTTTTCCTTTTTGATTACCTTCCTCCCACTCTTAATTGCATGATGCCTTTTTTATTTTTACTATACAAAATTTTGTTTTGACTTGCAGCCGGAGCTTCCAGTAACAAACAGAAAAAGGCAGGGGAAAAAGGTGGGAAATTCAAATTGCTAACCGTTGGTAGGCAAAGAGACTGCTTCTTTGTAGCTCTTTCGCCCCAATGGTTAGAGTGAGTGCGACTGGAGGAGGCTTCGGACTGCCTGGTAAGGTGCTGCTTTCTACTTTTTAATAACTGTTCTGGGTGGGTTTTGCAGCATGGTTTTCGGCTGGGGGGTTATGTTTCTGTGCTGTGATGTGTCTTTGGGGGTTTGTTTGTTTGTTGGCATTTCCACCCCCATTTCCAATGGGTCTTGCAGCATTTGTTTGCTTTTGGATTTTCTCCCCATTTCTGATGAGTCTTGGGGGGTTTGTTTGCTTTTTGGTCCCCCCCCCCATTTCCGATGGGTCTTGCGGCGTTTGTTTGCTTTTTGCTTTGCTTTTTTTGCATCTCCATTAGGTCTTGCACACTTCACTTGCTGTCTGCTTTTTTTTTGCATTTCCGATGGGTCTTTCATGCTTTGCTTGCTTTCTGATTTGTTCTTTTTATTTTGCATTTCCAATGGGTCTTGCACGCTTCGTTTGATTTTCTCCCCCCTCCCTTCGGCCAGAAGGGTTTAATCACCTTTCCAGTGGGTCTTGCAGTGATTTTTTTTTGCTTTTAATTTTTTCTTTGGCTGGAATGGATTAATTTCATTACAATGCATTTCAATGGGAAATGGTGCTTTGACTTACAACCATTTCAAGTTACAACCAGAGTTCTGAAACCAATTAAGTTTGTAAATCAAGGCACCAATGTATTAACTCAATGAATGCCTGTTTAAGCACAAAGGATCCACCCCATGAGCGCTCTCGGGCTCTTTGCTCCACCCTCTGGTCACCTCAGGATACATCAATAGCTCTGTTACTTACATATTTTGTACTTGAAATGATTTATTGGTCATCAATAACAAATCAGTTGTTCCACTTATCCTCCACAATCAGCAACTCTCCCCTCTGCACTTCAGACCTTCCTTTCTTCAGTCATGCATTGCAGCATTAATGAAGCCATTCATCCTCCTGACAACAAGGCATACTTTAGCTGTCATACAGAAGTGACAACCTTAGCATCTTTGCATCAGGGATACAAAACAATTGCAAACAAGCAAACACTATTTTATTCTTTCAAAGACAAGATATCATAGATGCATCCATCATGAACTACCTTTACAAAATATATAATGGTAATAACAGATACAAAATTTTGTGTCTCTACACCAGGGATGGATGAATTATCCACATGCTATGAATACCCAAAGATAATATAGTACTCAATAATTATATACACAGCAATATAGACTAGATTGATCATATAGCAGCAGTCTTGATTTTTCTGAAGAAGGACAGGGATATATAGAAAGAACTGAAGCTTGAGAAAACTTACACAGTTCAGGACTTTGAAATCATTGTGGCCTTCAACCAAAAACAGTCCTTGAGCTACAAACCACATCACTTTAATGATCATATTATGCAAACAAAGAAGCAAACCATGACAGGAAAGAGGAACAAAGAGAGAAAAAATGAATAGGAGCAAGAGGCAAAGAGTCTTCTTCTGCAACTCAAATTTTCTGATTAGATCTTTAATAAAATTTTATTGCAGTCCCTAAAGTCCCTCCACACACATACAACCATCCCCAACTCTAGTTCATTTGGAATATTTATTTCCTGAACTGTTGTATAGAATGCCTAAGGCAGATTTCTTTTGGGGTATCACATGTTACTTAACATGATATTGTAAGACTAGAACCAACCACACTAGTCTCAGATAAATCCATGGAACATGCATTACATGTGCTTCTGAAGTCTCATTTACTTCAGTGGATTTACTGTAGTTGGTACAACAGTTTCTAGCCAACCCATACATGTATAGGAACTGATACAAGGTAGGTGCATATAAATTATCTGGATTGCCATTCTTTGGTTTGCATAATAATTTGCCCAGGAATAAGATTCTATTACCTTTCCTTTTTCTTTTCTTTTTTTGAGTTCTTTAAACGATTTTAACTGGAATAAAAAGCCCTATATTAATATATTAATGGACACTAACTACTGTTCATCTACAAGTGATCCTTGGGCAGAAAAGATTTTTAAAAACACAAATGCAATGAAAGAGCAATAATATTACAAAATAAGAGACACAAAGTCTATTTTATAGTTGCAAGAGATGTAAGAACTATTCAACTAGATTTAAAGCAAGCATGTAAGAAAAGAACAAATAACTATTATAAAAGACCATTTTGATAAGGTGCTGGAATCTTAGATACCAGTCATTTCCTCCTTCCTTCCATTCCCTTGGAAGTTAGATACTAACGCAAAGAAAGCTCACTGTTTTATAACACATACTTTATATGTACCACTGATAGTACTTGTAGAAGGGCTTCCTCTGCAGTTCTTCATGCATGAGCATAAATTAATCCCACTGTGAGAACTTAAGAAATGTTTGCATATTTTCATAAGTGTGATAGAAAGAACTTGAGTTGTTTTCTCACATTCGGGAACTAAATGTGAGAAAATGAAACTGATAGCTTCATCCATCCAGGGAGAAAACTTCTATTTCTAAAAAGGGCTTCAAAAGTGAAGTCTTATGTATTCAATCAAGCTTGTGGTGTTGAATTATGGTTCTTACTTTTTTTTCTTCTTTTTTTGAAGGCCTCCTATCTTTAACAATTTCAGGGCACAGAAGTATGACATGGTCTTCACTACGCTGGCAATACTTGGGGCTATTAAAGCTGTAGGTTTCCTATTCAGATATTAATTCAAGAAAGTGAAACAAAACTGGAACTTTTAGGCCCAATGGGTCATCGGTATGTCTGGAGGAAGAAGAATGAAGCATGTGCTGAAAAGAACATTCTGACTACGGTTAAGCATGGTGGTGGCTTGGTGATGTTCTGGGTCTGCTTTACATCCTTTGGCACTGGAAACCTGCAACGTGTGGAAGGCAAGATGGATTTACTGAAATATCAGGAAATCCTAGGAGAAAATGTCATCCTGTCTGTGAGGAAGTTGAAGCTTGGCCATCACTGGACCTTGCAAAAGAACAATGAACCCAAGCATTCCTCAGATTCCACCAAGGTTTGGCTGCAGAAGAAGTCCTGGAAAATTCTACAGTGGTCATCACAGTCACCTAAATTGAACCCCATGTAAAATCTCTGGGGGATTTAAAGACGGCAGTTGCAGTACACAAACCCAAGAATATTACTGAACTGGAGGCCACTAGTCATGAGGAATGAGTTCAGATTCCTCAGAAACACTGCCAGAAGCTGGTGCCTGGATATGCATCACATTTGCAGCAGGTCATAACAGCCAAAGGGTGCTCTAGTAAGTAATAAAGATGCTTGCCCTGAAGGGTTTGAATAATTTTGAGACTGCAGAATTCATTAAAAATTGCATTTTCAGTCAAATTTGGGAAAACCACTTGAAGCATTGTTGAGCTACTTCAACTGATTTGGTTTTATTTGTTCATTGCAAAGAGCTGAAAGTCTGTAAATGTGGACAAAAAACTGAATTGCAATGGGGGTTGAATAATTTTTATTACAACTGTATCCTCCACTGATTGATTGATAAGATCTCAACATTTAAAAACCTAAATGTGGGAGAAAGTGAAACCGTCATTTCCCTCACCTCGAGAGCCAAACCTATGTACAGCTTTCAAGAGAAGCCCCAAATATAAGGGTTACAGTATCAACTTGGACTTTCCAAGAGGGGTCAGGATGGGAAGATTATAGTTGCTGGTTATTGTGGGTTTTTTGGGCTGTTTGGCCCCTTGTGATAAGGGGGAAGATTATCTGTCACTGTGATCAATGGGTGTCATTAGCTAGTCTTTTGTGTGCAGTGATTACCGGTCCTTGTGGCTGGGTAGAGTTCATTGACCTTTTTGCAGCCTGTATTATCACAACGAAACACCCATAACAAAACACATCCTGATCACAGGAAACACCCAATCTCCTGAAAAGAACAAACACCTGATCCCACAACTACAAATACTCAACAATCCCACATACTACCCCAGAACACAGACAGAGTTCTAGCTCCTATCCTGTCAAGATGCCGGCCACAGAGACTGGCAAAACGTTCAGAAGAAAAACCTCCAGAACACAGCCAAACAGCACCCCCCAAAAATTACAACAACCATTGGATCCTGACCATGAAAGCCTTTGAGAACACATTATAGTTGCAATTTGTAAAATAAGAAAGTTGCTAAAATATGCTTTGAGTCACTAATCTCACTTGGGTTTCTTTTGACACTGCTAAGTCAAGGACCATACCCCTGCTTCTTCAAGTGTAATGCAACTCCAGCTGGAAGAGACTGAGTAGTTTCCCAGACCTTGTAACTAAAGATAGATAATTTATTTTTAGTTTTGTTTAATAAGAACAAGCTTTTAGCAGAGTTGATGTTAAAAAGAAGATGACATTGGTGCTATTATATTCTGTCAGAAGGAACAAATTAGGATCAATTACATTTTCAATTTAAATTTGACATGAAAAACAAAAACACACTGAAACCATTTTCAGAACATTTAAGGCAGTGGTCAGGAAACAGAAGTAAATTACCCCAAATGGAGTAAAAATTAATATCCTGGGGGTAATGAGAATGGTCGCAGCAGCGCAAACGTCCTGATTACCCCCAGGCATTTTATTTCCAATGATGCTGTGTGTAGGCAGGCATTTTGCCCCGGCGAGGAACTGGACAGGGCACCCACCTGCCCTCCTCGCCTCCAAAGTGGGGGGGAGGGCGGTGGACCAGGCCTGCTGGACTCTTTGCCCGATGGAGCTCTGGCCGGGGCTCTCTTTCCTGCCTGCACCCGCCCGCTCAGTGCGCTGGCGAGGAGGCCCCCTTTCCACCCCGCCTCACCTGAACTCACGACCATGGTGCCTGCCTCCCCTCACCAAGGACATGCTTTCCCGGCGGCGTGGCAGATCCAAAATGGCTGCTTGGGCAACAGCTGCAGGTCCTGGGCAAGCGCAGAGGGGGAGGGGGTTGGCCACAGACGGCAAGAACGGATGGACGGTGCTGGGAGGGGCTGGGGTAATGCTGGCGCATATAAATTTTTTTGGGGGGGTTAAAAGATCAAAAAGTTCCCTGACCCCTGATTTAAGGTCACTGATCTCAAAGTGGCTGTTGTAAAAAAAAATTACAAAAGGAGATTTGAGAAGGAACATTTCATTCATAAAATCCAGTAAACAACTAGAAAATTAAAGAGGAAATGGGTTTTTTTTAGTACACTATATATCTTAATACAATGGTTTTCTTTATTATTGCAAATAACCAAACAACTGTTTTTGGCAAAACCTTAACCTTAACAGAACCCCCTCTTCCTGGAAACACAAAATCTAAAACTCATGCCATGGGTGTCTTTCTGTTGCTAATATCAATTACTACAGTATTTCTAAGAACTACCTTAACAGCTTGAATGCTCACTACCAGTGTTAATAATTACATTTATTAACATTGCCAACTTGGAGGTCATTACCAGGTCTAAATATGAAGTTGTCACACCACTCAGTCCCACACTTGATCTCACTCCTATTCCTGCAAAATATACACTATATAGTGTCTAAAGAAGTGGATTATATGCATGAAAGTACACAGTAAAACAAATGGGTTAGTTTTAAAGGGTCCACAACACTTTTATTTTTGTTTTGTTTTTGTGTTTCTTGTTACACAAACTAAAGTGATATTATTTGCTGGGCAATGCCTATTTCTAAACATTTTATTTAGTTGATTCAGGTGTTTAGATATTCAGGAGTGCTTTTTGGAAAGTCCCTCAAGATGCTATTTTCATCATTGCAAAATATATCCTAGTAACTTCTCGAAGGGTGTTGTTATGTTATAAATCCAGGCCATTAAAATCTTGTTGATTTAGGTATAAATCTTCTTTCTCCCATTTTAGCAAATAATTTTAATCTTTTTCATGTTTCCATGTTTTAGTCTTTTAATTTTATTTTAAATCATATATTGTTTAATTTGTCTTTTAATATTTGACTTACTGTGTTTTAACTATGTGAATTTCAATGCTATGAGCTACCTTGAGTTCCTTTGTTGGGAGAAATGCAGCATACAAACAAACAAACAAACTACTAGATGTATTGAATCAACAACTGAAATCCTGTTGGTTAGCGTAGTAAATCACACTATAGCAGGTCAGTTGAATCAGTACAGATCTGATAAGTTAATTTCTTTATACTGTAAACCCCACTGATTCAAATGGGCCTACTTTAGTTGTGACTTATTTTAGTGTAGTAAGTTGTAACTAGTGTAGGCCCATTTGAATCCATTCAATTTACAGAAGAGTTGACTCATCAAATCCTCATTGATTCAATTGCCATACTCTAATGTCACTTACTACACTAAGCAACAGGATTCCAGCAAGGGAGAACTTGATAAGTCAACACTTATGTAAATATTCTTGATTAATTCAATGTTCTATTTTGACTGGAACTAAAAACTGGGTTTAGGTTTAAAGTAATTTTTTTTCCTTTTATATAATGTAGACTGCAAAACTTTGTAGTTTTAGTTGCTAATTACTAGAGGAAGTCCAAAACTTTTTTTTCCAAACAAATTACCTGCTTGTCTCAGTATTATATCTGAGGCTGGGCCTTATGTTTGGATAACAATACAAGTCTGTTTCTGCTTAGTTACAAAAGAAGGCTAATTGTGTTATCCTCACATTTGGTTCCTAAAATGTATTGTTGTCTCCCCAGTTTTAAAAAGAGCACAGCTGAATTGTGGACACCTATGAGGGCTTTTAATTGCCAGTTGGCTAAAATACTACTGAGATTTAAATTTCAGTTGAGGAATTCTAGATGATTTTTCAATCATCCATTCTTTAAGATTTTCTAGATTGTACCATATGCCAAGTTGGATAATTGCAAACTCCATTATTCAAGTGTAATTAGATTCATGTAGGGATGCTTTTACAGAAGTAAAATTTAATTTTCTGCTTACTTAGAAAATAGTTTCAGGGATGAGCGACAAATTATTTGCAGTTCATTTTCTATGAAAAACTACCTCAAATTTCTCTGCACTCAGGCAGGAGCAAACAAAAGATCTGATAAAACCAAATGTGGGAGAAACCAAAACAGACACGGGTATCTGTTCAGGTTGAAGACTTTAAAGCCTAAATCCAACAAACTGCCAGCAAAAGTGAAAATCCTATCTAGGGCAGATGCTATGGGCTACAATGATGCACAAGTTGTCCTGGAAGTTATTGTCCAGGAGGCTGGGCAAGCAGTCGTACAACCAAGAAGAGCCTCGTGGCGCAGTGGTTAAAACGCTGTACTGCAAGCTAAAACTGTGCTCACGACCTGGGGTTCAAATCCCAGGTAGCCGGCTCAAGGTTGACTCAGCCTTCCATCCTTCCGAGGTCGGTAAAATGAGTACCCAGCTTGTTGGGGGGGGGCAATGTGTAGCCTGTATAATTAAAAAATTGTAAACCGCCCAGAGAGTGCTTGTAGCGCTATGGGACGGTATATAAGCCCAATAAATAAATAAATAAATAAATAAATAAATAAATAAATAAATAAATAAATAAATATATATGCAACAACATCCACTGGATATATAGGCCTGAGAGGTTAATTCTGGAAATTATAGGTTTAAATCAATTTAACTACTGAAATAAGGTTGTGATCTTCTTGGTGAGAGGCCTTCATCTTTAATACCTACACAGCAAGCAACATTTATTTATTTATTTATTTATTTATTTATTTATTTATTTATTTATTTATTTATTTATTTATTTATTTATTTAGCACCTTTCTCCCCAAAAGGACCCATGGTACATTATGCCCTCCCTCATAATAAGAATAGATAAAACTATTGGATTTGGCTACTGCAAAGTATTTATTTATTTATTTATTTATTTATTTATTTATTTGATTTATATCCCGCTCATCTGGTCGGATTGACCACTCAGTAGCAGGATTTATTTCTATTTGTGTTTGAAGAATCTACTAAAATTCACTGACTCCTTCACATTCAGGATGGGATAAAACTTTAGGTTTAAAATATTAGATTGAGACAGAAAAGGAAATTGATTTTCCTATACTTATAAGAAATTGCCATTGGAACATCACTGCTATGTATTCTGTAAAATTGGGACTGAGGCTATGTTACCAAGTCATCTGTTCATATAAACCATTTGAAAAATGTATTCTCAAAGGCATTAATGGATGGTATCCAATTGTTTTAGGTTTTTCGGGCTGTTCTGGAGATTTATCTTCCTAACATTTCACCAGTCTCTGTGGTAAAAAAAGGTAAAGGTTCCCCTTGACAATTTTTGTCCAGTCGTGTTCGACTCTAGGGGGCGGTGCTCATCCCCGTTTCCAAGCAATAGAGCCAGCGTTTTGTCTGAAGACAATCTTCCGTGGTCACATGGCCAGTGCGACTTAGACACGGAACGCTGTTGCCTTCCCACAAAGGTGGTCCCTATTTATCTACTTGCAATTGCATGCTTTCAAACCTTCAACCACTAGGTTGGCGGGAGCTGGGACAAGCGACGGGCGCTTACTCCATCATGTGGATTCGATCTTACAACTGCTTGGTCTTCTGACCCTGCAGCACAGGCTTCTGTGGCTTAGCCCGCAGCGCCATCACGTCCCTAGTCTCTGTGGTAGGCATCAAAGGACAGGAATTAGAACTCTGGGTTTTAACTCCTGGTCCTCTGAAGATGCCAGCCAAGGAGACTGGTGAAATGTTAGGAAGAAAAACCTCCAGAAAATGGCCAAACTGCCCCAAAAACCTACAACAACCATTTGAAAAATATTTATCATTCCCTCGGAATGAATAAGACCCATGTTGTAACACATAGTGACTTTGACTTTATTTTTAATGAAAAATGTGTTATCGTGTGTGTTTCCTTATTTTCACTAAGAGCAAGGAAATTGGTAGCTGAAGTTTTTATTTAACTCTGAATATTGCTTTTGTTTTCATATGGCTTACAGGTGAACAGTAAAATCACTACTGTTCATTACCACTACATGCAGAAGATACCATGATTACGTTTCTATTATCCTGGGTAAGACCAGGCCTGACCATTCCAGAAAAGTTCACCGTGCCATATAACTTGGACCCTGCAAAAGATACTTCTGTCAAGGGCAGACACCAGATGGTGACAAAGCCAGTGTAACACTGTCACTGCTTACACTGCCGCATTCCCAACACAGTGTAACTCTGTTTATCCTAAGCCTAGACGAGACAGTCAGAATAGAAGAATATCATGTCAAGTGCAACTATGAAGCCCAGAAAAACCAAGATGGTTGCATTCCCAACACCAAATACTTAGTGTAAATAGTAGTGTAACCAAACCTTGAATCTAGATCAGAATTTAAGCTGAAGCTAAATAACCATGCTCCTCCCAAACTACATGGAATTCAACGGCTACCATATGGCCAATCCTAGTCATTCACACTTGTCCAAATAATAATAATAACATAGTAATAATCTTAGAATTGTAGAGCTGGAAAGGACCCGACGGATCATCAAGTCCAGCTCCCGTCAAGAAGCACAGTGGGGAATTGAACAGCACCCAGATATTTAAACCACTGAGCTATCCAGCATATACATATAATTCAATGCTTTCTCAATAAAGAAACATTTAGGTCTCTTCCCCACCCCCATAATATCTGAAATGGGAAGCCTTTCAACATAAGAGAAAGATATTTGTGAAATTCCTTTCCTTTCAGGTTGCCCTAATGGAATACAATCAGTGTCTCTCTAGATAGCAACATCATTACCTGTTAGAACAAAGCTGACAAGTTATTTTTAATTTGCTATTAATCTTATTGCCTCCACAATTCTGAACAGCAGCATTTTATTTAATTAGCATGTTTGTTACAAATATTTGTCAGAGCACTTCAGCTGACACAAGTTGTCTAACAGTGACTGCACAGATGGCAGAGTACCAATGTCTGGTCTCAAAGGAACTATTTGACCACTGCAGTAAAAGAGCAATAAACAAAATACCAACATTGCAGCCCACTCTAGTTTATGTAAGCAGTTCATTTCTCATTGCTGTAAAACCTGAAGATAGATGTATGAGACTCAGTGCTAAAAACAAAGAGGTGTTTACAGCTTCAGTATGGCAAACACCGGCATTGGCCTAGTAATTTCAGCAATCTGAATGTCAGAAACTGAGTAATGTGGGAAAAACATATTTTAGTTTGCTTTATGGACAAATGCTTTATAAGCCTCAAGAGACGGTTTATCACAAATCCATCCACTTCAGATTGCTGGTGAAATGCTGAATACAGAATTTCAGTCAGTATGGCCACTATGTGGAACAGTGTGGATAGGAGGAGACCTTAGGAGAAGTAGGGGAAGAAAATGCTAGTGGGGACTCTTAGTTGCCTCACAGTGATTGTTCCTGGATTCCTTATGCATTTTAACTGGCTCTTCAGCCAATACTATGTACTGTATTAGGTGTTCAATTACTTTTGCCTAAACCATTAGAAAAACTGAACTGAGTGTACCAATCTATTCCGATTGGAGTCTAGCCATTTATTTGTTCACTGGCGTTTGTGTTGCACTGTACGTTGTTCATTCATTCATTCATTCATTCATTCAATTCAATTCATTCATTCATTCATTCATTCATTCATTCATTCATTCATTCATTCATTCATTCATTCGTTTGTTTGTTTGTTTAATTTATTTAATTTATTTATTGTATTTATACCCTGCCATCTAGTTGAATGACCACTCTAGAGTAATCTATTGTAATTATCAGGATCATTTTAAAACTGAAGAATACAAACCCTCCGAAGGCTTTAAAAAATTCTTCTTGCTTCTCTTATACAAAAGGAAGAGTGATCAAGTACAAACTGTCATATATTTATGGTCAGTAAAATGAAATACTTTCAAGCCATCAATATTGTTTTACTTTCTCACACAGCTGAAACAGCTAGAGTGGAAACAGTTTAAAAGCAACAAGATTTGCTCCTTTTTCTTCCAAAATGCCAAATCAGGGATACTATTTAAAATATATATTAGTCAGGACACAAGCCAAAACTGAACAATGCAACCCTGCTGCCACTGGTTTAAATGGATGTTCAGGCATGCATTTGAAGTGCATTAGATTACCATAAAACTCTGTAAAATTATGACTTTTGTATTAATAAAACTAATTGTAATCACATTTTGTATAAACAGCTTAATTCTGTACTTGTTGAACTAGACCAATTTGAACCATCAGCCTAAAATAATAAACTCCAATCGGTAATCTCAACTAGAGTAGTCCCACTGGATTAATTCTTAATGGTGAATCGACATTCATACAAATCCCATTGATTCAATGAGTCTTATGTAATTTGAACTAACTGGATTCAGGCCAAAATATATAGCATGTTTGTGAGCATTTGAGCAGAGGTGGTCACAAAAAAACAAGTGCTCTTCTTACAGGACCTCTGTTCATCTGTATCCTGTTATTCCTTTGTTTTCCTCTCTCAGAACCTCTGATGACATAATAATGGAAAGAAGTGTATACTCCCCAAGTCATGAAGCCATTATATACTGCCATACAATATGCCTCTTTTTCAGTCATGAATCCAACCTACCAGAGAATGGTAAATCCTAGATTTCCTTGTTCTTGCCTGCCAAAGTGCTAAAATATGTCTCTTCCTTTCTGCAAGTCAACAAGATCTTTGTTGCACAGAAGAATGTGATGGAGATAATTTGTATAGAGACAAAATGTTATTGCTACTTTATTATGTGGTCTATTACAGACTAGAAGCACCAAAGGAGTTGTATCTCTGTAAGTAAGCAAAGCAAAGTGTGCTGCTTATATACCGCCCTATAGTGCTTCAAGCACTCTCTGGGTGGTTTACAAGTTAATTATACAGGCTAAATATTTGCCCCCCCCCCACCAGCAAGCTGGGTACTCATTTTACCGACCTCTGAAGGATAGAAGGCTGAGTCAACCTTGAGCCAGCTACCTGGGATTGAACCCCAGGTCGTGAGCACAGGTTTTTTTGCTGCAGTACAGCGGTTTAACCACTGTGCCACAAGGCTCTGTCCTTTTGGCCTTGCTGAGTGGGCTTAGTTTCAGAAAGCAAAAGGATTTTACATAAATTTCTCAGATCCATTTCTCTGTTTCATTAGTGCAAACCACTATGGAAAAACACTTGGTGCTTTCTTATGCTCTGCCGTTGAGAATTATCATAATATGTTCAGAATCCTCCATAAACTGTTTCAGTATCAAGACTGCCTGTCTGGGCAAGGAATATGATATTGGTGTGATTTCTTCACACTCTTACACTATGTTCATCATTTTTCTTGGAATCTAGGAAGCAATCACTGTCTCTGCTGCTGCTTCCTGCCTCAAGTTAAGTCCATGATGTGAAAGGGAGGGAGGTGATGTTGGGAAGAGAAGGAATTCTGAGTCCTCTCTCAGCTTTTTTTTTCCGAGCAAACATATTGAACGTGCGCGCGCGCGCGCACACACACACACACACACACACACACACACACACACACACACACACACACTTTATGCCATTGTAAGAATTCAATTATAATACTGAAAAGATAACCTTACCTTCTGTGGTAAGCAACAGGACTTGTGCATCTCTAAAATTAGGTTTGGAATATGACAATCCCTTTTTTAAATGCACATCAGTAATACATTGAAACTGTACTGAATACCAGTTAAAATATTTTAGCATTTAATTTTATTAAATTATAAAAATATGTGCATTATTGCAGGATGCAACTTGAGAATGTAGGAGTGAAAGAGTCTTAGACTGAGAGCTGTAGAAGGTGAACTCACCACACTGAAACATACACAAAGGTGCTATCCAGGGTACTGAAACAAGGATTCCACATTGACTGAAAAGTAAAACCCTTTTCTGTCTAAGCTTCAGGAAGAACACATAGATAGCTGTAATTTATTTAAACAAAGACTACAGTGTGATATAGCAGTCACTGAGCAGTAAAAGGAAATGCTCTGCATCTGAAAAGTTCTGAGTTTCTCCCTTAACATCTGCAGTTGGAAGTGCAACTAAATTAAAGCTAAAGTGAACTGCACAGCCTTCTTGAATGCTACAGAGTAGCATTCATGCACACAGAGAGAGACTATATAATTTTAGAGGATGATGGCTTTTTGCACTAATCACTTCACAGTGCCTGTTCACAGCTATTTTGTTATTACTGCCCATGCTGTCCTGCAAATCAGACTGCTGAAAACCCAGAAGAAGTTGCCTGGCAACATGGGGACACCTCCCTATCTTCCCAAATTGTGTGGAAGATAAGTTGCCTAAGCAACCAGATGGCTTTTTTTTTACTTGTTACTTCCCAATCCTGTGTTTACTTGTTTCTTCCCAATATTGTGTTACTTGTTTCTTCCCAATCCTGTGTTACACAGCAAAGTAGTGTTAATAAGAAGATGGTTTGTGAGTGGTGTAGCCATGAACAGCTACAGAAGAATTCAGAAGTTTGTGGGGGGTGTTTTACTCAGGATCAGTCTAAGCAAAACTTTGACTCAAAGTTACAGGCAGCAAGCTGGGAAACTCCTCTGATGCTCTCAGTCCCAGAAGATAATATTTGAGCAGACTGTGCTGGGAACAGCACTCTGTGATGAGTCAGCCATGATCATGAACTATGGACAGTCAGTGATTAGGGCTGAAAAGTACATTATAATGAGAAGTCAAGTTCAATAAGCAGGATCAGGATGCAAGCCAGAAATCATCACTGAATAGTAAACAAATAATATAGGAATGTCTTGTTTCTTAAGAAAGGCTCTGCTGGAACAGGAGACCGTATGTAATGATTCCTATCCATAAAGACCCATGAGGAAGCCCTAATGGGTGGTCATAATCAAGGGTTCGGGGCTCCCTCATTAAGCATGATTTATCTCAATTTCAGTGGTTTGCAAGAGGTAGAACATCTCTCAACAGACTGATGGTCTGAAAAGGTTGCTTCACCTGCCAGTGCCTGTGTCAGATACAGGCTGGGTGTAATCAACAAGTAGGCTGGAGAGAAAACTGAACAATTATCATTCTAGTGTTTTGCTACAGAAAAACTGCATTACTCCATTGGACAGCACACTCTTAAGTTTATCTACTAGTGAACTCTGCACCAGAAAGACACCCACCTAAAAACAGGAAAAATATAGCTAGAAATGGATGCCATTGGGAACTGATAGCTCTAAGTTCAATACAGAATAGAAATGATGACAGAGCTTCAGAGATGTGTGTTCATGAAACAGAGGGAAAAGAAAGGTAACTGAATATGTCCCTCAAGATAGTCGTGGGGAAGATTGACTGCTGTGAAATATACAATGGTCAAAATCCTATTGCTTAGTTATGCCAGCATAAGTACCAACTGTATAAACTGCAGTGGCCAATTGCCACTAGTTAATGAGTTGCTGCTTGTATCCCTCATCACACACCAGCGCATGTGATGGACACACAATAAGAATACAAACAGAAATTTGTTAACTAGCAGCAGTTCCTATAGCTATTTATGCCACAGTGCATACACCAGGGTAACTAACCAATAACCCTTTTGGCCACTAGAAGTGTGAGAAAAATTGGGCACAGCACTGCCAGGCCACTAACAGCCTGAATGGAACTCAGAGATAGTCACCATGTTTTTAGTTTTTAAATATCAAAAGAGGTAAAGTGGGATGCTGCCATACAATATGCCTTTTACTGCTCAACGAGCTAGAGCTGTAATCATGTAGTGCCTAATTTTTTTTGAGAGAGATGTGGCTGGTGTAACTGAAAAGTTTATTTTACAAAGTAAGGTTTATTAAATGACTAGTGATAACTGCTACTAATGCAATTATATTGCACTCCTTTAATGGCAAAAATGAGCTAGCTCTGTATTAAAGCAAGATATCAATCATACAGCATAAATTACTGTAGCCTCATATCTACTTCTAAGGAAACTATTATGCTGCTGTATTCTTTTCAATATTGGAATCAATAGCAAATATTTCTGCATTAGCCCTGGTTAAATCTAGTTGCTGATGTCATGAAAAATGCTTTATAAACACAGATGCTTTATTCTAAGAATAACCTGCTGTTGCCAATCTCTTTTCAGCTCTGTATCATCTTATACTGTACTATAAAGTAGCATAAATTTTTAATAAGACCACTGAGAGCATTTATTTTACTACTTACTCTCCAGTCATTCCTCAGCTTTAATTGCTATGTAACAATAAGGGAAACATAAACAACATAAATCTCAAGTTTTTTAGTTAAAGTGCATTTTATATTAAATCTGCGTGGTTTGGCAGGCAATGACCCTCACCACAGTAGACATTAGTTCAACATTTAAATATTGAAATACAAGAGAGTCTGATTAGAATCAAGCACAGCACCGGCAGTTAAATACTTTCCCAGAAATGCACACAAAAGCAGAGTTCAGTCCAAAGAGCAATATATGAAAGGCTTACATTACAATTTGATTATATAGAGCTTGCTTGAAGAAAAAATAAATAAAATCAATGTTTTAGCTGAAGGAATAAATTCATTTTGGGACAAGCAGACTTGAATGGGGCCCATTTGGTTCAGTTTCTTTCATCTCAAAACAAATGCACAGAGAACATAACAGTTATATCTGGTAGTCCAGTCATTCCATTTGGGTCTTACTTTACTCTTACAACAGCTAAACAGACATCAGTGACCATTCATGGTGGCTGCGATTTCTTCCCCTCCCCTCATGGAATTCCCTGACTCTTTGAACATTTTGGCATCTACTCCAAAACAAAACAAACAAACAAACAACCTCATTACAGCAGCAGCAGCAACAGGAAACAACAAATGTGAATATACAGAATAGACTAAAAAATAAGTTACCAAAAAAAATGAAAGAAATGGGATTTCACATACTAATATGAAATATAAATATATATTTTTAATTATGACTGCAAAACAAAATTCTTCCATACCCCCAATATGCCTGTCCATAAATCACACTTTCAAAAGGTTTACTTTAACTGAATTAAGATAATTCAACCTTCTTTTCAATTTCATATGGATTAGCAAGAGGATTTTTTAAAAGTATGTAATAGAATTTAAATAAAACAGGGTATCCTCAACACAGAAATAAAGCAAGCTTTTAAATATCTATTGCATTGAGAGGAACTCTCTTCAATTTATAGCCATCTTGGACACTTTCAAGGGATGACCTACCCCATTAACATTTTTTTAGTTTTGGGGGGGTTCCATTGGCAACTCAGTTGCCAATGTGCTGTAGTGAATGATAGATTAGGATGCAGGAGACCATGGTTCAAACACAGTTTGGTCATGAAAATTCATTGGCAGCGGCAGTGGTAAAATGCTCTCTTAAATATCCCATTAAATATTGCTGGAAAATAATGCTAGGAAAAGTTGAAGGCAGCTTAAGAAAAGGAAGACTACATATGAAATTGGTTGACTCCATAGCAGAAACAGCAGGCTAGAGCGTGCAAGAGTTCAGCAGGGCTGTTAATGATAGGACATTTTGGAATTCACTCATCATAAGGTTGCCATATGTCAGAGATGACTTGAGGGCCCACAACAACAACAACAAAAAATCCAGCATACTTAAAAACCCAATTAGGGTCACCATACGTAGCATGCTACTTGACAGCATAAAACATAACAAAGTGGGATGAAAGGCTTCTAAAAATGTCTGAGGGAACACATAGGCCATACTTTGTCCACTTTTGTATTAAAGTGCTGCACTCCAGTTCAACTGGTACAAGACTAATTGGGTGTGCAGTCAAAAGTTACTCTCTTGTACTTGGGACAGTTTACTCCCTTGTTCTCAATAATTTTGTGGAAGTGGCCAATTCAGTTTCCCCCTTCCTCCCAATGCTAGGGATGATGGTAGTTGCAGTCTAGAAGATCTGGAATGTTAACAGGTTGAAGGCAGGTGAGTTAGTCTCCTTCACTGGATTATTGGGAAGATAAAAGAATGCATATGTATTGTGCTGTGTTCCTTTAAGGAAAGACTAAATGGTAACAAAATTACTTTGATTAATCTGAATTTCAGTTACCTAAAATGTGAGAAATGCATAAAAAACTTTCAATATCCTTAGAGTGTAAAAAGTACTTAAAAAAAAGGTCAAGACTGTATAAATAAAAGAAAATAAAGCCAAAATGAATTTCTAAACAAAAATGATAAAACCGATCAACTCATTTTCTTTTTAAAAATTGTATAATATGTATCCCACTAATGATGCTCATGGAAGACTTAGAGTGTAGTGCTATACTGGAGATTCCTAGCTGAGCATTTTAAAATTTGCAGAAGGACCACTATGTTGGCAGAATGCCATATAGAGTGCCACCATCACAGACACCCCGGCAAAGCATTTAAGATATTTTACTTGTTTTACTTAGAGATTTTACCCTCCTCAGGCTACTTAACAACAATTCAAACAGTAATAAATTACATTAAGTAGAATAAACCTGCAGAAATGACAATAAAAACGAACAGACAGTACCATCAACATTAGTTAAATTCATCCAGCAGATGCTCATCTGGACAGAAAGAGATTTGCCATATGGCAGACAGACTCAATTGAGAATCCTGAGGCAAAATATGGCAAAATCTAGGTGCAGCCAAGGTGAGACCCATTTCCCTCACCCCCACCAAGGAAATCTCTACCACTGTAGTGACACAAAGAAAGACTAACCCTAATACCCTAATAGGGTACACAGTGGCTGGTGTCGGCAGAAGTATTTCCTAAGGTATCCTGGATGATAAAGCTTTAAAGGTTATTTAGAACATTAAAAGCCATCACCAAAAATTAGTTCAAAAGATAACTGATGACTGTACAGGTCTGGCAGGACAGATTTAATGTATTCATGTAGGTGAGAACCCACTGGCACATCCACTGCAATATTTTGCATCAGCTGAAATTCCTGAAGACTCATGAGAGGCATTTCATGAGAGGCATTAGATGTTCCATCTAAAGCTAGCTGAATTCCTCTTTGAGAGTGTTCTTGACTCCTAAATAGGAACACCTCTCAAGTCCATCCCTGCCAGATGTTCAAAAAGATACTGTATTTGTGATGGTATTGAACACCATTGACAAATTCAACAGAATTTGAAAACGGATGTATTTCTTCCAATTTAGATCCTGGTGTAAAACATCTATCAGGGTGAACAAAGCCATCTCAGTCCCAGCTTCAGGCCAGATTGAAATGAGTTTATTTTATCTAAGAAGTGCTAGAGCTGAGAAACCGATATAAGTTAAAATAACCTGGATCATAAAGTGATCATAAATCTACAAAATTGTGCAAACTGGAGAGGGTTTCTTTAACGAAGCCTTCATAACAGCCACCTAAAGGCAATGAAACATAACACCTGCATGCAAAGATGTATTTATCATTTTGAAAAATCAGATGTACAAATATAAGACGGATGACAGCTGGCTTGATAGTAGTACATGTGAAAAGGTCCTAAGGGCCTTAGCAGACCACAAGCCAAACAGGAGTCAACAGGGCAATGCAGCAGAAAAAATAAAAAAGAAGCAAATGCAATACTTGGTTGTATCAGCAGAAGTATGGTATCCAGATCAAGGGAAGTAATAGTACTTTTCTATTCCGCTTAGGTCAGACCTCATCTGCTTTACTGTTTCCAGTTCTGGGCATCAGTTTAAGAAAAACAAGTCCAAAAGATGGCAGGCAAGATGATAACAGTTCTGAAAATGAAGCCCTGTGTGGCATGTTTGAGGGAGCTATGTGTTTAACCTGGAGAAGAGAAGGCTGAGAGGTGATATGTCAGCCACCTTCAAATATTTGAAAGGCTATCACATGGAAAAGGGATGTGGTGACACTGTGGTTAAACCGCAGAAGCCTCTGTGCTGCAAGGTCAGAAGACCAGCAGTCATAAGATCGAATCCACGCAACGGAGTGAGCTCCTATCGCTTGTCCCAGCTCCTGTCAACCTAGCAGTTTGAAAGCATGCAAATGCAAGTAGATAAATATCTACCGTCATGGTGGGAAGGTAACGGCATTCCATGTCTAGTCGTGCTGGCCACGTGACCACAGAAACTGTCTACAGACAAACGCTGGCTCTACGGCTTGGAGACGGGGATGAGCACCATGCCCTAGAGTCCGATACGACTGAACTAAATGTCAAGGGGAACATTTACCTTTATCACATGGAAAACAGAATGAGCTTATTTTCTACATTTCTGGAGAGTATGACCCATAGATGGACTCAAGTTACAAGAAAAGAGATTTCACTTAAAACATTAGAGTGAACTTCATGCTGATAAGAACTAGTTGACAGTGTAATGGAGGATGTTGGGCTTTTTGCCTCAGAAGTGGTGGACTAAGCCTTGTGGTACTGCAGCCAAAACTCTGCTCATGACTTTGGTTCAATCCCAGGTAGCCAGCTTAAGGTTTACTCAGCCTTCCAACCTTCTGAGATTACTAAATTCAGTACGCAGCTTGTTGCGATGGTGGCAATGTGTAAACTGTATAATTAAATTTTAAACCACCCAGAGAGTGCTTTAAGCACTATGGCGTCATATATAAGCAGCACACTTTTCTTTTTTGCTTTGCTCTCTGTCTAGGATGCTGTAGCTATGTATATCCTGCTTTGGTATGGGGTTGGACTGGATGACCTTTGGAGTCTCTTCCAGCTCTACTTTCTCATGATTCTATGGCTCAGATCCTGTTGCTTACTGCAGTAAGTCACACAAAAGTAGGACCAATGTTTCAGTGGAGATTTGGTGAATCAATTCATCCATACGTTCCATTGATTCAAGAGTGCCTTATCCAGTTGAAACTTACTACACTAAAGTAGTAAGGAGTTGACTCACCAAATATCATGACTCACTGGGCCACCTTAGCGGAACAGGAGTACCCTTCTCACATTTCTTCAGTTTATAACCATATCCCATCAATGGACCTTAATACACGTCCCAGACTTGGTACTAGAATATTTTTATCCATTAGGTTTAAAGCAGGTGGGGTGTGGAGAATTAAAAAAAAATAGCCACTCATGCATCACAAATCACCCTGCCCGCAGTATCACAACAGAGCACTATCAGGCATTCAAATCATAGCACATTGCAGCCGATTTATGACCTCACTTGGATGACAGGGTATGTAGCTTAAGAGTTCCATGTTGTATACATTCTTTTTATCAAAGGATGGAGGGAGGTGGAGAATCTGTATTGAAGTGAACAAGAGAAAAAAAAGGTGTGTTGCTTAAAAGGGGGCACTTTGGAGAAAAATGTATGTTTTTATAACACAAACAGAAACACACTGATAATCTTCTTTTACCAAGAACCCTAATGAATATATTTATTTGAAACTCTTCATTTGGAACTCCAGCTCTCATCTCTTAACAACTGGAGGTGCCACAACAGAGTATCTGACAGAGGTAAAAATAGATAACAGGATAGCCATGTTACAAAGCAGGAGTACTGTGACTGTCTTCCATGTTTCCCACATCATCTTTGCCATACGTGAATATTGTGTGGTATTTAAGTGATAGTACTCTAATACTCTTCCCTGAGTGAAAAAGAGCACTCCTGACCTCCTTGGAAGCATACAGGAGAGATACCAAAACCTATATACAAGTGGCATCATACCTTGTTCTTTTTTTCCTCTATAAAAAACTGCAACTGCACACAGGATTTCACTATTACCCCATAAGAAGGACTGCATGCTTACATTCACTGCAGCCCCCTCCCCCACCCATGGAAGGAGAAGCTGATAAATCAACACAGGTGGAACATTTGATAACTCAGGGGTTTCGCTATCAAATGTATCTAGCTGCAGAGCCAGAGATCAGGAATTTAATTCCCCACTGTGCCTCCTTGACAGGGACTGGACTGAGTGATCCATAGGGTCCCTTTCTGCTCTGCAGTTCTAAGATGACTATGACTATATTGGTGATCCTTTTCTCCTACTCGGTGACAAAAACCTATTGTTCATCCAGGTTTAGGAACAAGGCATTCTAGTTATTGACAAATGTATGCTATTCTCTCCTTTAGACGTCTCCCTTTGCTCCACATATATAAGTTCCACTCCTTCTCCCCATTGCTGCTTTCTCTGCATATAAGTGTGTACACATAAACACATATGCAAGCACTTCTGGTCTTTAATTCCACTGCATTTTCTTTCTTCATTCCCCATGATTTTCAGTTTCTACTCAGTTATCTTCATGTCATATAAGCTTGAACACCACCACCATAATTTGTAACCAACGTTTTTTATTTTTGAGCAGCACTTGTGAAAAATCGGACTTTGGTGCACACCAGGAGATCTGGCAATGTCTGAAACAAAAGAGTCCAGCATGATTAGAATATCTCCATGGGGGGGCGTGTGAAACCAGCAAGAGCCTGCATATTCAAATATTGCAAATGATCTTCAGGACCCTGTAAATTGGAAAAAAAAGTTGTGAGTTCACAGTTGGCTTCCTCCTAGCTGCTAAGTCACACAATGGCACTGAAAAAGAAAATCTAGTTGATTCTGACTACTTTTAAATATTGGCTTTCAGAGGAGAAATTCTTGCTGATCTAAAATACTTTTAGAGAAATAAAATGTTTTTAAAAGACTCTCTAGACCAGAGAGGGAGGTCACCATATGTTAGAGTAGGAGATCAACAAGAGTAAGACCTGTCAAAATCATGACACTTGCATAAGTGTTGACTTAACAAATTCCTTAAATGGGCCTAGTCAACTCTAACTGGGACTAAGGGGATTTAGTCCACTATCTCCAGGAAGTAGTATGAAGTTACTGCCTTAAGATAGGAATGCAGAGCTGCAGTCCTCAAACCAATGCTCCCATTCAACATTTGCAGTAGTTAATCAATCATGTCAGCAGTTTTCTCCAGCAAGGTTTCCATAGCAAATCATATAACTGTATTGCCTCAGGACTATTGGCTGCAGCAGTATTCATGGAAGCAACTGTTAAGATTTTCATTCAGTAGTGTAAAGAAAAACAGAAACCCTCAGAAGGAGACACATATCATTAAAAGACTATCTATTTTCAACCAGTTCTTTCCTCCTTCCCACTACCTTTCCTTTACAACACACGCTAGTCAGAATAGACAGCACATTGGGAGGAGGTAGGTAGGCAACAGCAGCTTGGAGTTGGTTGTTAAGGTGGCAGACATTTTATGGTGAGTAGGCTAAACAACATATGGGTATCTGAGCTTGCATTACTCAGAAATTAAACTGACATGGTCCAACATTCCCTCTAATGTTCAGCCCTGCTGGATCGGGCTCTGCCCCTCACGCACACGACTCCATCTCACTCAATCCCACGTGGGGTTCTGTCACAACGAGAACCAAAGAGGCTGAAAATGATTGCTGTGAATGTGCAGAGGAGGAGGAGGCCTGCATGGGGGGCAGAGTCATGCATGTAGGTGCAGACTAGAGATGGGGATATTTGTATATGAATACGAATATCCCCCCACAAGTGCACTCACGATTCCACTGCTGCTATGAGTTTCGCAGTGCCTTCCTATCTCTCCATTGCTCGAGATGGATTAGCCACTCTGTGACCTGGCAGAGAGGCTCTTCATCCCACCTTCTGCCAGGGCGAGCAATGGAATGATAGTGGAACTCATAGCAGTGGCAAAATGGTGAGTGGTTGGTCTGGCCCCAGGGGGCTGGACCCTCATTATCTGCACCTGTGGGGGGATATTCGTATATGAATACGAATACATCCATCTCTATTGCACACCTTAGAAGGAACCTTGACATGGTCCCATGTCATCATCGCCCCACCTTTTTAAGCAGAACCAACCCACACATTCCTGGGGACAGAGGAGGAGACAGAATAAAGAATGTTCCTGCATTAATGTATTTTCCTTCTTTCTAGCTTCCCCCAGCCACTCTTTGCTACAGTGTATACATTTAGCCATATAGTCAGGGGAGAAGATATTGCCATTTTGGCTTTAAATACATATACAGTGGTGCCTCACAAGAAGAATGCCTTGCAGGACAAAAAACCCACAAGACAAATGGTTTTGGCAGGGGGGGAGGGGTTTGATGACTCGCAAGACAAATGTTCCTATGGCCGTGCTTCACAAGACAAATGTTTTCCATTTTTTGTTCCTGCCTCACGTTTGCTGATTTTAAAATGTTTTTCTATGATGTTTAAAAAGTTAGTTTTTTAATTGAAATTTTTGAAATCATTTGCACAATATGTATGGCTTTAAAGAGCACCTAACAAACCCTTTGTAAACCAAATGTGACTTTGTCCTGACTTTTTTTGCCCATAGGAATGCCTTAATTAGATTTCAATGTATTCCTATGGGGAAACGCATTTCGCAAAACAAATTTTTCACAAGATAATATTAACTGCGGAATAAATTTGTCTTGTGAGGCACCACTGTATTTTAAAATGATGTTTTCTTAAGTAACTATGGTTTCGAGGTTACATCATCACTGAAATTAGCACAACATAAATTCAAATTCATGTACAGTGATGCTCTGAGTTCATCAAACCAACATGAATATTTCATTCGTTTCTCCAACTAGTGCTCATTATCATTAATATTTTCAAAACTGTTGTTTCTTCCATCTCTAATCACAGATGAAATATATTTTGTTGTCATCATCCCCCCACCTTTTTAAGCAGAACCTAAGTTTGAATGTAACAGGTCCTGTGAAATTTGTTTTACATTTTTACCAATGCCAAGAGGTTATGATTCAGTGTGATCATAGATTCTTATTGAATTTTGAAAAGCAATTGTACTGTGCAGGTCAACTATGGCCTAATAATAGTAATTATGTGGTGTCAAGTCAATTATGACTTATGGCAACCCCTTTCAGGGTTTCCTAGGTATACAGTACTCAGATTTGCTATTCCCTTTTTCTGGATCCGCTGAGGGACTCTGCATCTTGTACTAATCTACAAGGGCTGAAACTTCTTCTAGGAGGCAAAGTAGGGAAACAAATTCCCAAATTTTGGCTCCATACCTAAATCACTACGCTAGCCAGTTGGCATGAAGGTCAATATCTTGAAGCAAGAACCATGTATGAAGCCAATAAAAACTAGCCTCTCTTTAAAAGCATGGTTCAAAGTTTATCCCAGTTGAAAAAAAATCAACAATAATTTAGAAGGGGTGGCTATTATCATCTTATGGTTAAAAAGACATCTGGAGACTTTTAAAAGTTAACCTGCTCTTATAAACATGTATTAAATGATAAATTGCTACCAATTTAGTTGAATCTTGAATCAAATCATTCTGATTCAGATCACTCTGGATCAGGTGTGGACTGCATGAGATTAGTCTAAGTTGGATCAGGTCCTGACCATATCAGCACCAGACATTGTGTGTGTGTGTGTGGGGGGGGGGGGCTAATCCCATTTTGACTCAGAATTTTGAGGTAGCTAGCACAAACTCCCCTGGACCTGTTTGCCTGCAATTTTTCAGGGTTAATTCATGTCTACGGGAACCATTACATCTCTAGATTTCATGCACTGATGAGAAAAGAAATGGGAAATTGTTTCTATTTTTATTTTCTAGTGCAAATCACCTGGCTTATCAAACAAAACAAAACAAAAAACAAATAAAACAAACAAACAAAACAACAACACTGTTTCCTGAATTTTAATTCAGACTGAGGTCAAAACCAGGTTGGAGGAGGTCTGAATCGAGCCAAACCAAATCAGGGTTGAACCCAAATTACAAGATTGTCTGTCTCAATCATGAGTTGCCTTTGCCCAATTCTACCTATAATAAACTAGGAAGCTCACCACCCATGTGCAAAACAGTGCTGTGGAATGACCCTGGAAAGGCTTTACAACACGCGCACACACCCCAAAAGCTACCTCTATGCAATGTCTTTGGGGGAAAATGCTACATCACCACCTAGCAATGTTCCCTCGGATTTTCTGGAGTGCTGGGCAGGGGCCCTACCCAATGTATGTGGGGTTCCGGTCATGACCAGAAGCAAATGGACAGTGACTGGAAACAAGCGGACATCAACACTAGCTCAGCTGTGCAGCCCCAGTGTAAGTGCTGTGTGGCCTACGTTGCAGCATATCATCCTTCCCAAAGCTGTTTACCAAAGGGTAGCTCACAACAGGAAAGGAGGCAGTTCTTGAAATTCTGGCATGATGTTTCAAGCCCACAAGCTGAATTGAGGATGCTACCTTTTCTTCTCGAACACACACAGACCCTGACAAGGCTGCTCATCTTTAATCACAGTATGGCAACCAAGTCTCAGGTACCCCTGCTGCGAATAGTTATACCTACTGAAGATGGCCTATGTACTTGGGGAAGAAATTATTTTGATTTATTTTTAAGCAGGTAAAAACTCTTAAATTCCTTCATATTCAGGATGGGGACACGACAATTATAAAATGTAAATATGAGCAAAAGCAAAACAGATAGATTTTCCCAAACACATTACAGGATGTAATACAACAATAAGTAAAGTCCATTAAAATGTTTGTAATAGATTAAAAAGACCGCATTAAAAAACTGTTTTTATCCAGCACTAAAAAAATAACTGTGAAGTTGGTGTCAGATGAGCCCATCAAGCTTGCTAAGCATAAAGACAGAAGGGAGGTTTAAGGAAGGATTAGTACAAGACATCAACAAATGTCAGAACAACCTCTTTCCACTTCTCCATTTCTCCATATCCATACCTAGAGGTTTCTTTTTATATAGAGCTTGGAGGCAGAAATTGTATCAGTTGGTCCCAGGCAAAGCACCCTTCTGAAGCAACCCTGGAATATCAACAGCATCCCATTGTGATACAAAACCTGATTCATTTTAAAACAGGCCAATATCCCTCCATGGGAACCCCATTTAGTATTTGGATTTCCTGCGAAGTCAATGCACACATCTACAAATTTCCTATTTTCCCTGTATTTATTTATTTTATTTATTTATTTATTTGTTTGTTTGTTTGTTTGTTTGATTGATTTGTTTATTTGATTTATATACTGCCCATCTGGCAGCCAGGGCCACCCTGGGAGGTTTACAACAGTAAAAGTATTTTCAGTGTCTACAATACCAGCCCTAGTTTTTTATTATAAAAAAAAATTAGGTGCACTCAATTTATTTAGTTTGTATATAGAGGGAACACTGTGAACTAAGGGTTGGAGGAGGTCTGAATTAGTCCAAACCAAATCAGATTTACATGTCAGAAATAAAAATATCTATTTATAAAGAAGACATTCAAAGATGCAGCTGAATCTGCAACCCAAACACTCAGTGCACAGTACATATCCACTGTCTTCTGTTGTCCTTCAACTTTATTTCATGATACTGTGTTAAGAGGCAAGTGTCACCTACCATGCCAAAATTATTTTCCATTGTAGACTCAAGAACTATATTTGCCTAGTTCTGAAGGCAGTCTGCAGCAATGGTCCTAATAAAATACATTAAGATTTCATGATTTCTCTTCTGGTTCACAGGCTCTGTTCCTCTGAACCATTTTATCCACATGCAACATAGTCACAGGTATCCTACTTTGCACAGGTCTTTTGTGTGGCCATAGACATTTTGGAAAGGCTTGCATCAATGAGCATGGAAGTATTTCATATAATTTGATCACTTCTTGGCCCACTCCTTTGAAAAAGTAGATTCTGGCAACCATGTCAATTCTTACTTTCCCCATTGGGCTCTAAATAGTTATGGTGAATACTTACTATTTTTGCAACTGTTCTCTTGCAAAGCAACAAAGTATTCTTTTTAGCATCAAGTATTCACTGCAAGTAGAAGTTAATAGCTACAGTATGTCCTTAGAAGTAATTTACTTCTTTAATGTTTGCTTCCAGGAACAATGACAATGTGTGTTGTAATGTGGGATTACAACATGCTATATAATCCTATCATAGAAATGTTAAGAAATTAGAAATTATAGTATTGTTTTGGAAAGGAGATTTTAGAGTGAGCACAAATTCAGATGTTAACAAAAAACCTGACAGCGTATAGCACAACATTTAATAATGTGCTGTAATTTATACAATGTGCTAAGTGTTGCAGAGTTTTGAATTTCTTGTCAAATTCCTCTAACTGCACAGTAGAAGTGCAGGGACAACAGAGCACAATGGCTTCAAGTTCCCCAATGTTCACCCCCTTTCTCATCAACTGGCCCCTACAGTCTCAGTTACTCAGTCTGAGACATTTGTAGGAGAAAGGATTAAAAAAAATTACAATTACTTACAATAGAACAGATCGAACAGCAGACTGACAAATATGATTGCTTTGAGTAACCAGAGTTCAACAGAGTCACTGATTCCAAAAGACTACAGGGAGGAAAAGAACCAGAGTAGAGAGGCGGGGCTCTCTTTGAATAAGAGGCAGGGGAAGAACTATTGGTTGGTACCATTAGTGATTGACTTGTCACCCCAGCCCATAAAGGTCTATCCTAGCCACTCCTTCTCTGGGCAACATGTGAAGCTGTAAAAACTCCAGTGATAAGGACCGAAGCTTGAACTCTCAATATAATCTAAAATGACCAAAATGAGTCTGTCATATTTTGAACATATCATGAGAAATGAAGGGGAAAGGAGAATTATACGGGGACACATGGTAGTAGGGGGAAAATAAGATATAACAGGAGATGGAGATGGATCTAACCCTATAAAGGAAGTAATGGCCTTGACATTGCAAGACTTGAGCCAGGATTTTAATGATATGGCATTTTGGAGGGCATTATCTTAGACAGTTGCCAAAATTTTTATGCAAGCCGACACAGATAACAATAAAGGGTCTAATTCTGTTCTTCCACTTCTCCCATTACTTCTTCCTCCTTTTTTAGGATTCCACCCTGCAACCCTAAAAACATGCTTCAAGGGCTTAGGAAACCCTCTGGGGCAGGTTTTAGTGGCATGTAGTGGGAACCAAGACAACATGGTTTTCGGACCATGGAGGGCTACAATAGGAGGAGAAGAAAGTCCAAGTTCCATTGATTGTGGCTATTAAAGTACACTGCTGGATCTTGGCCATAATATAAGGCATACTAGTCTTGATATTTTTCCTCGCCTTTTCTTAATCTTTCCTTTTGTTACAAATCTTTTAAATACTTGAATAATGGAGTACTTGAAACAAAAATGATGAAATGTAATTACCTGATGAAAGCAGCAGATAAATATTAAAAACCAAATGTTTACAGGAAAAAAGCCCACCACAATCCACATAATTCAATATCGTGGAACCTGCGGTCATTTAATGTTACAAAGATTGATACCATTATTGTATCAATAAAAGAAAGTCAATCTATTAACCTCATGTTCTGATTTAGAAAGAGATAGCTATATTAAACCATAAGTGGGACAACTGTATTGTAGAGAAACAACAAAGTATCTTGTTTCACAAACATATTTCTTAAGGCAGAACCTTGTACTGTACAGCCCATTCTCATTTCATCAGATTCATGAAGTGTTAAAGTCAGTGGGTAGGAATACATATGTCAACTATGGCAGTGGGGATCCCCCCCCCCCAAATCATGACAACTCCTATCTCTGAGATAGGAATAGTTAGCAGCTGGCCAGATAGCTCAGTGGTATAAGTACTGGCTGTGGAACCAGAGGTTGAGATTTCAATTCCCCACTGTGCTTCTTGGCAAGAGCTGGACTTGTTGCTCCGTCAGGCCCTTTCCAATCTATTATTCCAGCTGGGTATCTAATTACTGGAACTGCCCATGTGTTTACGGCTTTGATTGTATTTCCACCACTTAATTTTATTTATTTATTTATTTATTTTATTTCTATCCGCCTATCTGGACATATTAGCCCACTCTAGGCGGCTTACAATAAAAGAAACAATATAATTTTAAAACATTGCACCTAGACTAAGATAGAAATCAAAGAAAGATATAAGAAAAGAAAAATCGTCAGGAGTTTTCTGTTGGGAAAGCCTGCCTATACATCAATGTTTTTAGTTGTTTCTTAAAAATGTCCAGCGACATTTTGATTTTAAGATTTTCCGCAGTCTTTTGTTGTATTCCTTTGTCAGTTCTTTAACTTTTGTGTGCAGGGTGTTATCTGCTTCTAGTATTCACAGCTATTTATAATTTCATCACTTGATAGTGGTTTTACAATATTGCCATTTTTAACTCTATTCCATCTAGTTTTTGGATCTTGCCACACTGTATAAACAGAACTGCAGTTCCAAAATTTTATTTAAATATAATTGAATATAAATATTTACTTCCTAAAGTTCCCTTTCTGTTCAGTTGGGTATAGGGAGTTTTCAGTTAAATAGTTATATACTGATCTTTCAAGTACTACTGTGAGGAGTTTGGAAATTTCTGGAAGGCATTAGTCGAGAATGACTGGGTTCATTGCCCTTTTGATGATCTTTTATTATTAGAAATGTGTGCCCTGTTGTCAAGCAATCTTCATTTGTAGAACTTTGAAGTGATTAAATTACACTGCTATACATTGATGGAGACTTTAACCAAGATTTGTGCAACGCATACGGACTGGGTGCGATTCATTTTTTCTCAGCCTTCACTTGCCTCTAAATAATTTCAGTTGTTATTACAATATGTTTTCCTTGAATTTCTTTACATATGTTTTTAATCCATGAGGTGTTTTTGTTATGCCTGATTATGTCCGGTTGGGCCTTCCCGAATTTCTTTCCAGAATTTTAGAGCATCATCTTTACATGGGCATAATTTATTTTGCTTTGCCTTTTCTTCTAATGATTTGTAGAACAATGGTTGGTTATTTTGAAATTGTGTGTTTTCTCTATATTGTTTCAGCCATCCATCATAATTAGCATTATGTGCTAATGTCTGCATATAATTAGTTTATTTTTCTTTCCCACTGAATTTTCCATTTTGGCGTGCCAGGGGTTTTCTGGTTTTTTGCAGCTTGTAAACAAGCTCCATGGTTATTATGGTAGCTGTGATATAAATACAGTGGGGTCTTGACTTAAGAACGGCTTGAGTTAAGAACATTTTGACTTAAGAACCACTCTCATAGGAAAATATTGACTTGACTTACATACTTAGATTTGAGTTAAGAACTGGAAAAAAAAACCACGTGGGAGGCAGGGAAAGTGCAAAATTTGAACTTTCAGTTAACTGTTGGCCAGTGAAAAGGGTGCCTGTCTGCTTCCTCACTCCTCCCAGCGTTTAGAGAGTGGATTGGGAGACAGTCTTCAGACTGCCTGGTACTGTACTGCCTGGACTGTATTTTCCCTGCCTTCCCTGAACCTTTCTTGACCTAAGAAAAAAAGAAACAAAATATCCCCCTCTAGTGGTCAAAGGCGGAATAGCAGCTTCCCATTAGTTTCTATGGACGGAAAAGAGCAGATACGGATCAAATGGTTTTCAATGCATTCCTATGGGAAATGCAGATTTGACCTGAGAACTTTTTGACTTGAGAACCGCCTTCCAATACGGATTAAGTTCTCAAGTCAAGACCCCACTGTAAGCTGATTTATCTACTTTATCATGTTGGCTGGTATTGTTCTGGTTAATATAGTAGATCTTTTACTGGTTTACTTTGTAATTGGAGCAAAATGATGAGGCATTGTATTTCTATGTTTTGGCTAATATGGCTTACTATTTTTTCCCTCCATGGTAAAGAAAAGAACCATCACCTTATGCTGCCAAGTCACCCTCCTATTCTCTCTTTTTTCTCTCAACATGGGTTACGCTAATCATCTACATTTGTGGCAAAGTGGGAATTTGGGGGTCTACAGTTGGTGCACCTCCTTCTGCACCTACATCATGCTACACAGGTGGCAGATGATCCTTTTAGATCCAGATGGTATTATCCATGTCCCAAGTCACTCTTAAACTGGCTTACTGCTTCCTAATTTACGAATTTGTTCCCTTCAGTTTTAGTTTTAATCTGGTTATTTATTTTAAGTGGCTGAAATTGGGCAAATGGATGCATATTTCATGTATCTGGCAGTATGGTATAGGTTGGAGGGCCTACTGAGGAGCTGAAGGTGACATAGTTGCAGGATCTCTCCAACAAAATCCCTCTCAAGAGCAGAAGGAGGGGGCTTTGGCTGGGCACATTTCTTCAGAATTGGCAGCCATTTCAGGGCTAGAGAATAACCAGCTGTGGCCTGCAACTTCTGCAAGTTAGGTTTGTGCTGGTTCTTTGCCTGACGCCTGTGTATAAACATCAGTGACTGGCATCTGGGGGCTTCCAATCCCCTTCATGATGAGGCTTCCCACACTGTGTTGCTATGGCTAATTTCCTTGTTGCAGGTTGCTGCATTCAGTAAAATTCAGCCTATTTTTGAAATCCATCCCTGTCTTCAGCATCCTTGTTCTTTGTGGCATGGCAATTCAGCAGTTTTGCAAAGTGGTTTCATTGTAACCACACATAAATGAAGACCACCATGAAAGGCATCCTACTAAAAATCAGTTTGGATTTATTGGAAGACTATTATCACGTAATAAAAAAGAGCAGTCATTTAGTATCACCTATCAAGTAGGAAACCTATGCAGTTGTAAATATTCAGTTCACTGTTGATTTTATATGACATGCAAGATGTGTTGCTGTTTTGGTCTGCATTTTTAATACTGTGTATTGTAACGATTTGATTGAAGCAATTAAAAAGTAGAAAATTCAGTACAAATAGGCTTTAAATTAGTGGTTCCTAACCTTTTTTGAGTCACAGACCCCTTTTATAATTGCCAACTAACTTGCAATTATTTGCATAAGAAGGTATTTCTAATGGGGTAAAGCCATCCCTCCTCAGAAAGCAGAGACTTATTTCTTCCCCAAAGGGTCTGTCTCTCATACATATACATAAGTGGTAGCTTTAATATCCTGCTCCAAAGGTCAAGAAAGAAATTATTTAACAAGGGATACAATTCATATAAGGGACCCATTACCCTCAGAAAACTCTTTGTTACTCTCTTGGGAGCCATGACCCTCAGGTTGGAAAACACTGCTTTAAACTGTAGTTTATCATTTTAAATAAATTTTATTTCTTACTGCAAGTTGTTTTGGATACTCTTGGTTGACAGGTAAGTTAGACATGTGAGGAAAACAAAGCATTGTTTCAATTTGTAAACATACGAGCAACTGCTTCTTTCTTCATTTGTGTCAGAAGCAATCCAGGTGTGCTTCTGGAATGGGAGTATCAGCCAACAGGGTGCTCTCATTGTCCAGGGAATACCTGAACATATTCACAATCCTCATACTCTTTTGGGAAGGCTCAGTAATGCTGATAAGCATTTTAAGTAGTTGACAACACTCATTTTGGTGATTTAGGATATTCACTAGGACTGCCTATATTCACATATTGCTATCAAGAGTCATTGAAATTTCAGATATGAACTGTAATACACAAGAAACATTACCAAATAAATGTGAAAGAAGAAGATGGGATTACCTAGACAACTGCAGCCAAGACACTCTATATGTATAAAAAGCTGTGTTGCTTATAAGTTCATAAGATAAATAAAAATAAACAAGAACATTTTATAGATAATATAAATCAGCACATTCAAAAGAAAAAAATTAATAGACAGTATTTTACTAAGTTCAAAAGAAAATATCAAAATTATCAAATTATCAGTACTGACCACAATAAATGGGATAACTTTTCCATGAGAACTTGAATGACACTGTTTCAGTTTTCACAGCTTTTGCAACTACCAAATTCTAAATTTGTTCCACCCTGATTTTGTATCTGTTTGTAATTTTCATCAGCAAAAATCTGCACAAATATATGTGTGAGGGCTGTTGTTTTTTTGCCCATTTGCACCAATGTATGTATTTTAATTTAAAAAATCATTTATAATACTGACTTCAGGATAATATAAAACTGAAATATAATTATATTTTGACCTGCGTGTTAGTTTTGGAAGTTAGGTTGCAAACCAAAAGAATTTCTTGCAGATCCCTAAAATGAACCAGCATCCACTGAAGAAACTGTTTTCGTGCATGCATATTTGGATATGTGTAATCTGTTAAACAGGACTAGGAAAGAAATAAATTATTTGAATTATTGGTTAATATATTTAAGTTATTTAATAAATTGAATATTTATTTGCAAGCCCTATTTCCTGTAGCTGTAATTTCTTCAAGACAGGGACTCTTTAAAACCCAATCAAAAACATGGTTGTATATCCAGGCCTTCCCTCCAGCCAACTCTTGATTTCTGTTCTTATTTTTCCCTTATCTTTTTATTTTATTGTAATTGTTATTGAATGAGCGTGTACATGCTTGTGTTTTATTGTTTTATTTTATATTGGAACCCACCTAGAGTGGTCTGGTAGTCTAGATAGGCGGGGTATAAATCAAATAAATAAATAAAAAATAAAGTAAACATACTCTGTGTCCAATACCATATGGACAAAGATTCTGCAAGACTTGACCTTCTTCAAAGATATTTGGCATCCCTTAAAACTGGCATGAACACATTACAAGATTAGTTCTGTGATTTATATATATATTACTTGCTGTGGGTTCTCTCATTCAAGGAATGGCATTCAACATTCACAGTCAGTAAGTGAAGACTGAAAAGATCATAAACACATCAGCACTAAAGAGTTCATTTGATTTTCCAGATACTTCAAGTTGGTTTGATCACAATATCAAATGGATCAAACTGATTTACTAACAACTCAGCCTGAGCAATATAATCTGACAGCAAGTAAGAGTTTCTCCGGCCACCTAGCCATCTGGAATGCTTCCTTAGGACTCTGACACAGCTGTGTTCTTGGTTTCCTGCCTAGCGTTGGCTCAGACCCTCAGTCCTCAATCTGGTGTGGTGGCTACTTACCCTCACTACAAGCAGAAATAACCCTTTTAAGTGGTTGTGATTTGGCACTTGTTTCTGATAAACAGAACTGTATGGATATGCAATATATATTACCTCAGAACCAGCTTTGGTAGGTCTGACAGTGGGTTGCCTTGGCTTAGGGTAAGCTGTGCCTTCTGAACAAGGCAAGACATTATGCTGCTTGAGGGACAACAAGAATGTGGAAATCGTGTGTTAAAAGTTGACAATATTACCTGAGTGCAATTTTTGTTTGTTTTGTTATAATGTTAATGACACTCATTTTGCAAAATAATAACTGGTAGCATCATCAATTGTGTGCATGTGTTTAACAAGTAATGTTTCTACTTTCAATAATTACGTTTTAGGGGCAAAAAAGTTATATTTTGAGAATTTTTTTTTTCATAATTTATATGATTTTATTAATTTCATTATAATGATTTACCATCAAGTTGATTCCAACATAGAAAGACCATTTCCAAGGTTTTCTAAGTACCAAGTACTCATAAATGGTCTATCAGTTTCTTCTTCTGGGAGCACTCTGGGACTATGAAGCTTGCCTAAACCAACACAAGCTATCTCTTCTCCCAGGAAGCACAGTAAGAACTGAACTTCCAACTTCTGGATAAACAACCAGGTAACAATTCACTCAACTCTCCACTCAGTAATTAGCTGATTTTCTTTTAAAATGTAAAGTAACAAAAGAGCAATAAACAATGTAACAGCTCAGTATCTTATAGCATTATCAGTGGGATGTTATTCTTTGAACCTTCACAACAAATTGCATAAAGAAACATTTGGAAAAAATAACTTTTCAGGCTCAGAGCAGAATCTGCCCATGTCTCCAGTTATGGAGCAGTGTGTATGTTTCTTTTCATCTCATGTATATGGTGTATAATGACTTCCCATCACTTTACATGTGTGAATCTGTGGCTATCTCCTAATGATTGCTTACAATTCCATAGTTAAGGCTGATGATTATATTAAAATTGTTAATCTTGATAGACTTTTTGTTCAAAAAAAAAAGTTCTTACTCCCCTTCATTTCCGTCCACTCAAACAAGAATATAAATATTTGCCTTCTCAGGTAAAACTCCATGTTCATGAAACTTTATGCTGAATAAAACCATCTCTAGATGCTTGGCAAAAACATCCAAACCAAATGATCACAGGTGATTGTGATTCCTTCTAAAAGAGTCCAGGGCTTACAGTATTCACATCTACACTGCACTTCATGCAACAAGGTTTGCAAGCATCTTCTTTAGGAAAAGAAATCCCATCTACTAGAACAAATCCAGGAACAAATCTAGGAATAAAAAGAAACCATCCTGTTAACAAGAAAAGTATGGTAAGGCAGGAAAAATGCATGGATTTTATCAGATTGAGCTTCAAAGTGCAATAAATGTGAAGAAGATCAAAATGACCAGTACTGGAAAGGGTGCTTTGCTAGAATAATGCTCCATCTGAGCAAGCTCTGTGTTGTTTTTATTTACTCCTATTTGATCCTAATTTCTTTTTAAAACTTAGCATTAAATGTAAGAAAGTGGCCTAATGTTTGGTAGGGGAGCCCTCAACATTACCCAATAAAACATTTTACATTCCCCAAATAACAATCCAATAGAAAAGTTATGCTATTGTAAGCTTATTGGCAGAATTTTCAGGTACAAATCACTACAAATTAAGAAATCAGTGTAGGCATTTGTTGTTGTTGGCCAAGGTGACATTTAGCCATGTGGCCCTTGTTTGTTTCACCAAACAAAGAGCTCACACAGCTATCCCAACACATCCTTTACCTCACCGCCACCAGTTGACCTCTGTCAACACCCTTTAATTAGAACGATTGAGGTCCAAGCTGAGTATAAAGTTGAACAACACAGATTTATTGATTATAGTTCGGCTCTTCAGCCTGAATTTCTGTTCCAACTTCCATTTTTCAAAATCTTGGGAGCTTAGAACACCTGGTCTTTCTGAGGCACTCTCATTAGTCTCCTTCATTTTCCTCCACTTCCTGAGGTAAACTTTCTGCCTCCTGCCTCCTTTTTTGGCTATGTTTGGGTAGCATGTTTAAGTTTGATTGAATTAGTCTTTAATGTCTGTACTATTTAAAAAGGACCTGTCTTTCTGCTGTTTATTCTAGTTACTACGTTGGTCTTGCTTCACTCAGCAGCAGTCTCTGCTGCTCTTCAGCTCACAACCTTTTAGTTACTGTGTCTCTGTGTCTGAGCTATTCTTGCTCTCAGACACCAAAATAATTTTATTTTCAAGTCTCTGCTTTTATTTTCCTATCACCTCAGATCTGCTCTGACCCTAGCTTCCACTCTTATCCAACACTGCTCCCTTATCTCTCAGAGCCTTGGATTTCAAGTTGGCCCACTAGGTCTTAAATCCTGAGGTAAACAGGTTTTCTTTAGAGTTGGTTCCCTATCTTAAGATCCCCAGACCTGAGTTCAGAAACCCCACCACTAAGCTTTTCCACAAAAGCTCTAGCAGGTCACTCAATTCTTCACCACAGATCTCATGACTCCAGAAAATTCACTTTTAAACTTTGGCTATATTGGATTATTTCATATCCTGCTTCTGGACACCAATAGTGACGTTTACCCCGTGGCTCCTGCTTGTTTCACCAAACACAGAGCTCATACGAGTATCCCAACACATCCTTTACCTTGATGCCACCAGTTGACCTCTATCAACACCCTTTAATTAGAAAGACTGAAGTCCAAGCTGAGTATAAAGTTGAATACAGGTTTATTGATTATAGTTTGCTTAAACAGGTTCTTCACAGACTTTAATGTATTCATTTGATTATTAATAACTTGTTTCACTCTTAACTCTTTTAGCTCTCTATAAGTTCCACACTCTTAACTCCTCACTCTGCCACACTCCCAACTACCACAGACTAGCTTCTACTTCAGACTCTCATCTCTGACTCTCTCTCTTCCCTTTCTGCTCCCTATCTGACTCCTCCTTCTCCAGCCAAGCCTCACGTAGCTGCTGACCTCCTCCTCTCCAGCCCCCTCATAGTTTCATGCAAATTAGCTCATGAATATGCATGACAGGAGTTACGTGGACGATCACCACAGCCAAGTCAAGCAACTAGTGTGTGACAATAAATGTCAACACATATTTTTTAACTTGCAGCAATCAGCAGCTGCAATTTACAATGCAGTAGTAATGCCAGCAGATGTAACTACCAGGATTCCAGCCTTTAATTATCAGAGGAAAAAAAGTAGAAAGATCAGTTGTTATGTTAACAACGTAAAAAGAACATGAGCATGCTCTCCAAAAAGTTACTCCAAAAAGTAACAAGTTACACTGCAGATATCATTGTTAATTATATTTTTACATTTAAGCCCGGAAGGGCTTAATTTGTAGGTTAAGAAAGATTTTGTCTCCACTTCCCAGTCCTACCTGCACAGTTTCTAAAGACCTTGGAGAATTTCTGATAAAAGGTTGAATAGAAGTACAAAGTACCATCATCCGTATTTCTGAAAATCATTCCAAAATAAGATCCACAACAGGAAAAAAATCTTAGAACTGCAGAGCTGGAAGAGACCATGTCCAGCTCCCATCAGGAAGTCACAGTGGGGAATCAAACTCCCAACCTCTGGCTCAACAGCAAGATAACAATTGAGCTATCCAGCAGTTGTAACAACCCAACAAGAGTGGTAGAGGCTCATCTTTGTGCTTTCCAGTTTTATTGTTTGTTAAGTTTTTTTGTGGGAATGGGGTCTGGGAAAAATATTATTAAATAACTAAGGGTTTAATATATTCTCAATAAAGTTAAGCAGAAATATACAACATAATTGTAATGTGTAAGATACACAGAATATGAAACCACTCCTTTCTCACTTCCAGGTGTAAAATAAAACTTGGTACCAGCTATGTTTATCTTACATCATTTCTAGCCAAAATATGTACTTATAGCACTGCCATCAAAAGTTGACAAAGCAGTATTCATTTCATATAGTAGATACATACTCAGCCATTTGTTATTTAACAAAGCCATGCAACACTAATTGCTCAACATATCTGTTTTACAGATCAGAGATTTTAAGATTTGTTCAAACTAATTTGGTATCTAGTCTCAATCAGATTTTAGCCATGGAGTGGCTAATTATTATACTTTATAATTTAAGAATAATTTAATAAATTAGAAACCTGTTGGCTGGTAATTAGATCCATATATATTTGCTGCTGATCCAAAACAAGGAGAAATGAGTTCTTCCACAACCAAGAAAATACTTTCAATATAGCAATAAATTTAAGAGGTTTTATTTCAGTCCAGAAATAGCAGAATGGTACAGAAGGAGCCTTGACAACATTTCTCCACCAGCTTTACTATGCTTATTGTCAAATCTACACTGAAATATGGCTCAAGATATGACAGCTAGATGCTTATTTTAGGAGTGATGCTGTATGCTGAAAATGGCAACAGCAGCAGCAGCAGCAACCCAAATTGTTAGTTTGGAACCATTTGAAATACATTTCTCCGTATTTTTGTTTATTAAACTTTAATGCTCTAAGAAGCAGTCAAAGTAATTTTATCATACTAATTCCACACTGATATACTATAGCTATAATCTTATATACAATATGGAGCCTATTTTTATAATACAATCCACTTGCTGCCTAGATTTGTTGCTCTTTATACATGTCTGGAATTAATGTCTATGTCAATTATCTGAAGAATTAGATTGAAAAGCCAGGGTATAAACCAACCTATTCTACTAATTTGAATAATCTAGGAATCATCATATAATCAAAGAAACTTACATATTCAGTTCAATAACCACTCCCCCAATTGTCACAGCATTCCACAAAGTACAGTAATTTACCAATTACCACTGAAATCTAGGACACATACTGTACCTTGCCTTTTATCATTACTTATTATCTCTGAAAATGTGCTTTATTCACAGTGTCTAATTAAAGTAATGCTCTCAGAATCAATTTTGAGAACTCTTATATTGTATGAAACATTTTATATGCACTGACATATACTATCACCCTAACAAAACTGTTGTCCTTTGAAGTAATATTATTTCTATAATAATGCACATTCTTTTTAATAAGACAAGATAAAGTTTGGTGGAGATCATAAAGTAATCATTATTTGAAAAATCGTTGGGTGAGCGTTTTATCCTGCCTTTCACATTACAGAAATATACTGGATATATATTGGGTGTTTTTATGGGGGGTAGGGTTTGTTTTATTTCTTTTTATATGTTTTATATGGTTTTAATAATATTTTGTAAGCCGTCCAGAGTAGTAGCATGTTCACTAAAGGTGTATAAATCTAAATATATAGATAATAAATAAATCTGATAAAGTTATTATGCACCACAAATAGGCAGATGTTTGCTTCTTCATATCGATAGGATTCCACACCAGAGACTTTCTGAACAGAAAGTCTTGGAATTTAGAATGCTCCCTCATGTTGGTTCATTTGAAGTTCTCAAAAAGTGGTCCGTCTAAGAGATTTGATGGGAATAATAACACAATCCATTTACAAAGTATCCCTCGGAAGAAGTAACTAGGAATTACTCTGTTCCTAAATTGAAGAAGAAGAAGCCAAGGAAATAAACTCAACGAAAACATTAGAGAAAGAAAAAGGAGGCTTTAGTCATTCTGCTAAAATGTTAACCACACTGCATAACGACTTCAAAATTCCTGCAGCTCATGTGAAAAGGTAAGTGTGACATCCCCCGCCCCCAGTCCTGAACACAGTGCTCATAAAAAGTGAATCCTAACAGTCCAGTTTCAAAACACATGTATCCCAATGTATTCAGTGTTTTCCTGAACCCAGTAAAACCAATATCAACAGTTTTTAATTACAAATGCAGCAAATTGCAGAACTCAGTGATGCAAGAGCTCTATTCTACTACCACAGATTGCCTCTGTGGAAAAAAAAAAGGTAGGGGGACACACTTCAGCCCCACGCCACCCCTCCACTCCCAACCTCTTTTGTTGTCCTAGGTTGTGTGGAATGCAGCCAAAAAAAATAAAATTGTGGCTGAACTGAATTACAGAGTTCCAGTGAATCAGAAACCTTCATAAAGCAAAGTTTTTAATGGCATGGAGGTCCGTAATGCCATTCAGCTTAACATGGTTGGAGATCAGTTTCAGACTATTCTTATCAATATGGAGAGGTCAGATATAGACAGACAGCTCTGGCTCCCTCTACATTCTTACACCTATGATACCCGAATAGGATTGGGGTAAGCATTTCTACTGGAGTGAGCCCCCCAATTAATGGGAGCATTCCCACTTGTAAAAATTGGGAGATTTTTGGCTGCCTTTGTTCAAAATTATTCTTCATTTCTGAATTGGTTAAAGGGATGAGTAAGGTTCATCAAATATTTTAAAAATTGATGAAGCCTTCAACAATGTGATTTTTATAACAGGTTTATAAGTCTGATCACAAGCATGAATATGAACAGATTATTAATATGCAGCTAACAAAAGTCCTGGGCAAACATTCATCTGCAACATGTGTAGACTTAAACTTCAGCACAAGTGGAGTGAAACTGGAGAGAGCACTCATACAAGCCCAGTCTCCGTGAGATTTGGCTGGATGAAGCTATGGGGAATTCACCTCTCTCAGGCTTCTCCACCTAGATTCTCTGTACTGTATCAGACAAGAACTCTGTACTGTAGCAGATGATAACTGGTAGCTGTGCTACCTCAGTGACAAAGGACACTTTCCTATTTCTATACCCTGCACATTTGCTGGACCATTGCCCTTCTTATCTTTTAAAATCAGCCAGGGAAAATAAATAGAGTAGTGAATTCCTCCTTGCAGCAAGGCAAAGTCCCACCATGCCTAAAGGAGGGCAGTAATAAAACTTGTTGCTGAGAAAGCCCTTATTCAATCCCACTATGCTGATTAACTACTGGCCACCATCGTATTCTAAGCTAAAGGAAAGTTTGTTACACAGAGCCCTAAAACATGGCAAGAAGAAAATATTTATCATAGCAAATTGCAGAAAGGATGCCTTTCAGAATTTTTAGGTAAACCATCTCCCAAATTTGCTTATTTTATTCCTTTTTTTTGAAAAGCTGATGCTACTTAGTCCTCCTAGGTCAAGAATGTGATCCTTTGTACTAGAGCTCAGGTTGGGAGTGGAGGAGGCTTCTATTCCTGCAACAGCAACAAGATCCCAACTTAGGCAAGGTAAGTGCAAATGGAAGAAGGAAAATCCCAAAAGTCATAAAGAAGGGGAGAAAAATAATTAGGGGAGGGGAGGAGAAAAACAGGCTGCATATGATAAAACTCATTGAAGTGTAATCATTCAAAGGACAAACATGAAAACAGGCACCCAAAATAATCACATACCTGCTCAAATATAAATCAAAGTAAAAAATCAACAAGCCAATGCAACACCTACCTAACCTACCTAGCACCTAAACAGATTGAGCAGAAACGCAGATATCAAGACAATATGGCACCTTTCCCACATTCTTAGTAACTGGACAGTGAAGGCAATGTGTTTGTCTTCATGGAGGGAGTGTGTAAAGCAGCCAACACACACACAAACACACAAACAGGTCTCTTTTTTTGGTCACTTTGGCCTCTACCACTTTCTATTTCCATTTCACAGTTTTTCAGTCTTTTTAAAAATTTAACCTTTCAGATACCAAAGATCTTACAATCTGATCCACACTAAGACTTGGCCCAGGCTGTTTACTTTCATCTGGGGCATGCCAGGGTTGGCACAAATAATCATACAGTGAGCAGAATTAAGCATTCAGTCAAAGGCAGTGTGCAGTCTTGGTTGATAGTATCAAAAGTCACCCAGAGGCCAAGCAAAAGAATCTAGTCACCCAGAGGTGAAGCAAAACACTTCCTCAGCCTAGCTTCCAACACAGGTCATCCATCAAGCAATCAAAGCTACCCATATTCCATAAGGAGGTCTGAAGCCAGACTGAAATGACATAGGCAAGGCTCTATCATTGCCTCTTTTAGGGAAGCTGGGACCCTTTCCTGTTGTACGAAGGTATTTACTGTTCTTTCTCACACAGCCAGGTTGCTGGGCCACATTAAGGGCCATGAAGGGCAGGCCCTTCAGCACATATGTATGGCTTTCAGCTCCCCAGTCTATACAAAATGAAAGATATCAATCTGTCAAGATGTGAAATTTTATATAGAGAGAGTGATAAAAAATTAAGGGGTGTGTGAAAAAAGTAATCCTGACAATGTGCATTGTACTTTAAAATGAGGTTTGAACAGCAGTTTACTAAATGTCACTGTGAAAACAATTGGACAGCTCTCCAGCTGAGCAAGGTCTCTGTACCATAACATTCCTGACAGTTGAACATGTTTTACAAATGATAACAATGCATTAAAAATGAGAGGATTTAAAGTGTACTGAAACAAGTAAAATGCATTTATGTACTAATATGATTGGAGATGGCATTTGCAAGTCCTATAACTTGCACCCTCTGTAGATATTGTACACTGATTTTACAAAACCTTGGTACACCAGAACCTTTATCTTACAGGCCTTTTTTCCTTCAGACTTTGCAAATTTTAGTCACAGCCATGATGTTTATCATTATAATGGTAGCCAGATAGATTCTGAGTTACAAGCCTACATAGTTACAGAAAATGCAGGAAAAATAACAATTTTTATTATAATTTTTTGGTTGCTGCACCAAGCACCAGGCCCTCCAAAAAGGATTATTGATAGCTGATGAAGGAGAGATAAGGGTATAAATAATGGCCAGAAAAGTTAGCCAGGCAAGAAGCAAAGGATGCCAGGAGAGCCATGTTAGAGGGAAGAAAACTTTGCTGGGGGAGAGAAGTTAAGATATTTCACCATATATGCTGATGTGATTTTATAATTACTTCTGCCTTAGTGTTTTAATTTATATAAATGAATTGAATGAATATTTATGTATTATTTCTCTGTACCTAATAGTTATTCAAGAATAGATTTTATGTTTATATCTAAAGATTTAATTTCTGAAGCAGTTTGTTTGTTTGTTCAGTCGTTTAGTCGTGTCCGACTCTTCGTGACCCCATGGACCAGAGCACGCCAGGCCCTCCTATCTTCCACCGCCTCCCGGAGTTGTGTCAAATTTCTGTTGGTTGCTTCAATGACACTGTCCAACCATCTCATCCTCGGTCGTCCCCTTCTCCTCTTGCCTTCACACTTTCCCAACATCAAAGTCTTTTCCAAGGAGTCTTCTCTTCTCATGAGATGGCCAAAGTACTGGAGCCTCAGCTTCAGGATCTGTCCTTCCAATGAGCACTCGGGGTTGATTTCCTTTAGAATTAATAGGTTTGTTCTCTTTGCAGTCCAGGGAACTCTCAAGAGTTCTACTCAAGAGTATCTACTGAAGCAGTAGATACAAATATTAATGTGATAACAAAGCCCGGGGCAATCAATGACTGCTTCTGCCAGAGGTGACTGAGAGCACAAGGGAAAACTTCAATTAAGGAGGGAAGAAAGGTGCAAGAGAGTGACGGGTGGCTTCATAAAGCTTGCTTAAAAGTAAGATTGTAGAAAATTTAGGGAGGGAGGGTGTATGTGAGAGAGAGACTGAGTTTTATAAAACCATGAAAAAAGGACGTGACTGCAAGGGAGAGAAGGCTCAAAGGTGTGAGGGAGGGAAGGGTGGAAATGGACATGAAAGGAAATGGACATACTGAACTGAAGAGGAAATGGGCATGCTGAATGAGAGGAAATGGACATACTGAACTGAACCAACTGATTGTTGAACATTGAGGAAGGGTTTGTGTGTGTGTATGTGTGTGTGTGTGAGAGAGAAAGGGCGGGAGGGAGACACACACAGAGAGACACTTGACTCTTCCATAAAACCATGAAAAAAGGAACCTGCAAATTTTAATCTCGATTGCATTTAGCTCTGCAATTTCTCCTGAGAACAGCAAGTATTTCAAGATTCTGTTTAGACTCTAAATTGAACTGGGCAGAACTGGAATATTCAGAGTCTCACTAACAGCAAACACCTAGTAAAAGACAACTGACACACCTGGGACTAGATTTCTGAAGTGTGTAGCAATCACGTTTCTCTGTTTTTAATTTTTTTTAACATGACTCTTTAGTGTCAGTTCACTAAGAGACGTTTATTGGCAGCAATTGTAATAAAATTGTATTGCTAGTGGGTTTAATCTGGAACGGTTCAAATGCAACATTCAATATGTCCTCCTTTGTCCTCCTTTTTGTCTTTCTATGTCCTCCTTTTGGTGAGAATAATTTTTTTTTTCCAAATTGGGTTCAAGATGGTATTTGACACTGACAAAATTGAATAAAATTAGCACTAGTTATCTGAATGTCTATTGGAAATGTGAGAAGGAAATTGGTACAGTGGTGCCTTGCTTAGCGATTGCTCTGTTGAGCGATGAAATCGCTTTGCAATGGACTTTTGGCCATCGCAAGAGCGATCGCTTTGCGATGGCCCCTATGGCTAAAATTCGCTTTGCGATGATCGCGGGAAAGCGATCATGGCAAAGCGAACTTTTTTAAACAGCTGATCAGTGGTTCCAAAATGGCCACTGCAAAAAAATGGCCGCCGCTGTTTTGCCTCACTGTAGAGGCACCCAAAATGGCTGCCGCTATGGAGGAAATTCCCTTTAAGGTAAGTTTTTAGCCCATAGGAACATATTAAATGCATTTTAATATGTTCCTATGGGCTTTTTAAAATCACTTAGCGATGAAATCACTTAGCAATGTTTTTTCTGGAACGGATTTTCATCACTAAGTGAGGCGCCACTGTACGTACTTTCATATGGAGTGGGAATGTGAAAAAGTACAAAGATTCTGGAAGCTAATCTTTAAAGAATTAAATGATATATGTGAAAAAGATACAGAATTTAATCCTGAGATAGCTTTGTTATCAATATTTGGGAATGTGGAATATGATATGATGACTAGAGAGTTGATTACCAATTTATTAACAGCAGCCAGATTAATAATAGTTGGAACTGGAAATCAAAATTGGAATTTCAAATGGAAGTGTGGTGTAATGAAATATGGAACACTGCTATAAACAGTAAGTTAACTTAATTTAAAGGTTAAGAAAGGAGAGATGAAAAATAATAATTTTTATGATATATAGGGCAGATTTCTTGAATATGTGCTAACAAGAAGAAAAGGAAAAGTTCCAAATCAGGAATCAATGCAGTTCTGGAGAAGAGGACAATAAAGGAAGAAGAAGAATGAAGATAATGGAAGAAGATTACTGCAGGAGGTCCCAATTAGGGTGGTTGGGAACACAGTTGATTTGTATTTTGGTTTATGTGTTTTATGTTTATGTTGTAGTTTAATAAAAAAATAATTTTCATAAATGTGACATAATTGAGATGCATTTTTATAACTTAGAGAGTATGCATTTGTAATTCTTTGTATTATTAAGTATTTGTAACACTTTAGTTCCTGTCTTATTATTTATTATTCCACTCTTAAACACTATATTAATTTTAGAGCATTTAAAAGTTTTGCTTGAGTAGTTACTTATATTTTCCATTCAATTTGTTATGTTTTCATAGTTACCGTATTTTTCCATGTATAAGACAATACTTTTATCTGAAATCTTTAGACTAATAATTGAGGGTTGTCTTATACATGGAAGTAAGGCGGAAGGATCAAAGCACCGCAGGATCGCAGCCTTTTGATCCTGCAGCCCTTTAATGGCTGCTTTAGCCCTGCACTTCCGCAACCCTTTGATCCTGCTTTCGCAGGGCTTAGGAAGTGGAGGAGGAAAGCAGTAATCAAATTTTCTTTGGGGGTTGGAAAAGTGGGGGTCGTCTTATACACTGGGTCATCTTATACATGGAAAGATACAGTACATTCATAAAACATTGTAATAAGTTTTTCTAGTTAAGAGTTGTTGATTTTGAATAGTCAATAGAGAATTCAATAGATAAAATCAAAATAAAACATTTATATCTGCTTGCATGTGCTTATTCAGTAGGATGAAGAAAAGTTGAAATTTTCTTGGACATTCAGTTTATCTGTCTTGCATGGGGCAAATGAGTTAAAGGATATTCCTTAGGCGGGAGTAAATTGTACAAAATACTCCCCTGGGTGGTATGGGACTGAACCATTTTGAGATAAATGCCAAGCTGTCACTAATAAAGGCTTCTGATTTTTCCCCGGAGGTCTATAAAGTTGTGTAGGACTCAGAAAGAGTTCCAGGCATTAGACTCCCTGGCCTGATACGTTAGACTCAGAAAACACAAACTGAAATATATCTATTAACATGGGAAAGTCAGGGGGTCAAAACTCCATCTGCTGGTTTGTGTCAACTATAGCATCCAAGTCAGATTGGATCCCATCAATTATTTTATTTTATTTCATTTTACTTGCATTGTGTCATGCAAATCCTTCACAATGGCTTTCTATATAAGAAAATACTTGGAATATGCTACTATTGTAAATGGTAGAAAAATCTTGCATATTAGATTCCCACTCCTTTATAAGTGTGTTTCAGGTCTGTAGCTTTATATGAGAATCATATAGTATACCGTATCAGCAGCATCTATCTCATACTAGACACAGATATGAAACAACTGGCAGATACTGTGAAGCCAGGGATGAATTTACTGTACTTTATATAGAGAATTGGAATGAGGTATATTTTCAGTTAAATGTTTCATATTCAGAGAAAATTCTCCTATTCATCATCACAGTGTTTGTTATGACTGATAAAGCACAAAATGAATTCTCTTCACTTGCTGACTGTTGACCAAAGACTCACAAGAGCAAGGACAGTAGTAGCACTGATAAAGCATCATCGCTCGATGAACAAAATACTAAAGTGTTATTTATGTATGAGAATAACTGCATAAATGCCTCCAGCACAATAACATCTCCATCAAAGAACTGATAGCTATCTGACACATACTAGAGTCTTAAATGCAAGTAACAATAACGTGGCTATATCGTGATGTCAGAAAATAAAAGGGCATAAAAAGTCTTCTCAAAATTTTGATTGGGGATTCATAATTTAATGTATTATTTAATACTTTAATGGGATAGCTGACTGTGGAGCTGAAATGATTTGACATGATCAGTACTTCCCAGACTTGTGCACAGATACCACCCTTCTGAGCTGCGAGACACACTTCACTGCCTGTGGAGGGAGAATTCATACCAGATGCTGTGCTTATCTACTGCTCTACTGCTGCGTAACAAGATGGAGGGAGACAGAGGATGGAGGAGGAAGGTGGGAGGAGGAAAGTGGATACATAGAATATGCAGAAGGAGGAGGATGGGAGTGTCCTGGAAATGGAAACTCAGTGTACTTAACCTGGGTCATCAGACCACCCACAGAGGCTGCAGGTGGCCGCAGATTAATGGGGGCATCCGAAGAATACCCGCACTGTTGGGGAGAACAAGTAATTTTGACACTGACTTGAGTATAATGTGGGGAAATCCCCAGGGAACCCTGCTTGGAAGCCAGCCAAGCAGCAGTTGCGTGAAAACCAGGGAGAGCTCTGATAAATGAAGACACTGCAGACTTTATCTTGTTAGTATTCGGGTACCGGTAGAGAAGAAGAAGAAGAAGAAGATGGCTACCTTCTTCCCCCCAGACGTTTTTATTAAGCACGCAAAACAAGCAAAATTAGCATAAGATAAGAATTTGGCCATAGAGGCGTTGTGTGGTTATCAGTCTTAAGGCATTCCACGCCTGCGCAGAGAGAGAATCATAGAACAATGCATCTTTATACTACAATAACTTGATTATGCTAAACACCAGTGATGTATCCCTTAATAGCCACACGATGGAACTTTAGACTACAAAATCCCCACATTCCCTCCGTTTATATTTCATTTTGGATGAGCAAGTTGCTGCCAGTAAGACTCCTGATGGTTTCTGAGTCCATGGAAGCTCTTCATTGATGGAGAGCAACAGCCATGTCATCTCAACCTTTATATCGTGCATCAGCCTCACCATAAAAATCACCTACTCTAGAAAGGAACACATGATATTAGAATTGATACAATTGCTGAGCAGATAAAGACATTGATTGTACAGATGTTTGATATCGCTTAGTGAAAACATTAATTAATGAAGGAATACATTGTTTAAAACAAGCATAAGGCAAATACAAAGTTTCAGTAAAATAATACCATGCATTAGTAGTATGCAAAGCCATCCCATAGGGAAGTTTTAATATTATTGGTAATAATGGTATCACTCAAATCAACTAATATATGCTCAATTGAAAGCTGCAAATTATGGAAGCAAATAATACTTTGAGTATCTATTACAATAAAACATAGTATAAATATGTGCAAGCAATTAGCGATGCTTTAACTGAAAGCTGCTTTAACTGGTCTATTTCACTCTGCAGAGCTACCATAATTCTTGTAGTGGCCAGTTCCCTGCATGAATACAACAGAAACACAAAGCTAAGATGTGGTGCGTAAATTGAACCTTTGAAATATTAGAAGTAGGAGGAACAGCATGGAAAAGAAGTTCAGATTGACCATGTTCTGAAATACTTTGCAAAGAGGCAAGAATTAAGGTTGGATCATCAATAAGACCAGGCAGTGAGCTCATGATTCATATAAAAGAGAAACATTCTGTCCATGAACATCAAATATATGCTGAGCCTGTTGCACCCAAGAATTGCCTTGATTGTCCGGAGCAGAAATACGTGGAACCAAGAATAGTTCAAGCAGTCCTAGGAGTCGGATGGCAGAGATCCACACCATCTTGCTAGGATCCAAACAGCGCCTTTGTCCAGTGCGACTGCAGCATCCTTGTCCCAGGTGATCAATAGAAGTGATCCCTTACCACTCAGGTGGTCGAGGAAGTTGCTCTTCTGCCCTGAAAGGAACTTTAACTTGGGTTGTGAACCCTGTTAATGAGGAAAAAGCAGAAAATTTAAAGTATACAGAACTTTTGCAACAACCATAGGAACAATCTGACCCAGAAACCCCTCTGCCTGAGGTTTGCTTCTGCAAAAGAAATTTAAGCGTTAAGTGTGCTCTTTCCACAATTGCTTGCCCTGTGGAATTAAAAGGAATCTCATGCTTCAGTGAGAGTCCCCATTGAACATAAAATTCTTGAAAGGCAGATGATATATAGACAGGTCCATTGTCCAGTCTTCAGGCCTAGGATGGCCCATTACAGCAATTGTTCCAAATGTAATGTTGAATAACTTGTCTTGCAGTCTCTCCATGAAGAGGAGATGCCAAATAAATCCAGAAAATGTATCCACAGTCAAATGTAATTTAGGCAAAAACCTGCACTTGAGTGACATCCACGTGCCAACTACAATGTCTCTTGCCTGAGTCATTGGGATAGAAAACATTCTGTGAAACATATTTACAGAGTAAGGAAACATGTCATGAGAAGCAAATAGGATCAGAAAAAAGACTAAAGCACATGAATTCTGCTTGAAAGCTGAATCAGCAACAGCATTCCCTTCAGGAAAAAATCCCGGAAGTTGAGGGTGGGAACATATATTTGGCAGTGGAACAGAATGCTGTTCTGCTTTAAAGTAACAAAGTCAGGAAAACAGTGAAAACAAATCCTTATCTATGGAAGGAGACAGATATTTAAAAAAAGCAAATGCCTAAAAAGCTTATAAACGTGTGTCTACAAAAAAGTTAAACTCATCATTAGAAAAAAGTTCAAACGCTGCCACGTGGCAACACCTTGGAAAGGCGAACCATCTGAAAAAAGCATCTGTGGAAAAACAAGTGGTTAATTGATAAAAAATACAGGAAAGCAGTCACTTGTCTTTTGGAGAATTCAGCATCACCCTGCAGAAAAGAAAAATAGAGTTAATACGTCCCTGACAATTGTGGCAACATCTGGAACGATGCCTTGGCAAAACAAATCTGCAACTGCTTTAACACAGGAGTACAAGTTCAAGCGAGTGTGTGGCAAGTGCATCCATTCAACAATTATGATCCTATCCTTGTCAAGGGTGTAGAGAACTGCAATTGACAGCCATGGCGTAGCTAAGATAGGACTTGAAATAGGAATGCTCTCAGTAAGCAGGCGATCCACAGCTTGCAGTCGAAGTTGCTGAGCGATCAGCTGTAAGAAGCCTTCATCGATGCAGTGATAAGGATGATGTCAGCTGGAGTTACCACAATAACAATAACAGGTGAAGAACGACCAGGGAGTGCAGAGAACAACGGTGAGATATCATTTGTAGACAATACCAAAACTGACGTGCCCAATTGATACCTCAATGGTATAGATGCAAAAGTTTATGTCCAGTCTGTTGATTTTTCTGTGGGCTGCACAAAAACCCTTCTGCAAGAAGACTGTAGGTTGCCAAATGATTCTCCATTTAGACTGTCCGAACACAATGGCATTCTCTTGGCAGAACGCCCAGAATCGCTGATAAGAGGAGAGAACTAAGTCTGGGCATTGCGCCAGGTGTGGACCTTGAATTTGTTACATCCAGAGGCAGAGAGAACAATACAGACTTTATGTCCTAGCAGGCTGCACTGAATCCGTGGATGAGATTAGAGATCCCATCACGCTGAGATATTCAGGAAACTGCTAAGCAATGCAAGGTGTGATAGAATTTGTAGTTCTAGGAAGAACATGGAACATAGTGTCCAGTATGTTACAAGTGGCTTGAGAGTAACAATGCTTTCTCCAGATTGGAAGGTGATGGGGGAAGCGCTTTAAGGAGTTGGTTCACCTCCTCCCACCCCATACGCATTTTTCTCTCTTACTGGCCAGGTGGGGGGGCAATCTTTCTCAGCTATGACTGTCCAGCTGAGTAGGATTTTTCCCCAAACCTGAATGTTTGCCATGCGAGTTATCAGTCCTGGCACAACATTCAAGCTGAGACAAACAAAATCAGCGCATGTAAAAACCAGAACAGTGTAGCCTTGAGGAATAGCGGCACATTTAGCTTTAGAAACATAGACGCATTGTGGCAGTTCAATACAGGCCTCCTGTTGGGCTGCCCCCCTTACATTTCCTTCCTCCTCCCCTTCTGATTTCTCACAAGACACATGGCATGCTTGTAAAGCTTCTTTTGTATACCAGCCCGTGACATCACATGAATCCTGCAGATCCCCTATTATTCTCTCTTGGCCTGGGGGCGGCCCTGGGTCCCATTTCCCTGGGTCCCATTTCCCATGTGACCTTGGCTGACTGAGAACTGCGTCCATGAGACGGACTTGAACAGCAGAAGTGAATATACCTTCTCCCATAATAATTGGCTGACGTACAGAAACAACAGCATTAATTTCTGCTTGCTTAGTTGCTAAATCTTGCCATCCTTGAAGGCAAATAAGTCCTTCTGCTGGTGGAAGGAGACCCCTACTCCAGTCACTAGGGGCCGGCCATTGGGCGGATGAGGATTCCGGGAGAGTCTGTGTCTGTTTGTCCTTGAGACTGAGTTGCAGTTCGCGGATGCCTTGATATGGGAGCAGTTCAGAACTATGAGAAACTGCCGCGGCATCTCCCTGTGCCTGTGCTTGTGTTCCCTGAACGCCAGGATAAGCAGTTTCTAAAACAGCACCCATTGTATCCATTAAAGGACAGTTAGAAATTTTGTTCTCAGTTGCCTGATGAATGGCAGGACTGGGAGACAATGCTGAGGTGTTCCCAGGCTGAGGCTCGGTTGGCTGGGCAGAATGAGACAGAGAGTCCAGCAGCGGAACCGAGGGGGCTGGTGTGAGAGGAAGGGGAGGCAAAATTTGAGGGAGTTGTTTGAACAGGTTATTTTCAAATTCTTGATCGAAAAGAATGTTCCGTGGTGGTGCCAAGCCTTGAAGGCAAGTACGCACTTTGCAGCATGTAGAAAGCACTTTTGCTGTAACTCTTGGATGTCCCTGTAAACAGCTGCCTATTTTAGACCATTCCTTGAGGTCCAGTGTCCCTTCTTCGGGGATCCAGGGGCATACATCCCGAATAGTATGAACTAAATCTTCCACTTCTGTGCGTGTGGTCGTGTGACCATTCCTTTTTAATAAGAAGTGGAGGTCCTGTACTTCCTGAAGATTAGATACAAAGCTCCCCATGTTGCCAGGAGGCTAGGTGTCTAACTTGACAAATTCAACACTCACCCGGGATCCTTGCGGATGTGTGACGTCTGGAACCCTTGCCGGGCGAGGACAGTGTGAATTGCCGCGCTGTTGCGTTGCTCAGCTTGTCCCGTGCTTCTTGCCTCACACGGGGCACCAAAATGTGGGGAAATCCCCAGGGAACCCTGCTTGGAAGCCAGCCAAGCAGCAGTTGCGTGAAAACCAGGGAGAGCTCTGATAAATGAAGACACTGCAGACTTTATCTTGTTAGTATTCAGGTACCGGTAGAGAAGAAGAAGAAGAAGAAGATGGCTACCTTCTTCCCCCCAGACGTTTTTATTAAGCACGCAAAACAAGCAAAATTAGCATAAGATAAGAATTTGGCCATAGAGGCATTGTGTGGTTATCAGTCTTAAGGCATTCCACGCCTGCGCAGAGAGAGAATCATAGAACAATGCATCTTTATACTACAATAACTTGATTATGCTAAACACCAGTGATGTATCCCTTAATAGCCACACGATGGAACTTTAGACTACAAAATCCCCACAGTATAAGCCGAGGGGGTGCTTTTTCAGCAAAAAAAAAAAAAATGTGCTGAAAAACTAAGCTTATACTCGAGTATATAAGTATATAAATAAATTTTAAGTATTTCCATAACAAGTAAAAAAGCCCCACAAACAAAAGCAAAAACTTCAGGATGATTTCCCCCCTTGTTCTTTTAAAAAAGATGGCTTTGAAAGAATTTACGAATATACAACAAAGCATCATCTTACTTAGGTCGACAAAAAGTAGGCCTAAGCAATTTCAGTGGTGCCCACTCCCAAGTAAATAGGTACAAGACTACAACTTAAAATAGTAAAAGTAGCAGATAGATGTCACTTGTGCATCAGTAGGAATGGGAATTCTTCAAATTCTAGTTATATTCATTTTGCATCAGGGTACAGGACCTGAGTTTTCATTCTGCATGCAATTTGTAGGCATTTCCCATATGCATAATATATGTATTTGCATACCACCCTTAATACAGTGGTGCCTCGACTTACGAACGGCCTGACTTACAACAAATTCGAGTTGTACCAAGCTCCAGCCGCAAAATTTAGCTCCGACTTCCGACCGGCACTTTGAGTTACGAAAGGAAAAAAATGGCAGGGAAGGCAGGGAATTTGAATGGCTATCGGTTAACCGTTGGTCAGTGAAGAGGCTGCTTCTCTGTAGCTTTTTCGCCCCAGCGGTAAGACAGTGTGGGTTCGGAGAGAGACTTTGGACTGCCTGGAACTGCCTGGTACTGTAATTGTATTTGTGTGTTGTTGGTTTTTTTTTTTTTTTTGCATTTTTATTTTTAAAAATTTTTGCTTTTTGGATATTTGCTTTTTGACTTTCTTTTTTAAAACAGAGAGACTGCCTGTTCTGGATGAGTACTGTATGTACATGGTTTGGCCTTGCAGTTCAAAATGAAGCAGGACAAAGGCTAATAGAGTTTTGTCAAGAGAACAAGCTGGTCATCACAAACACTCTTTTCCAACAACACAAGAGGCGACTCTACACATGGACATCCCCAGATGGGCAATATCAAAATCAGATTGATTATATTATCTGCAACCAAAGATGGAGAAGCTCTATACAGTCAGCAAAAACAAGACCTGGAGCTGATTGTGGCTCTGATCATCAGCTTCTTATAGCAAAACTCAAGCTTAAATTGAAGAAAGTAGGAAAAACCACTGGGCTAGTCAGGTATGATCTAAACCAGATCCCTTATGAATACACAGTGGAAGTGAAGAACAAATTTAAGGAAATCGATTTGGTGGAAAGAGTGCCTGAAGAACGATGGATGGAGGATCATAACATTGTACAGCAGACAGCAACAAAACCATCCCAAAGAAAAGGAAATGCAAGAAAGCAAAGTGGCAGTCCAACAAGGCCTTACATATAGCAGAGAAGAGAAGGGAAACAAAATGCAAGGGAAATAGGGAAGGTTACAGAAAATTGAATGCAGACTTCCAAAGAATAGCAAGGAGAGACAAAAGGGCCTTCTTAAATGAACACTGCAAAGGCATAGAGGAAAATAATAGAAAGGGAAAAACCAGAGATATGTTCAAGAAAATTGGAGAAGTTTAAGGAATCTTTTGTGCAAAGATGGACATGATAAAGGACAAAAATAGTAGAAGCAGAAGACATTACAGAAATTACAGAATTAATTACAGAATTAATTACAGAATTAATTATTAATTAATTAAAAAAAATACTGAAGCAGAAGACATCAAGAAGAGGTGGCAAGAATACAACCCAGATAGTGTAGTTGCTGACCCTGAGCCAGACATTAACTTATATGCAGAATGCATCATGCGAAAGGCTGGACTGGAGGATTCCCAAACCGGAATTAAGATTGCCAGAAGAAATATCAAGAACCTCAGATATGCAGATTATACCACTCTGATGGCAGAAAGTGAGGAGGAATTAAAGAACCTCTTAATGAGGATAGTGCAAAAAATGGTCTGAAGCTCAACATTTAAAAAAAAAACACCAAGATCATGGCCACTGGTCCCATCACCTCCTGGCAAACAGAAAGGGAAGATATGGAGGAAGTGACAGATTTTACTTTCTTTTGCTCCATGATTACATACAGCTATGACATCACCTGCCCGTCACTGCTGAAGCTGTGTGTCATCTACCAATGGCGTGACGGAGGGTGGGACATAAGGGGTGGAGCTGTTGTTTATAAGGGGAGTGAATGGTGTGAGAGATTCAGATAGGGCTGTGAGATAGGGACGGTTAGGGCTTTGAGATAGGGAGATAGGGATTGGAGATACTGTGAGATAAGAACTGTGCTATATAGTGAGGGTCTGTGAGAGTGTGTGTGTGATTGTTATATTATTATAGTGATTGCTTTATTATTTATATTCAAGTGATTTACCATTCCTTTTGTTTGTACACAATAAACCTAAGTTTTTATTTTGAAATCATACTTTGGCCTGAAGCTTTATTTGAGGGGATGGTTGGTGGCAGTGGAAATTAAGAGTGATTGAGTGTGACATAACGGCCCCTTTGTGAGGTAGAAGGAGGTTGTTACAATGGTGACAGCAGCCACGAAATTAAAAGACGCCTGCTTCTTGGGAGGAAAGCGATGACAAACCTAGACAGCATCTTAAAAAGCAGAGACATCACCTTGCCAACAAAAGTCCAAATAGTCAAAGCTATGGTTTTTCCTGTAGTGATGTATGGGAGTGAGAGCTGGACCATAAAGAAAGCTGACCGCTTTTGAACTGTGGTGCTGGAGGAGGATCTTGAGAGTCCCCTGGACTGCAAGGAGAACAAAGCTATCTATTCTGAAGGAAATCAAGCCTGAGTGCTCACTGAAAGGACAGATCCTGAACCTGAGGCTCCAATACTTTGGCCATCTCATGAGAAGAGAAGACTACCTGGAAAATACCCTGATGTTGGGGAAGTGTGAAGGCAAGAGGAGAAAGGGACATCAGAGGACGAGATGGTTGGACAGTGTCATCGAAGCAACCAACATGAATTTGACCAAACTCCGGGAGGCAGTGGAAGACAGGAGGGCCTGGCGTGCTCTGGTCCATGGGGTCACGAAGAGTCGGACACGACTTAACAACTAAACAGCAACTATGTGAGTGCTAGGACAGGTAGAACTCGGAGCTCTGCTACAGCCCCTATCAACTCCAGTCACCATAACCAGGACAGTGGGTGGAAAGCTGACACAGTGATATGAAACAAGAGGTGCAATGTTACCACATTGCAATCTTACTGTGCTTTGCTCTAGTTTATAGACAGCTATTTGAAGACTGAAGAAACTTGCAGCACAGTAATAATGCCACACATTTATTACATCTAAATGTTACAAGGGAAAAGGAAGGTTTTTGGCTGTATTCCCAGTTTCCCACAATGTCTAGATGAAACCTGATAGGAGGTCTTGAATGACTCTTGGTATATATATATATTTTAGGTTGTCTTGCTGCAAATTCAACCTTCTATATAAATACAAACTTCATTTTGTGTATTCGTTTACTATTTTAGGTAAAGATAAAGGTTCCCCTTGACAAATTTTTGTCCAGTCGTGTTCGACTCTAGGGGGCAGTGCTCATCCCTGTTTCCAAGCCATAGAGCCAGCGTTTTGTCCGAAGACAATCTTCCGTGGTCACATGGCCAGTGCGACTTAGACACGGAGCGCTGTTACCTTCCCACCAAGGTGGTCCCTATTTATCTACTTGCATTTGCATGCTTTCGAACCGCTAGGTTGGCGGGAGCTGGGACAAGTCATGGGAGCTCACTCCGTCGCGTGGATTTGATCTTACGACTGCTTGGTCTTCTGACCCTGCAGCACAGGCTTCTGCAGTTTAGCCCGCAGCGCCACCACGTCCCTATTTTAATGTACTGTAAAATGAGTTCCACTTCAATCATAAAAGGGTTGCCTAATTTGTAAACTTCAATACATTAGTTCCCATACTCTGGTGGTTTTGTTAGAATTTTTGTTTGAAATCATGTATACTCTTTGTAGTTTTCACGACTATGAGGGACTTTTATGGGATGATGTGATTGTCCAACTATTCAGCACACTAACTTATCATTCCTTTTAGCCTTTGACTTCAAAGAGAGCCACATATCTCTACTGATTGTTTCATTTCCTCACTTTCCATGATTGGTGGTAGTTGTTCTTTCACTGATCTGTTCTGTTGGTTGCTAAGTATGTGTGCACTAAATAAGTTGGCATACACAAGTCTGTAATTACAAGAAACACTTAAGTAAAGAAATGTCTTTTTGTTCATTATCCTATGAATGTCTCAGAGTGAGTTACTGAGACTCTTTAGTGCCAGTTAATAAGAAAAGGGTGAACTCTGGGGGACTTGTAGCTATTCTTCTCTGTGGGTCTCTGTACTAATACTGTTTAGTAAAAAAGGAATTTTACAAGAAATTCAAAACTCTGTAACCCATTTCACATCCGGTAATTTCATCCAGAATGTTTCAATTTTCTTTTGAACAATTTCTGATTTCCTTGTGAAACATAGCAGCTGCTATCTTACAGAATCTCAAGATAATAATACTGGCTGATAACTATACCACCCCCAAGTATTACTACATAAGCTGGTTTGCTGTTCGTCAGCTTCTATTCAGAGATACCACAAACAACATACATGGCTTCAGGCGTCTCTCATGCTCATTTTCACTTTCTAGGGCTTCAGATGTCATTGCTGTATAAGTTAACATAAATCAGTTTTCCTTCAGCAAAATCCTTATCCATTATTATTATTATTATTATTATTATTATTATTATTATTATTATTATTATTATTATTATTATTATTATTATTATTATTATTATTATTATTATTATTATTATTATTATTATTATAATAATAATAATAATAATAATAATAATAATAATAATAATAATAATAATAATAATAATAATAATAATAATAATAATAATAATAATATACTTGTAGATTCTGATCAAATGTAAGAAAATAGATTGAGGAAGCTTCTGAACATTCAAACAATCAAATTAAAGTGTTTATTTTCCCATTATTAAGTAAGCAAGGAAGAAGGCATTAAGAGTTCAGTTCACAAGCTGTCTAGCCGGCTTCTAAGACAAAAACAAAAAACAAAACAAAACAAAACAAAAACCGTACAAAAAAGCTGGTGTGTGCTGACAGCTAACCCAGATTCCATTTCTTCCCTTCCTTCTGAACCACAAGGGAAGCCAAGATGCATTTTTAACATTGCACTTTGCCTAAAGGCTCTCAGTAAAATTTAATTTTCTTAGTGCAATGATTTTTCCATTATAAATTGTACCAGTCTAATGATATCTCCTGTGAACTTGAAACTGAAGCTCAACCCCCCTCCCAAAAACACACACACAATAAATGATTTAGTAGTCATCGTAACACTTTTCTTTTCTTTTCACCCTTGTTTTCATATATCGCTTTTTCTAGCTAGCTGTACATGTATGAGTCTCTACAAGCATTCCTTTCAGACTAGAATGTGTTCAGAAATTTCTTGAAGATATTAATAGCTAAAAAAAATGAAATTTAGGGAGCACAAAAAGCAGTGCCTATATTTCAATGGGAGGGAGATTTATACAACTGGGACTCAAAGGCACTCAGCTTCAGTTGACGTGTGCCAGTTTTGTGATGCTGTAAATATATATATAACTAATTATGAAGTTGAAGATTGCTGGATTTCATTCTAAAAATCTGACTGAAACAATCTTGTTCCTTTTTTCACGTTAATACTAATAGTGCACTCTTATAATTTTTACCATGGAATACAGTTTGAAGCAGTAAGTCTGAAATCCACATTTTGTATAAGGTTGGGTAATGATGAAGTCACATTTTCAATTTAAAAAAGAGTACATGCAGGAAGCAAACATACATGCATGTGCAAAGCATTCACTAACAAAACAACTGCATGCTGTGTAGAACAGAATACTGTACTGGGAGCTACCACATGTCATGCAGCTACAGGCAAATATCTTAACCATTTATTTCTCTAAAAGTTGTAAGTATAAATGAGTATAAATAAAAAAGTGTGCTTTGTGCAAGTTACTAAGCTCAATATGTTAATTTGCACATCCATCATGCCAATTAGTTTAATATATTTTAGATACTTCGTTTTATTCCTTCCTATAATTTTTTTAAGTACCTCTTGCCTTCACAATTTCCCAATTGTGGGTCTTTTCCAGGAAGTCTTCTCTTCTCATGAGATGGCCAAAATATTGGAGCCTCAGCTTTAGGATCTGTCTTTCCAGTGAGCACTCAGGGTGGATTTCTTTCAGAATGGATAGCTTTGTTCTCTTTGCAGTCCAGGGGACTCTCAAGAGTCTCCTCCAGCACCACAATTCAAAAGCATCAGTTCTTCGGCGGTCAGCTTTCTTTATGGTCCAGCGCTCACTTCCATACATCATTATAGGAAAAACAATAGCTTTGACTATTCGGACTTTTGTTGGCAACGTGATGTCTCTGCTTTTTAAGATGCTGCATTTTATTCACTGTTGTGCCTTAAGTCTGAAATATTTGTTCCTTTGCCCGCCTTTCCTAAATTAGAGTATGGGCAAAAGTAGTTATTTGGATGCCCTACAGATTTCAATATGATTTATTCCTACGTTTCTGTAATTAAGATTGCATTTTGTACCACTTTTTGCATAACTGACCTCAGACCAAGATAAAATTCTCTGTTTTACTCTGAAATCACCTTGTGTTACATAAAAGTAGAATTCAACGTTAGGGAGTTATTATGCCTTCTTACTTGGCACTACTGGCTCTGCTTTTTATGTACAGTAGTTACATATTCTTGTTGTGCCAAAACAGTGTAGGGCTATATTCCTAAAACCTAACCAGCAGAATGAATTAGAAGAGCATATGCCCAGAGGGCTATGTCCATATAGCAAGTATAGACTCTGAATAGTTAGCAGGCTCAAGAGTATCATTGTATTTTTACACACCTGTATGGTCCCATTTTCACTAAACAGCAGAAACCATGAGGCAAAGTTTCTAAATGTTTGTCTTTCCCAGCCTCCCTCTGGAACCACCAGTAGTCACCTAAAGGAGAATGAAATGGGTAGGGGTGGCTAAACTACATGGGAGCTGCAAGGTATTAGGAGAGTGGTAATTACTCTGCTCTTTTGGTGCCATAAAACTTTCCTCTTATAAATTACCAGTCCTATAATCCCTTGTAGGTCTCTTTGAGTTTAGCCACTCCCACCCATTTACTGTATTTTTCCATTTACAAGACAACCCAAAGTATAAGACAAACCACCCTTTTTCTAAGCCCAAATTTAAAAAGCAGGGATCAAAGGGCTTCCTTTTTGCTAAGCCCCATGCCTTGCCAAAAGGCAAGGAAAGCGGCTGTCAAAGTGACTGCCGCTTTTCCTCGGCTTTTGAGAAGGAGGTTAGCAAAAAAAGGCGAGGGCGCACTGAGTTTAGCAAAAAAGGAAGGGAAGCTCTTGTTGCCTTTCCTTTGCTAATGAGGCAGGAAGAGGTGCACCAGCGTGCTCCTCCTGCTGCCTCCACCACAGGAGGGGACAAGGCAGCGGTGATCGGGCAGGCGGGGGGGGGGGAGGCAGCAGCCAGAGGCACTGGAGCACGTGTGAATGCTCCTTCGACTATGCCTCCTGCTGCCTCCGTCCCTGGAGGGAACAGAGGGGACAAGGCAGAAATTGAGCTGAGCCCCTCAGTCTTGCTGGAGGTGGTGATCGGGCGGGTGGGGTGGAGGCAGGCATCAAGAGGCGCCGGAGCACGTGTGAATGCTCCTTCGCCTCCGTCTCTGCTTCCTGCTGCTGCTGCCGCCTCGGCCACGGAGAGGAAAAGCCGTGAGCTCTGAAAGAGGCAATTGGGTGACAGTGGCAGCAGCAGCAAGAGGCGCCCGAGCACGCGTGCGCAACTGCTTCCTTCTGTTTATAAGACAACCCTCAATTTTTCCTCTAATTATTTTAGGAAAAAATGTTGTCTTGTACACGGTAAAATACAGTATTTTTCTTTAGACAAATAATGGTGGCTCCAGTGGGAGACATGCTAAGGCACAGGTGTGAGTACTGAAATTCCTTTGAGGATGGATTTTTTTTGGCTATAGTTGCTAGAAGTCTGGCTGGGGAAATTTCTGGGAAACATCTTGCTTGAAAATAACTGAGCCTCCTGGAAAGAGAATTCCAGGAGCATGGCACTACAGCTTCAGCAGAAATATGCCTTGTGTTTCACTCTTCCCAAGACGTGGAGGCAACCTATCTCCATCTCTGGGAAGTGCCTTTTTAAACATACAATGCCAATAAAACACTTATATTCACATCCAACTGCTCTGCTCTTTTATTTATTAATATTAGTGCATTCTCTTTGCTTTTGTTCTTAAACAAAAGCAGCTCAGGGCAAGGTTAGCATAAATAGTTTTCCTTTACACATGCGACTTGCAGATTTCAATCAGAAGACGTTCTCCCAGGAGAGGTGAACCTGCTCATGGCTCTCAGTGACATGATTATATATTGTATCTGAATTGCCGCATATTTCAGACTATATGATGCACAAAGCAACACACAAACAAGCTAAATATTTATTTCTACAGTGGTACCTCGCATAGCGATCACTCCGTATAGCGATGAAATCGCTTAACGATGCTGTTTTTGCGATCGCAAAAGCGATCACTTTGCGATGGTCCCTCTGGGGAAATTTCGCTTTGCAATGATCGCAGGGAAGCAATCATCGCAAAGCCCCCATTTTCGGCCAGCTGATCAGCAGTTTCAAAATGACCGCCAGGTAAACAAAATGACCACCCGCTGTTTTCAGGCATGGATTCTTCACTTTAGAGGCACCGAAAATGGCAGCGCTATGGAGGATCTTCGCTTAAAGATGAGTTTTAAATCCATAGGAACGCATTAATCGCGTTTTAATGCATTTCTATGGGCTTTTTATTTTCGCTTAGCGATGTTATCGCTTAGCAGTGAATTTTTCTGCATGAATTAACATTGCTAAGCGAGGCGCCACTGTACTGAGATGAATAAAGCCCCCTCATTTTCCTGTCATTGTACTATAAAACACTGACATCTCAGTCACATGTAAATAAAATCAATATGTTTAAAGATGCTTAATTCTGCACAGGACTAGGATGTTGTCTTGTTCTGTCTATAACTAACAATCAAATGATTTAGCCTTGTATACTGAATGCCAATTTGCAAAAGTTGCATAAGTAAAACTTTTCCATTTCCTTTTCCAGATTGTTGCCGCCTACTCTCAATATGCATTATTTTGAAGATATGTGAACTACAGTCCTTCTAAATCACTTAATACACTGTTTTCTTTCATATATATCTGAAAAAGGTATGCCATTATGAGGTAGTACTGAAGGAAAGCCCCTTCCCAAATATTTCCAAAGCAATAATGAATGCATTTGGGAAATAATAGATTGTTCATTTACACTTCAAAATTATTATTACAGACTCAGTGCTAATTATGGTGCAACACTGTAAGATCTGATAATATCTATGTAAGGTGTACTACTTAAGAACATGAACTGAAAGTTCATAATAGAAATCCCACCTATGCTACAGCTTAACTGGGCTTTCACGAACTATTATACTTCAGTCTTTTCTCTGGAATACTGTGACTTTTATGCTGTACTGTCTTCTAATAATGCTTTGGCTCCAGGGCATGGTCCCTCCTTGCAGCTAAGCAGGTCATCATAAATAGAATGCCATCATGGCAAAGAATGAAAAAGCAAACCTCAGGCAAAGTCATCATTTTTGTTCATTCTATCATTATAAGAGCAGGAGGCATAGATCTCTTTCCTCAAGGACTGAAAATGTAGTTTGTTTGTAAAGAAAGAGACGGAGAAAAAGGACAAAGATCAGAACTACCAAAAATTTGGCACATTTCACTTTTCCGATGGCTGGGGCACCCCCAAAACAGTGGAGGAGGCATGCCTCTATTTGTTCTAAGCTGGCCATGCTTTACTCAGGTTTTTGGCTTTGTCCTTTGGTTGAGACATTCCTCGCCTATTCAGGACAACATCTAAAGCAACAAAGATCAACTCATGCAATGAAAAAAAAAATCCAGCCAGCTATGCCTTGTAACATAGAACAATAGTGAATGTCTACTCTTGGAATGGAAACTAGCTGCTAGTGAGGCTTCTACAGATAGCAGCACTCTGGGGGAGGGGTTCCTTCAGTAGCTGAGGTGCACCTGCTAATTCTTAAAGGGAGATTAAAAGTGCATCAACAAATATGTGGTTATGAAAAATCTAAATTACTTCTCTGCCTTTGTAGCACCAAGAACTATACACAGTTATGCATATATGGAATTATGCACTGAACTGCAAACTGGTTTTTATTATACATATTTAGTAAAATGAGAGTTCATTTAACATTCTATGTGGAAAACTTCAGTGCCTGTTTCCAAATGCTCATCAGAAGCCAAGTTCAAAAGACCTGTTTGAAGATGCAGCTAAATCCATATTAGATGCACCACTAGCATCTTTATTAGTTCCAGTAGGGGCCAGCCCAGCTGTTCCTTCAGCATTTCTGGATTCAATCCAAATTCATTGAAAGAAAGAACAGGTTATTTTTCAATATGTTGTTACCTGGTTATACAACACTTGATCAATATCAGATGTGCTGAAACCTAGATAGCAAGAATTCCACTCATTCTTCAACAGTCATATAGAGACCATGATTTGGTCATCTGGTACAAGGAATTTATTTTGGGCCAAGAATACAATAGTTTTAAGATGTATAACATGTTGTACCACCTACCAAGAACATTACGCGGAAATGGAAAAAGCATTGTTTATGTTTGTAGCTAATTGGGATTTTTGCTGGATATGTGTAAATTAGAATGTGACCTTCCAATAGCATATATGCTCTGTTGTAATAATGAAATAATATTTCTGTAAAATTTAGTAAACTAAGCTGAGACTTCCATTTGTTCTCATATAGGAGTCTTGTAGACCAGTGGTCCTCAATCTTGGGCATTCAGATGTTCTTGAACTACAACTCCCAGAAGCCTTCACCACCGCCTCTGCTGGCCAGGCTTTCCGGGAATTGAAGTCCAAGAATATCTGGAAGCCCAAAGTTGGGGACCACTGTCATAGACGGCTTTCGAGCCCAATCTATAACTGATTGAAGGTCGGGATTACCCTCCAAGCTGTCAAGTGAAGGGATGAGAGGTCTGGGTGGTAGACCATCCCGTCATTCAGAGTCAGATCAGGGAGCAGAAGGAGCTGGAACGTGTCCGTTGAGATTGACCGGAGGTAAGGGAACCATGGTTGTCTCGGCCACCAGGGAGCTATCAAAATCACATCTGCATTGAAGTGGTGGATGCATATTACAGTTCGTTGAATCAGTGGAATTGGGGGAAAGAGGTAAAGGAGTACTCTTGACCAGTTGATCATAAAGGTATCCCTGATGGAACTGGCATCGGTTCCAGCTCGAATGCAATAAGTCATATATTTTGTGTTTGATCTTCAGGCAAAGACATTGACATCTTGTTCCCCAGCGACAGCAGAGGAGATGGAAGATTGATGTTTTGAGGGACCACTCGTGCAATCTCGTTGTTAGGCGACTCAGGTGGTCCACTAGATAGTTGTCCTCTGTGGAGATGTGTACCGCTATTGGGAAAATATGGTGCTGGTAGCACCATTCCCAGAGGTCCACTGCTAGGTATAGGAGGGAGCAGGAGTGGGTGCCCCCCTGTTTGTTTATGTAAAAGAGAGCAGTGGTGTTGTCTGTTACCAGTTGGACTACATGGCCTCGAATAAATGGTAGGAAGGCATGGAATGCTCATGAGTTCCAGGTGATTTATGTGTAGCGTTGATTCTGATCTGGTCCAGAGTCCGTGAATTTTGTATTGCAGGCAATGGGCACCCCATCCGGAGGGACTGGCATCCATTGTGATTTGTACAGTGGGCTAAAGAGGACAAAACGGATGGCCAACAAGGAGATTGAGAAGTGTCATCCACCAGGTGAGTTGATGCGATAGTTCTGGTGTGACTTGTAGTCGTTTGGATTGGTTGTCTGTTTGTGGATTGAATTGTGCAAGGAACCATGCTTGAAGAGATCTGAGTTTTAGTCTTGCGTATTGGATGACTGAGGTTGCCGATGGCAAGAGTCCCAGGAGATGCTGGATGTGCTGAGCTGTGACCAAGGCTTGAGGTCGGAATGATGCTATGGCACACTCTAGTTTTGTAATTCTTTCTTATGGAATGAATGCTCTGGCTTGTATGGAATCAAGACAGGCTCTGATGAAGGTAGAGGTTTGGGATGGTTCCAGATGGGATTTGGCATGATTGATTTGAAGATAGAGGTTTTGTAGTGTAAGCAGGGTAGTGCGGATGGCTCTCATGGTGTCGAGACAAGAGTGTGCTACAATGAGCCAATCGTCGATGTAAGGGTAAAGGTGGATACCCCGAAGATGAAGGAAAGCAGCTATTGGAGCCATGCACTTTGTAAAAGTCCGTGGGGCGTTAGAGTCCAAATGGGAGGGAGCAGAATTGGTAAGCCGAATTGTTGAAGAGGAAGCAGAGGTACTTGTGGTGGGATGGGTGGATGGATATATGAAAATACACATCCTTGAGGTCAATCAGGACGAACCAGTATCCCTGTGAAAAAAGGGCATAACGGTGTCAAGTGTGAGCATACAAAATTTTAAAGGTCGAATATAGGCGTTGAGGTCCCTGAGACTGAGGATTGGGCGGAGACCTCCGTCCTTCTTTGGTACCGTGAAGTATATGGAATAGAAGCCATAAAGGGAGTCATTAGTTGGAACCAAAGTAATGGCTTGTTTATCTAGTAGAGAGGAAACTTCCTCTTCAAGGGTGACAGAGTGAGGAGTAAATTTGAGGTTGCCTAAGGGAGGTAGAGATTGAAACTCAATGCGGTAGCCAAATGAAATAATATTAAGGACCCACTTGTCATTTGTGATGTGTTCCCAGAATGGGAGAAAAGGTCGTAGTCTTGGAAAAAGGGATTGATTCAGATTAATATTAGCATGGATAGTGGTATCAGTATTGTCAATAGCCCTTACCCTTCCCTTGCACCCTTGTTGGAGGTGGGCGGTGTTGTTGCTGGTTCCGAGCACTGGCTGTCGAGGTCGAGAAAGGTCTGTCTGATCGTTGTTGAGCAAAGGGTCGAAATGCCTGGTATCTCTGGAAAAGTTGGAAGGGTTGTTGGTAGTATTGAGAGGATCCTTAAATTAGTTTGTAGGGACGAAAGGACAATTGGTTCATGTAAGTCTTAGCCGTTTTGCACATCTTGTGAACACTTTCCATGGTGTCGTCTGTCTTTTGATGAAAAAGACCGATGCCATCAAATGGGAGTTCTTCTATTCTGTGCTTGGCGTCGTCGGTAAGAGATGTGCACGTGAGCCACGCGTCTCTGCAGACTCAAGAATGGGCAGGATTTTCACCCATAGGTGCCATTGATAGGTGCCCATTGCTGCCTGAGAGTTAGCTGTCCTGAGTAGGACGGACTGCAGGGAATAAATCCTTCTGGCTATGACATTGAGTTTTCGTCCTTCTTTATTAGTTGATGAGATAGATGGTTTACCTTTGGACTTTAGTAAGTTGGACTCGACTATGCTAGAATTAGGATGTTTTGCAAGAAATTCCATGTGAGTATCATGAGTCCTGTACATGTTGTCAGTGTTCTTAAGTTTGTAGGAGGTGTGTCCCAGGCATCCTTGATTATTTGCTTCATGGCAGGGATGTATGCCAGGCTGAGAGGTAGTGATTTTTCAGTATGGATATCATCGAAGATGATATCTGCCTCTGGGGAAGGAGGTTCCTCAACCTTGAGCTTGAGTACAGTGGCCATATGAGAAACCAGATTTTATTTATTTATTTATTTAACTTATATGCCGCCCACTCTACCCAAAGGTCTCTGGATGGCTTGGAGTATGAAGTGAAGTCCTTTGATGGAGAGGATGGTCTTGTATCAATAAGGTCAGGATTAGGTGTAGGGATATTAGCAGGAGACTCTGGCGACGACTCTTCGTTGGTGTCGTGATCTGAGGGTGCTGGAGCAGATGAGGAATCATCATCCAAGTGGGAAGTAGCTGGAGACGCTCTAGACGGCGCAGTTCTAAATGTCGTAGCTGGTGTAACATGGCAATCCTTTGAAGAATGCTTAGGATGCTTAGATGGTAGAGCAGATGAAGATTGTGAGTGTCGTTTTTTCGACGTTGAGAGAGATGTCCAAGCGAACGGATTTAACTTCCTTAGGCTTAGGAGTAGGTGTTTCCTTTTACTTTTTAGATTGCTCCTTCGGGGCTTTAGATTATAAACCCTGGAAATATAAGAGCCTGCCTTGGAATGGGGCGAAGGAGTGGAATGCCCCGGAGTGGTAGATGAGGCTTGGCGCAGAGGGGCTGCTTCTGAGTGTGGAATCTCAGCAGGAGCCACAGCAGCGGGATTCATGGTGGCTTCCCAAAGGTGAGACCTTAATCTCTGGAGCCTGTGTTTTAGCGCAGGCTTGGTAAAACTTTTACAAGCCGCGCAGGACTTGTGGCCGTCAGTGGATGGAATTTTTCTATTGCAGCCGACACAGCGCTTAAAAAGAGCTGAAATGTCCATAAAGGGCGGGAAAAGAGCGTTTGAAAGTCCAGGGGAAGGTAAAAAATGGTTTCATGCAAAGATAGTGACATAATTGTGCCACTAGCAAAGATAGGCCCTGGTTAACTCACGAGCATCAAAGCACACAAATGTTGAATTTATTGAACTGACAGTGTCAAAAATAAGAATATTAGAAGGCCTGAAAAGATGGCCAACCTATAAAGCAATAGCTCCCAATCTTTTTTGAGTTGTGACCACCTTTTATAATAGGCAAGTAATCTGTCACACACACACCATATTTGCATAAAAAAGCATTTTTAAGGAGGTAAAGTCATCCCTTCTCAGAATGGATTATCATAGGCATCCTTCAGTCTCGAGAGACTATGGTAATGTGCTCTGTATGGAGAATTTGGAACAGCGTCTAGTGTGGCTGAGAAGGCCAATTCGAGAGTGACAGTCCCTTCCACACTGAAGACAAATCCAATCTGTCCCCTGTCTGGCTCCCTGCTTTTGCTGCTTTTGTGACTTCCTCTTTGCCTCGGCCTGCTGGGCAAGAGTCTCTTCGAATTGGGAGAGGCCGTGATGCAGTGCCTGCCTCCAGGCTGAACGCTCAGATGTCAGGTTTTCCCATCTGTTGAGGTCTATTCCTAAGGCCTTCAGATCTCGCTTGCAGATGTCCTTGTATCGCAGTTGTGGTCTCCCTCTGGGGCGCTTTCCCTGCACTAATTCTCCATACAGGAGATCCTTTGGAATCCGACCATCAGTCATTCTCACGACGTGCCCCAGCCAACGTAGACGTCGCTGCTTCAGTAATGTATTCATGCTGAAAATTCCAGCTCGTTCTAGGACTACACTGTTTGGAACTTTGTCCTGCCAGGTGATACCAAGAATCCGTCGGAGGCAACGCATATGGAAGGTGTTCAGCTTCCTCTCCTGCCGTGCACAAAGGGTCCAGGACTCACTGCAGTACAGGAGTGTGCTTAGGACACATGCTCTATAGACCTGGATCTTCGTACGTGTCGTCAGCTTCTTATTGAGCCATACTCTCTTTGTGAGTCTAGAGAACATGGTGGCTGCTTTGCCAATGCGTTTATCCAACTCGACATCTAGAGAGAGGGTGTCAGAGATGGTTGAGCCGAGGTACACAAAGTCATGAACAACTTCCAATTCTTTTGTGGAGATGGTAATAGAAGGAGGTGAGTCCACCCCCTGGCCCATGACTTGTGTTTTCTTCAGGCTGATTGTTAGTCCAAAGTCTTGGCAGGCCTTGCTGAAACGATTCATGAGTTGTTGGAGGTCTTCGGTAGAGTGGGCAACAATGGCTGCATCATCTGCGAAGAGGAAGTCCCGCATGCATTTCAGTTGTACTTTGGTCTTTGCTCTCAATCTAGAAAGATTAAAGAGCTTTCCGTCTGATCTAGTCCGGAGATAGACGCCCTCGGTTGCAGTTCCAAAGGCATGCTTCAGCATGACAGCAAAAAATATCCCAAAAAGTGTTGGTGCGAGGACACAGCCCTGTTTCACTCCGCTTCGAATGTCAAAGGGGTCTGATGTTGAGCCGTCGAAAACTACAGTGCCTTTCATTCCCTGATGGAAAGATCTGATGATGTTGAGGAGATGAGGTGGACAACCAATCTTGGGAAGTATTTTAAAAAGGCCGTCCCTGCTAACCAGATCAAATGCTTTTGTAAGGTCTATGAAGGCCACAAGGAGTGGCTGTTGTTGTTCCCTGCATTTCTCCTGCAGCTGTCGGAGGGAGAATACCATGTCAGTGGTGGATCTATTGGCTCGAAATCCACACTGTGATTCTGGATAGACTCTGTCTGCAAGCACCTGGAGCCTCTTCAGCACAACGCGGGCAAGCAGCTTCCCTACCACGCTAAGAAGAGAGATGCCACGGTAGTTATTGCAGTCGCCCCTGTCTCCTTTGTTCTTGTACAATGTGACAATGTTTGCATCCTTCATGTCCTGTGGTACTCCACCTTCCCTCCAGCAGAGACGAAAGACTTCATACAGTTCGGTGGTGATGATCTCCTTACAGCATTTCAGCACTTCAACAGGGATGTTGTCCCTTCCAGGTGCCTTGCCGGAGGCGAGGGAATCCAAGGCCGCATTTATTTCTGCTAGGGTTGGTTCGCTGTCTAGCTCTTCCAAGACAGGCAGGCACTCAATGTTATTTAATGCTTCTTCGGTTACTACATTCTCTCTGGAATATAGCTCGGAGTAGTGCTGTACCCAGCGTTCCATCTGCTGTACTCGGTCCTGGATGAGCACACCTGTAGCAGACTTCAAGGGAGCAGATTTCTTCTGGATTAACAAGCGTCCAGAGCCTGTTTCTTTTACATACACACTAACTTTAACACCCTGCTCTGAAAGGTTGAGAAAGAAATTATTTTAAAAGGTCTACAACACATGTATGATGATCTGTGACCCTCCATAAAACACTATGCAACCCTCTTGGGTATCATGACCCTCAAGTTAGAAAAGACTGTTCTAAACTGACTTGATGTCCATTCTGAAATGGTCAAGGAATCACAAAATAAGATTTCTATCTTGAGCAAAGATAGTGATAACTAGAGGCAGCTCTTAACTTATGGATTAACAGCCTGAGGTGATAAACATAGCACTGATTTAAACACAAGACTACGGGTGTGGAAATGGCAAACAGAATAGGGTCTTGCTGGCACCGGAGGTGAATGTGAGTTAGGTGAATATGAAAATGGTGCTCCCATGCATCATGGAAAGAAGTCAGCTATGATGTCAAACATCCTCTCCAATTGTGGACATTTTATAAATCTGATGATTAGGGACATGAGTATATTTTGTTTCCCTCTTTTCCAAGGATATTCCATTTCTTTGCCAACTAAGGTAATATTCGTTCTCGTTCTAAAAGGCTGAAAAACTGAGTTAAAAGTCCCCAAGACCAAACCCACATTCCCAAACTCTTCCATTTACTACCACAGCCAAAGAAGATTTTAAAAAATCCATTTTTCAAAGGATTTTTCAAAACAGAAGAAAGAAAAATAGCAGGGGTCTTATTAGGGTCATCTGTGTTAGAGCTTGTGCTGTTACTTACTTTTTATAAATGACCTAGATTGTTAAAGTTGCTGATGGTGTAGAATTAGGAAGAATACTGCACACATTTGCAGGCAGTAAGTCAGATGCAAATAAGTCCTATTCTGCTGTGTAACTAGGTTGACAAGTAGAATCTAAAATTCAGTGATGACAAATACATAGTAAGTAGAAATGGAATAGCAGAACAATAAGCTTCAGGATAAGCTGGAGTAAATATGACTTAAAACCTCCAAATCTGTTTTTTAAACAACACTAGAAAGTTATGAGTTCTATTTATAATTTACATTATACCAGTAATTTCAACAATATACATCATTTTTCATTTTCACTGTAGTAGTAGTGTTATAGGGCCATTTCTACGCAACAGACTAACTGTTGGGTTTAGGAAAGATATATGTGGTTGATTTCTGGAGAGGAGTTGCAGGTTTTATAGCAGAGGCACTTTGTGGCATGGAGTTCCATGGATATAAATCTCAAAGGTTTGATAATATATGTAGAATATTTATATTTTTCTGCATTTCATTGCAACGGTCAGAACATCATTAATTTGTCACTTTGAAATATGCTAACTGCATTAGATATATTTATTTATTTATTTAACTTATATGCCGCCCATACTACCCAAAGGTCTCTGGGTGGATATGCTGGATGATGATATATGCTGGACAATAGGAAAAATGTTGACTTCTCACACTGCTATTTTTGAATAGACCCAACAATTAAATCTTTTTTTACCTTATTCTTTTGACTTTCTTTTAAACTGTGTCTTACCTGAAACAACCAACACAAAATTGTAGTATTGTTAGTATCCAATGTTGTCTTCCTTTTAAAACAAACACAGAACATGTGGCAAATGACCCACAAATTTCTCTCTTCAAAACCATAGTTATTTAAAGTTATTTAAAGCAGTAACAATATTTTAAAAAGGCTGTTCTATACAAAAAGAACAAAAATTCTTATATTTCAGTGAAAGAGCAGCAGAAAAGTAGCCTGATGGGTTTCCCCAGCCATGTTTTTTTTCACAATGGGGATACAAAAGAGTAGTCACTACTCAGGGTTCCAGAGACCCTTTCAAAAATATTATGAGAGCAAGAATTGAATTAATAGTGGGGTGGGATAAAGAAATTCCCTTAGGTACTGGGCATATGATGCCCAAGCAGCAAATTTTACTACAGTACTCTGATTCTGGTATCTATCCAAAATTCCTTGAAAAATCTGGAGCAGCCAGCACTCCTTACAAGGTCCAATTCTCTGCTCCCCATTACTACATAGTACTGACACCATATTATATGCTTATGAACTGAGTTCCTATTTCACCAGCCATAGCAAGGCAAATCTACCTAGAAACCAATTTGTGGTTTCCAGGAACTCAAAAAGGATGCAACATTTTATATCTCAATAGGCCATATTATGTTTTTTTTTAATGTCACACTGTTTTCTAACAAAAAGCATGGGCCAAGGTGGCAGGTGTTCATTCATCCCCACTGGCTTTATTAATGATTCCTGATAACTTTTCATCAGATATATGAAAATAGCTTGTTTTGTTAACCCACAACTATTTTTTCAATGCTTTTGTTCTGTTCTGTTTTGCTTTTCCTTTCTTCAGATATATGGAACTCTCCGGAGGTGTGGCCCTTCCTGGGCATTATCTGGAAAGGTGACAGCAGAATGAGCTTGATCTATATAGCATTCTGGAGAAGCAAAATGTCATAGAAGTGGCTTAAGCAAAGAGCCATATTGGATTTTTTTTTACCCCACTGATTTCAACAGGAGAGTGACATTGCTCTTAAAATCAATGGGATCCAAAGTGGTTAACTCCCAAATGTGCTCAGTGTTTGGAGCATGGAGAAAAAAATATTTGTATTTTCATAATGTTTAAGAATGACAAATACAGGAATGGTTTCTATAAATCACTGTATTTTTCCATCTGCTGGGCAAGCTGCCCTGACCAGAATTTCAACAGAACATACTGACCCATGTACAACTTAACCCTAAGACTGTTTATCTGGAGTTCAATGAGATTTCTTTCTTTAAATAAGACAACATTATTACAGCCTTAGTTATTTTTCATACCATTAATGGAAGACTGTTCAAAGAGATACATCAAGACTCGGCACACTATTCTTACCCCTAATAAGGTATAACACGTTGTCTGTTTAGTCACAAATCCATAGGGAGTGTAGCTTGGGGATACAGTCATTTGGTGACCTTACACTGAAGTCAGGGTAGTCATGATTTGAATCAGGTTTTCAAGGATTCACATTAAATGAAATATGCCATTGCTTACTGAATAATTTGCACTTTAAAGGAACAGACGTGATGGAAGATTTTTCTCTTATGTTGTCAAGGAGAAAAAAACATCCAGAAACGCAAATATTTCAAATGCCCATATGACAGTTTAGTTTAATTATTTAAATTCTTAACTATATTTATAATTTTTAATTAGACCATATGTTAACATCAGTATTAAATGTTATCAGCATTCTTATGCTATTCAACTCAAGTATTGAAATTTTGGAAGCAGACACCTTTGTAGAAGTTTGAGAGTTTGAGGTCAAATCTAATGCTTAATTAACACCTTAGACTCTATAAATAAAACCCAGGGAATATATGATATGTGGTGTTAAACTGAAAAACCTAACCTTTAAGCTGCTAATTTGTAAATTAATGATGGATGGTTTGATTCATGCGGCCCCTACACTGGGCACTTTTAAGAGTCAACTAAAAACATGGTTGTATGTTCAGGCCTTCCCTCCTGTCAATATTTAATTCTTTCTTTATTTTTTCTTTCATTTATTATTTGTTTTATTATTGTGTGTGTTATGGACTGTTCGTAAAATCCTTATGTTTTATCGTATACACCTTATTGGAAGCCGCCCAGAGTGGTCGACCAAACCAGATGGGCGAGATATAAATAAATAAATAAATAAATAAATAAATAAATAAATAAATAAATAAATAAATAAATAAATAAGATAGATAGATAGATAGATAGATAGATAGATAGATAGATAGATAGATAGATAGATAGATAGATAGATAGATAGATAGATAGATAGATAGATAGATAGATAGATAGATAGATAGATAGATAGATAGATAAAACAGGCATAAGATAATAAGAAAAAAATCCTGGTCAAGTTGGAGAAGGCACTAAGTATAAGATTTGCAAAAAAACCAAAAGCAAAACACTCAAATAGAATGTTTTGAAGCAATATTTAGATATCTGATTTTTTTTTTCCTGCCACTTCCTTTTTAAAATTTCTACCTAAACAAATGGATTGTTTGGATGAGAATGACTTGGATAAACTTTCTCTTAAGTTTGTTTCTGAGATCAAAATTTATATTCAGACAAAGGTAACTTAAATTGGGTATCCTTATATAGGCCAATTCATCAGCGATTTTACTAATAACATGTTCAGGGAAATGTGGTCATGTAACCACTATGAAATATTGGTTCAGCCCAAAGGGCTGGGACTAAAACAGAGCAGGGCTGTGAGTAACAGATTTGAATCAGAAAGAGAGCGGGAGCTCAGGAGGCCAGAGTTGCTGTTTCCATTTAGACTGCTAAGGTCCTTGTCAACTTGGTCTAGGTATAATTCCAGTAGGTTTGTCCTGGAGTGGTGAATCCACATAGGGAATTCATTGAAATTTAATTTATATTTTCTTTTAGAGTTTTGAAGATTTTGTGTGTGGAGTTGATTCTTTTATGTTATGGACAGCCAACCGAGTTGAGAAAGATATCTTGGATTTTTGTCTGAATTCAAATTCAAAAGGACTCCTGAACTTTGCAATTATAGAAGCAACTGGTTCTGATGCCAAGTCATGGGCGCACATATTGTAGCATTTTGTTGTTAGAATTGCTCATGTTGTCTGTTATATAACTATGAATAAGAAGAGACTAAATTTGTGACATTGTGTCTACAATATTCATCATCAGATATCTAAGTAAACAAATAGCCCCACAGAACACAAAAGTGTTGCATTCGCACCTTGACAGTTACGGCTGGATGGAATACAGCTGTCAATATTTTTTTCTCATTGCTTTTACTTGGAAAAAGCCTTTGATAAATGCAGTGCTGGATGAAATTTTACATTAGAGCTGTGAAATTCTGCTGATTTTTAAATCAGAGATACTGATTTTTTTAATGCACTTTTGATTTTAATGTTTGGGGCTTCAATGAACTTGCTCCATTCTCACCTTATGGGTTTCATACAAAATCCACTATTCCCAGAAGCTTCTGAGAGAGCAAAGTCCCTATTAATAAAGAAAAAAAAACTGGAGAAGGAGGAATTTGGAAGGTTTCATGGGGAACTCAAGTCAAACAGAATTTGAGGCCTGCACTTTGCCCCCACTGGATTTATCAAAATGCTAACATCCCAGAACCACGGTCTGGGCCTAAGGAGACTGGAAGTGGATGGGGTGTTCCTCTAAAACATAGTCAGGTGGTAATTTGTAGCTGCAAATTTAGACAGCAGGCAGAAGGTTCTACATTATTGCTCAGATGAAGACAGATGGCCAATCTCTTGTTCTGTAGTCTTCCACTTTTTTCCCTTTTGGTTCATGTCAGAAGCACCACAATACAATTAATAAATTTATCTGACAGTTTTCACCCAATAACAGGCAACATTAAAAGAGCATTTGGGGCAATTTACATGAAGTGGCCTGTTCTTCTCCACATTTACAAAGAATTGTGTGGACCAAAAAAGGATTGTGTGTCTTGCAAATAGCCCAGTTCTCCATAGGGGTTCCATTCATTTTAAGAGGTAAGTAGTTCATTCTTTCTACATTACAGTCCTGGCAATTTTTGGATGTTTCTTCATAATTCACAAATATTCTGAAAAAAATCCTTAATTTTAATCTGGGACAGGTGAGATGCTAGCCAGAACGGACACACATTTTGATGCAGATGCTTTTGCATCTTTCACTATTGGCTGCTACCTCTCTCCACATGTCACTGGGAAAGTAATGATTCTACAGCTTTAACTGAGTGCTACACCTACCTGTTTTGCATGGGCTGAAATATACCACACTAGACTATGAAATATACCACACCGAGTATATTCACCTGAAGACTACTAGAGGGCCAAGGCTGTAATTCTTAGTGTTTGCTTTTGGGCGTCCTAACTGATTCCAAATAGATTTTGAAGAATATTGTTCTTCTTGGAGACCTCTGTATTTTAGCAGTGCTTCTAATGGGTAAGTATACAAGTCAAAGTAACAGCTAGGTATTTGGAGCCAAAACTATGATCTAGTTCACATGTGTCAAACTCAAGGCCCGTGGGCTGAATCTGGCCTGTCCATTTCATGTGGTCCTCACAGTGTTGCCTGCTACTGTGCAGCATACAATACGCAGGCGCTTACTCGGTCACCCATAATGCTCCACAAGGATGCTGGGAATCCGCCCACCGGGACTTCTAATCCTAGCAATCCAAGTAGTGAAGAGTCAGAAAATGCAGCTCCTTGGGTGACATACAGCACCTTGGGAAATGTAGCCCTTGCTATGTGTGCTGTACAATTCTTCCTAGGTCTCTTGTGTGGTGAGGAGTGGGTCCACTACTTCCATTAGACAATTACAAATCATTCTTTCCAGGACTTTATAAAGCTGACAAGTAAAATGGCTCTGAATTTTTTTGTGTCTGTGGGTTCTTTTCATGGTTTCAAAACATCAATCACTATTATATTCCTGATTTCAACAAACTAGAGACAAGGTTGTCTACCTTAATGAGGATAGTTGTTGTTAGGTATCCCTAGTCTATCACAGGTCCAAAAAAATGAAAATACAGGATCAAAGATAATTTCCGAGGTGAACTAGCATCAGCTCCTCAATGCCCTTTAGTTCTAGGAAGTATCTCAGTTAAAATAGCAGCCTATACACAGTCACAAAATGCCCCCAGAAGAAGGGAATGGCAATCTTTGATATCTACTTCCAGGCTGAAATTTATTATTTGAAATCTTTGGTATCATAAAACAGGACTATTCTTATAACAAGCAGCTAAACAGACTAGCAATTCTACAAGAGTCCCTAGTGGTCATGTTTGCATCACATAGCTGTTACATCTGGCACTTTCTCCAAGTTCAGATTTCTCATTTACAACTAAATACACACTGAAGTTACTCAGCAGACAACCAAAAGACCCTGGGGAGGAAGATACACACATTATTGGTCTGGGAGGAAAGTAATCCAATTAACACTTAAAGTCCTATTCACTAATGTCTGCACACACACCATTCACACTTGAAATGATAGGAATAGAATATATCAGATACTTATCAAAATGTGTCTGATACTAATGAATTCCCATGACCATTCAAAGCTACAGAATTGTTTTTCAATCCCCAGCAGTAAAGGCATAACATCTTTCACAACTCAGAAAGAATTCCCACTTTATATTAGAAAAATGAGCAAAAAAAGTAGCAGGGATGTTTTCATGAAAACAGATCACAGATAAACGATGCAACACCTGGGAGGGGGGAACATTCTCTTGTACTCAGTTTATTTTCCCTTCCATGTGGAAACAGGAAGGTAAGAGCAGGAAGTTCATGTCCATCGTTATTAAACTAAAAACTATCTGAATATGGTTCTTTGACAAAGAATAGCCATGCTTCATATGTTTTATATATTGTAATAACTGGCTGAATAGCTCCCTGGCTGTGGAGCCAGAGGTTGGGAGTTCAATTTTTCACTGTGACTCCTAGGAAAAGAACCAGCCTATGTGGCCTTGGGCAAGCTGCTCAGTCCCAGGGTGCCATCAGAAGAAGGGGATGATAAACCACTTCTACTTATTCTCTACCTAGAAAACTTTGAAAAGGGTTGCCATAAGTCAGAATTGAATTGACAACACAACATCACCATTATAAATTTTATTATGGTTCAATTAACCTTTCTTCAAATATATCACAAGGCCCACTTTTTTAATTATTACTTGATCTATTATGCCAGTGGTTCCCAACCTTGGTAACCCAGGTGTTCTTGGACTGCAATTCCCAGAAGCCTTCACCACTAGCTGTGCTGGCTGGGGTTTCTCACTCTAGATTTGGAACCACTGCACTATGCTATGCTGCTTTTACAATACCTAAAGGGGTTGTTGAGTGCCAGATTCCCACTGGAATGATAGGGCCAAATCCAATGCTGAGGGAGGCAAGCCCCTACTCACTCCCTTCTCTCTCTCTTTTACCTTCTAGAGGATGGAGAAATAGTTTTCCCATGACTCATTGAACTAAACCAGAGTTTGCAATTCTGTGCAACTTGATTCAAAATATATCATTGCACCAATTTTAATGGTCTATCTAGTCCAGGTACTCTTGATTCTACAGTAAGGACAGGAGGGTGTTCTGTCCCCACATCTATTATTGGTTGTTTTATTTTGTTTCAGCTTAAGGACCTGCACTACCTATTGCCCACTCACGTATACACACTTTTTCGATAAGAGTGTTTGAGAGGATAATGACTTTTCCATATGCAGGTACTCTTCAATGAAACTGATTATCTTGACCCATTCCCATCTGGATTCAGGCCTAGTTTCAGGATGAATGACCTTCTCTGAGAAAAAGTCAACAGCCAAAATTCTTTGTGCTTAATATAGTAAGTCACAACTAGAGTAGGCCCACTGACTGAAATGGAAGTCAGAGAGGAGTTGATTCACCAAATCCCCACTGATTCAGCGGGCATATCCTTGTGCAGCTCATTATGCTTAGCAACAAAGTTTCAGCTAAAGTGTGACCTTGCTACTTCTCCATCTCTTACTTGCCTTTGGAACATGTTCCCCCCAATTAAAGATACAGAAATTGTGTTGAATTTTAAACACTGCTTTAGAATACTGCCTTATGCATGCGTGGCTCCAGTTTGTAATGATTATTTCACTGGCCAAAACTCAGGGACTCATAGCTATTAATGACCTGCTTGAAGAGGTTAGTCTTTAACAGTGAGCAGAAGGATAAAAGGGAGGGGATGAACCTAACCTCTGGAGGGAGAGCATTCCACAGCCTAGGACCATCCACAGAGATGGCTCTTATGTCCCCATGAAATGCATTGTTGCTGGGTTTGTTCTGTGCCATCAAGTTGGAACTGACTTACAACAACCCTAATACAGCTTTCAAGGTAAGTGCAATATTTAAGGAGTGGTTTTACCAGTTCCATTCCCCCATTGAGTTTCGATGGCTGAGTAGGAATTTGAATTCAGGCCTCCTGAGCCCCAGTCCATCACTCTATCGACTACAGCACATTACACAATACAAGGGTTTATGTGCAAAATACACAGCTATCATGAAAAAAAGAGTTTTGTTATTAATGCTGTTGCCAAGAAGAAGAAAAAAAACGCCAGACTTTTCCTTTTTGCCTATGAGCAAAAACATCTTACACCATGAGCCCATTTTAACTGTGTGTCTCAAAACACATTCTAACCCCACATACAGTTTCTAACAGTAGCCCAAATAGGATGTTGAGATATGCAATATGACAAGATCAAATGTAGATTCTTAGAGAAGAATGAATACCCTTGGTACACTAGACTCAACTATACAAACACACATCTAGCTTATGCTGATAGCTGGGCATCCAGATTAAGGACTAAATTCAGGAGTACAAACTGTAAACTTGTACAGTGGTACCTAAACTTACGAACTTAATCTGTATTGGAACGGCGTTTGTAAGTCGAAAGGTTCGTAAGTCGAAGCACCATTTCCTATTGAAATGCATGGGAACGGGATTAATCCATTTCAGCATTTCAAAAAAATACCAAAATAAAAATAAGCAGAGCAAGTCCCACCCTGGGACTGCAAAAAACAAACAAAAAAAACCCCTACAAATCAAAAAATATAACACAGAAACATAACCTCCCCAGTCCAAAACCACCCTCCAAAAGCCACCCAGAACAGTTTTTTAAAAAGGATTTACCAGTCTGAAGCCTCCGAAGCCTCCTGGCGCTTCTCTGCCTCTGCCATGGCCAGGGATGAGCGGCCAAGCGCCCGGCCAGCTCAAGCCTCTCGGCACTGGGTGACCACTGCCTCTGATCACGGCAGTGGGGGAGTCCCAGGAGGTATCTGATGGTGGCGGGGAAGCTCCCAGGGCTTCCCCACTGCCATCGGAGACCTCCTGGGGGTCCCCTTCCACCACGATCGGTGCCTTCAGTCTTTCCCAGGGGGTAGACTGGGCCTACCAGGGGAAGCCCTTCTGAGGGATTCCCCCGGTAGGCCCAGTCTACCACCTGGGAAAGTCTGAAGACACCCCCCAGGAGGCCTCAGATGGTCGCGGGGAAGCCCTGGGAGCTTCCCTGCTGCCATCGGAGACCTTATGGGGGTCCCTTTTCCTAACCATTGGGGAAAAGAGCAGCCTCTTCACCACCAACAGTTTGAATGGAACGGGAAAAAAAGGCAGGGGAAATTTGAATTTCCCGCCCTTTTCGCCTGCCTTTTTTTTTGTCCATAGGTCGAGGCTCCGTTTGCAAGTCGTTTTGCGAACAGAGGCGTTCGTAAGTCGAATCGTTTGCAGGTAGGGACGTTTGTAAGTCGAGGTCCCACTGTATCTTCATGAGACGTACAACCCAATACAGCACAGTGTGAATTCCTAAGGAAGAAAGGAAGGAAGGAAGGAAGGAAGTGGACAAGATATCATGTGATGAAGCAGGAAGGGAGGGAGGAAATGGTAATAAGACTGCCAAGGTAGGCTCATCCTTGATGTACCGGATCTATTAGGGATCAAATTTTCAGATTTTTCTGCACTACAAATGCCACCCAAGCCCTCCTGTTCCTGCCTCTGTGCTACCTGAAAGCTTTCTTTCCGAGCAAGAAACTTGAATGGTTTCCAGTATAGGCCTTTTTCTCAGGTGCATCATATTTAGGTGTTTTTAAGGTGTCTTGCAAGTTAAACAGAACTACCAGAATGGAGGATTTTAATATCTGCAGTCCAGAAAATTCAAAAATCTCATCCCTAGGAAATGTATGACTCCCATCTCATCCTAGTCACATCCTGAATGGGAAAATTGAAGAGATACATCCTGATACTTATAACCCTGTGCTACTATGAGCCAGAACTATCTTGAGGTAAAGAAGCCTAAATACATGCAAACTTTGGCCACTGGGGGAAAGATACATTTTGTGGAGAGAGTATGCTGTCAGTATGCTGTCAAGTGCTAATCGTGTATATCCATTTTTCTCTACTTGCTTAGATACTGCAATAGGTTCAAGCCTATGCACCTCATGCATGCTTTCAACACTTTTCTGAAGAATACTGTCCACCATTCACTGTAGATCCAACATAAACAGTAATAAAGAACAAGCAACAAACAAAGAACAACAATCATGCAAGGACTAAAATGTTACAATCCTCTTCAGTTATGTCTCCTTGGAATAAGAAGAGGTGCTAAGAAATACGATACATTTAATGTCTTTGACAATGACAAAGAGGCCCTCACCTAGAACATATTTACGTATGCAGTGCCTCAGGAAAGTAAGAGAATGGGGGGAGTTTGTTATGAAGGAGGAAGACATATCAACATTTCATCTGTTTCTTCTGCATTTTGTTTACTACTACACTGCCAGTCAGCTGAAATAGGTGTATTGCCTTATTTCTCTTTTGACTTTCCTCCTCCTTGCAAGATTTTCTATCTATCTGGTCTACACTTCTGCTGAATGCTACTGTTTCCTGGAATGAAAGCATAGCAAAACTTTATTAAATGAACAGTGTTATAAAGCAAAGCAAATCAACCATAGAACAGACAGACAGAGGCCTAGGAAATCATAAGTAGAATACTAATAAAATAGAAGAAGATTTTGGGGGCAGATTGAGACCTAGAAGTCTACAGACCTCCATGGCCCCAACTATTTCCTTTGGAACTAGTGTGTGTGTGTGTGTGTGTTTTAATCCTTTCCATTCTGGATATTTATTTATTTTATTTATTTATTCAATTTATATGCCGCCCAAACTACCCAGAGGTATCTGCTCATGAACAGGGGGTTCTCAGTCTGTCTTTCCATTATCTGTGGCAGAGATTCTATGGGTAAGTCCCTGACCATTTTAAAACACTGCAGTTGCCAGAGACAGCTTGTGTAGCTTTACTGCCAGCCTTAATTACACACTTTCTGTCCTTGTCTATGCTCACTGAGCTAAAAGGTTAGCAATGGCAAAAGGCAACTACAGTACTGGTGTTTATTATTATGTTTGTGTCTTACTGTGTTTCCTTCCTGTGTTTCCTCCAAAACAGGAGTTTGGGCAGTAAGGTGAAAACTATGATATCCTTGTAAGAAATTCAACTTCCAGCTCCCCTGCTGCTTTTTTGGACATATATTAGAATGGGCAAATAGTTTTGAACTCAGGTTTAACATGTCTGTGCACATTCCAGAGTGATTCAACTTCCCAGAAATAACCTAGATGACCTATTGAAAGCTATCAGTAGGCCAGTTTTAATTTCCCTCACTGGAAGCTGTTCCGTTTGCATCCATGATGAAAATCTATTATCTTCATTTAAACAAAGACAGATCAATTCAGTTAGGGATATGCAGTGGGCGCAAAAACATTCTGATTTCTGGCAGCTGTCCATGTCTTTCCAAGACTTTCTCCTTCAAAACAAGATCTCCTTGATTACTGCTAAAAGTCCCAGCCATTTTTATCCCTGCCATTTTTTAGCCTGCTCTTCTGAACACAAAATCACAAAAAATTTGAAAACTGCAATCCCAATTCCAGGGAAGCTTACACAAGAAATATGCCATTTTGCAAAGGAATTGGACCAATTCTTCACAGGCTGCTATTTCTTCTGGAGATAGATAACTTAGAAACATCCAAGAAATCCTCTGAGATTTCCTGCAAACAAACAAACAAGCCTGTACACAAAAACTTGTGCTGCGAGGAAAAAAGATTGAATTTTTCCTACCCTCAGTTTCTTGCAAGAGCAAGAGCTACAAGATTCACATCCCTTTGTTTGTTTATTTTCTTTTAAAAGCAAACAGTTATTTCTGAGCTTCTTTCTATCAGCTGAAATTGAAGTTGATTTGACTCTGTTGCCCAGTTTGAGGTTTGGTTTTACCCTCCCACACCAATGTCTGAATACAACAAACATTAACTCAGTAAGAATTTAAAACAAGCTCTGAAAAGGTGGTTACTGTTCTCAGTAAGTGTGAAGGCCTATATCCCCATGTATTCAGAACATAGGGCAGCACAAATGCGAGCAGTTGTGTTATAAAATGTGTCTTACTTTTTCTTCCTTGCACAGTTATTTATTTCCTGTAGCACAGTGGTTCCTAACCTCAGATGTTTTTGGATTAAAACTGCCAGAAACTTTCACCACTAGCTATGCTGCCCAGGATTTCTACGATTTGCAGTCCAGGAACATCTGGGGACCCAAGGTTGGGAAACACTGCTACAGCACAACTGCAGAATGCATTGACCATATCACCTAAAACAGAGGTCCCCAACCCACAGTCCACGGCCTGGTGCCGGTCCGTGGCCTGAGCCGGACAGGGCCACGGAGACAGACCTTCCCCCATGCCCAGACCTTCCCCCATGCATGCACACGTGGGCCTGCACCCACACGAGTGGGTGACCGCTGATCTAAAAAACCCAGTTATGAGAGCCTTGGAGAAATGTAGATGTGTCAAACAACCAAAATATAACCCAACTCTACTTTGAGCAGATAGTAGGAAATACAAAACAGTAAAAAGAACTCTGAAGAGCTTAGGTCAGGATCAACAGAATTATGGTTTTTAAATTATTTACTAATTTTCCTCCTGGATGTCCAAACGGCGTTATTTCCTTAATCAGAAAACTTTTGATGGGAGACTTAAGCTGTAGCATACAGCGCATGATACTAGCTAAGATCCTGTTCGTTTTTTTTTCTGCATGCACAATGGGCTGTTGCCCATCCAATTGTCTTTTTTTCACCAATTATGAAAGGGGCCATTTGGTACCCAATTTGCACATGTAAAAGCTGCTATCGTGTAAATGGCCAGAGATTACAGGAGCACTCCACTCATAGAGTTATTATGCTCCACAATTGCCAAGAGGATTCTGTCCAATGTACACAAAACTCAGAACAAAGCACATGCTCGATTTAGCAGTGACATTTAGGGGATAATTCAATATGTAAATTGTGTAGAAAAAGCAACATACTGCAGATGCCTCCAAAATGTTAAATGATGAAAAATACATGAAGGATGTGAAAAGCAGGAAAGTGCCAGCAGGTACAGGTTTCTCAACATAACATGGTCCTCCAAAGTGGAAACCAATGGCCATAAGGGAGGTACTTCCATCTACGTCCAGTCATCCTCTACTAGAGAATTTGACCAAATGCTGAAACACTGACTGAATATTTGTTGATTTCTGCAGTGAGCACAAGGTGGAGCAAAGAGCCTGGGGCACACATGAAGAATAGTGGCACTCTTGCCACAGATCCTTGTATTAAATATGTTAAATATGTGGAGTTCAAAACATCAAAATAAACACACACGTATATAACATATATATATAACATATATATATAACATATATATATGTTATATATATATGTATATATATAACATATCACACACACACACACACACACACACACACACACACACACACACACACACACACACACACACACACAAAGGCTAATCAGAAGTATCAAAGGAGATGCCATATATATATATATAACATATCACACATACACACACACACACACACACACACAAAGGCTAATCAGAAGTATCAAAGGAGATGCCAAGCCAACGCTGAAAGAGAAGGCTGACCACTTTACATCTTCAATGAATTCTAAGGCCTCTCCTGCATGCTCACTGAGGTATGGGAAGGGCCTATGGTATGAAATCACCAAGTTGTAGTAGCTGTTCTCTGCATTTTTAAAATTTTGGTGAGAAGTGGGGAACTTCTGGTGGCCCCTGGGCTTTTCCCTCCTTCTTAAAACCTATCTAGGGCTGGCTGGATAGCCCAGTGAGCTAGGTATCTGTGTTAATCCCCACTCTGTGTCCCAGGAACAGAGCCAAATGGCGTAGCTTTGGGCAAGCTACATAGTCCCACAGCATCTCCAGAAGAAGTACTATAATTTTGATAGTGATGTCTAAACCCCATCCTTGCATCATTGTACAGGAATAATTTTTGTTTTCATTTTTGAACAACCCTCCAGAAACTGGCACAATTATGGACAAGGATTAGGTGGGAGTATTTCCAGAATGGAACAGGATGGGTTGAGTCCTGCTCTGTTTCCCTTATTCTGGCACAGACCAGGCCAGCAGGCCAATGTACATCTGTATGTTCTACTACTGCTGCCAGTGAAGTGAGGGTCAGTAAGTTGTTGATTCCATTAGCTTCAGAGAAAGAGGCAAGGCAAGGGAGTATTGGGCAAGTTTTCCCCCTAGACTTTCCTTTCAATGAACACTTCTATCTGAGGAACAGATGTGCCTTTGTAATAATCCAACTATAAGGAGTTACGTTGATGGCAGCCACTTTCCAGATTTTCTAAAAGGAGTCTCCAGATGCATCTGGAGATGCAAAAAATTAAATCTGAGAATTTATACCATCTACAGTGAATTTACACTATCCACAGTTCACTAAGTTCAGGGTTTCTGTTTGGGAATCTATCTGTATTACAGAGAAATTGATTGCAACCCACACTAAAAATATTCTGTTGTTCAAGGTGCACAGTAGAAACAGGTATCACCTGTCAGGATACCACATGTTTCTGTCTGTCTGTTTGTTTAGAAATTCCGTTCCACAGCAGATTGTTCATGTAACCCCCTTGCCTCCAATACTTCAGCTACTGATTGGCTAACCACCTAAATGTCTCCTCTTCTCAAGGGAAATATCAGTCAGCAAAGGTTATAATCAGAAATAAGACACAAAGGATGTTAATCTATTTCCTGAAACATCATGGTCTTAACTCAAATGCTCTTATCCTCAAATATTTTATGCTGTTCAAGAAAAGGGATGGGGATGGGGGACAAAAAACCACACCCACTAGCTATCTGGATGGAAGAACCTTTAAATGTTACATGGGTTACAATATACATAATACAAACATTTGACTGTTTATCTTGCATCGAATTAGATAATAAATGTATCTCTGCTTAATAGAGTTCAGCAAAATTACATTGGTTAAAATTTAGTATATACACACTAAAAGTTATTCTTCTATGGTATAAGTGCTGTTAGGTAAGTTATATGTTTAAATCAATAGACTGATCTCAGAATAAAAGCATTGATGCTAGAAATCTTTACATCTAGTAAATACAATGGTCAGCACATCAATAAAACAGAAACAAGACACATCTCATCCTGTGTTCCAATGTTTTCATTGTGTCACCGCTGTATTTCACAATTAATCTGCTACTTTTAAAAGATAAAAAAACAGAGTTTCTCACTTCTACATGTAAGAATGGCATTTCATATTTAGCAGCCTGTACAAAATATATTCCAGTGTAACTGCTGGGTAAATATAGATAACTTGGTATAATAGATTTTTCCCTGAAACACATCTTTATGGTCTGAGTATCTGCATTTATAAAAAGAATATTTTTGCACCAGTGTTTCACTATGACTGCATCAGCCCATATTTAACCCTAGCAACAACATCTTTCTTTTCCGTAGAAGAAAGGATATAATAGATTTTCCCAATTATGCAACAGCTGGACAATGCAATTCCAATTTGCCCTTGTGGTGACATCACTGAGGATCACTGATGGCAACTGTGGAAGTCTAACTGACACTGATCATGAAAAATCGCACATGGTTTCAGCACAGCCACTTCAGTCACATTATATGAAGTCCATACCCTTGTCTTCAGTGGTATTTGACTAACACAATGAAAGAATGTGTGCAATTTGATCATGGGTTGGCAGAAAGCCCAGGTACTGGATTCACACCAAAGGTATAGGATAATCTGCAAACAGCAGATATCTAGTTTGAGACCATGAAAAATTGAACACAATATGTAATGACTTTGAATAAAACAGAATTCTTTTCATCTTTAGGTCAGCTCTATTCAAAGGCCTTGGTCAGTCCAATTTGCTTTCTTTCTGTCTCATTGAGATATACAGTCCCTTAATTCTTCTGATCCATAGAATCATTTAAAATATTGCAACTACAACCTCTCAGTCAATTTACTGAATAGACTTATCATACCAATATGATATCCATGCCTTTTAATGTTAAATTCAGTTATGACCAAAGAGCACACAGTCATTCTTTTTGTCATTTAGGGAATATATCATTATTGTGTTTTCACACATGATTTCTGGTTTTTACAAACATTGGATGGTATGAAAGTTGCTCAGTGAGGTCAACAAATTTCAAGAGGATGGAGAATGCCATTTTGTTTGATGCATTGAGAGAGAGAAACCAACCAACAACGACCAAGGGTGGAATTTGAAATCTATGCTTCCGACTTGTATTTTCTGCCTGCATTTCAGAATTCACTTTCAAGAAACAGATCCTGGTGCAAATATCTGCCATGACTTTTGGAACTTTAATTTAGATGTTTGTTTGTTTGTTTGTTTGTTTGTTTGTTTGTTTGGTAATATCCACAATATCTTGGTGCACAGCCTAAAAAAAAAGCTACTATAGGTTGAAAGCTAGCAATTTCTTTTTTTCTTTTAGTGGTTTTAAAAAAAATATTAGCTGCCCTTGCTGTTGTAAATTTTAGAATATGTATGCAAAATAGAAATGTGGTAACTTTTGATCCTGTACAAAACAAGAATTGTCAGCAAATTTAGCTCCCATAATAAGGAGGATGGTCTTTGTACTCTGAACATCTCTGTCCCTGCTTTCCAAAAGATATAGGAAGGTGTGCTTCACAATCACTCCTCAAGGTATTATTTTTAAGGAACCAACAACTGGAACAAAATCCCATTGTTTTTTCTTGAGCTATTGGGTGCATCCTTAATTAGGAAAGCAGGATTGTCTTCATTTTATTTTCCCACTCCTCTGGAGATAAACATTTACTATGATCAAGGGCTCAAATCAAATCTTCCACAATGATTTTTCACAGCTCTGCACATCTATGTGCTTTCCTCTTTGTAAACTACTTTCCCACTGCAAAGAAAGCTAATCAGGAGAGGGAAAGTGACATCATGATATTTTGCAAAATCCACAACCTTTCATTAGGAAGAGAAGAATATTTACTGATAATTGATGTATTCCTCAAAATATTTATCTTCTACCCTTAAAGCAAACATCTTATGTTCATATCTCTTTCTGTGGGAAAAGATAACAGTTTCCCCCATTCTTCCAAGAGTCATCTGACACAAACCATTTGATACTTGTAACGTTATTACTGTATTATATCATTATAGTAGTCTCCATCTTCCTATCAGACTTCTTTCCATACAGAACAATCAGCACATCGCCCTACGGAAAACAGCAAGGTGCAAGCACTCTTATTGTAATTAAGTTTCCTTGTGTTAAACTATTGTGACATGCTTCTTCATGTTAAACAAAAGATTACTTTAAAAATATGTATTGTACTGAGAATATAAATCTTACTGTTCATTTTAATATTGCTAGCTATTCTGAACACAGTTTTGGCAGGAATTTAAATATAATAGATAATGCCAATCCAGGTATGAGACCAGAGAAAAAAAATGATGAAAGATCACACTGGTCTTTAAGACTAGTAATATATTGCTTAAGTCCAGCAAGTATTTTCTGTGTTACCAGGCTTTCCCTCCAGCAGTTAATCAGCATTCATTGGCTATCCTTCTCTGAGATCTGAATCAATGAGAAGGACAACTGCTCCACAGGGGATCTTTCTTTAACAATGTTTGGTTATATGACACAGCCTGAAAGTATCATGTCCACAATTTGGGAATACCAAGCTTGCTTCAATAATAACCACCCTTCTCAAAATAAATCATTAGCACTGCCTTTCAGTAAGAAATGTTAGAACTATTGAAACAGAATTAGTTTAACTCTATGGAAATATCACTGAAATAAAATACATGCAAATTTTTCAATAATGAAATAACTTGCCAAAGAAAGAGATGTCATAAAGATGTACAAAGATTACCAAATATACATAGACACAAACATTAAGAAGTGGAGCAATTAATAAGGTGAATGATATTATTCATTTATACCTGGGTGTGAATAGAAGTTTTCCCTTAGGCTGTCCACCTGACAGAATACATTATTTATTAATAACACTACAGTATTCACTTCTGTGCTTGAGTATGTACTTAAAAGACACTTTGAACAATTACTTATCATGCAATAGAATTGGAAGCTTTTTTCCACATGAGTATATGACAAAGATGTCTTCTTTTATTAGCTACTTCGTACATCAGATGGAATGGATTTACACTATGCCACAGTACACTGTGTCGGTCAGTAAAATAGAGCAGAATATTCATACAGCTTTCAAGCCAGATAAAACTATCTGAAGCAAATAAAAAATGTGGTTCTTCAAAGCAACATAATCATTGCAATCCAGAGATGATTTTATCATTGGCTTCAGTGAAATGAATTTTCTCACAAGTCTACACATACACTGAATGGATTCATCTGCAACTCTAACCCCTGAAATGAAACTAATAGAAAAAGAAAAAAAATAAAATAAACTGTCATGATACTATTTATTATTGACTAATTGGTTGAACTTGTATGCTGCCTTTCTCAGGTGGTAGGCCTTAAGGCAGCTCATAGATTATTTAAACAAAACAATAAAGCATGATACATGGCTCATTAAAATGTTGTTCAACATAGAAGATTTAAAGTCATCCTCTTTAAAAAAACAGGTTAAAAATATAAAAATGTTAAAAATTCTGAGAGAGACAAATGGAAGAACAATTTGATGGGGTCATTCACTGGGCAGTGAAAACTCCAACTGCCAATGTCGATGGATAGAGACAGTTCTTATAGTCAGTCTATTTAAAACTGAACAGCAGAGTTCAATGGGGCATTCAGTGACTTATTACTGTGTGTAAATGCACGGTTTACATTATATGCATGCCAGCTAGGAGGTATAATGGCACTTGTGGGTACACATAGCAGTTGTTAGTATCTAGGGTCCACTCCTTTGGCTGGCAAAATAGAGGTAGAGCCATATATCAGAATGGCATGTTGACACCAGAAATCCTAACAATCTTTGTGGCCTTTAATGCAGGGCCATATATCAAATAGCCTGTTATCTGTAGGGTAAGCCTTTAAAAGGCTTCCATGATGAGGTAAATTAAGTCCTGTTACCTACTCATCATTTCAAACAAATGTAGCACAGAAAAAGCCATTCAATCATACAATATGCCACAATTCCATTATAGGATATATACAGTGCAAGAAACATGAACATTTCCACTTTGTTAACTTGTTCTCTAGCATATAATTCATACATAAAACTTGAATCAAAATGGCTATTATTTAGATGCACGTGTTTACAGTTTATTTCCATGAGAAATTCAATAAGCATTTGATGCAAGACTGAACTGCAAAAATAGGAAGTTTCTTTCCATCTTTGAGTGCAATAATGTAAGCAGAGGTACATGTGTCGCTCATCTCTTGAAGCTGTACTGATCAATTGCTTCTTTTCTGGGTTTAACAAATATAGACATAACAACAAAGTTATATTTGACATACCCTGGATTATAACTTCTTATGAAGAACAAAAGCTGTTAATAAGTCAATAAACCAGGGCAGAATTAGAAAGAGAACAGAGGAAGACATCCACATAGACCTGTACATATATATTCAGAAGGAAATCTCATTATGTACATAAAATTGAAATCAGAGGGGTTGTTCACTATAGACATTTTTCTTTCTTGTCCAATGGGAATTTTCCTAAGTGTGTATGCAATGACTGAAAGATGATGAATGATTCAACTGAATGGGCCTTACTGTTCATCACAGGATTAGAAGGATTGCATACACAGGATTGCATTACCAGCCTACCTGAAGTCTTGAATTCCAGTCTGCAATATAAATATCACTGCTCTATTCAGATGTTTTTCATTAGAAAAAAGCATTTTAGAATGATAGAACTGAAATGAAATTCCTGCTTTTCTGTGTTACAGTGTTATCCAAAGTGTGCCACAGAATTGTTGCAGACCTCAGGTTATATGAGCTACAGTACTTCAATATGCAGTGAAGTTATTATTTCAATGTATAACTTGGACTTGGCTCCATGTCTTTAACTGAATTCATGTCCTTTTAAAAGCCCAGGTTTATGGGCCATATATGAAGATTTAAATGTCATCTTTGTTGATAATTCCACTGATGATCAATGTAATATTGTTAATCTTTATTTTAGAACTACTGTGTGTCTACTCCTTTACATATCAAACCCCACTCTGAACATGTGTATTTTACTGTACATGCAAAGTTTTTTTTCACTTCCTTTCCACCAAAAATTCATGTGGGGAAATAATAAGTGGGCAATCTCATGAGGTCAGTGCTATCGGTGACAAGCAGTTTATTCCTCAACAGGATTCAACCATGCCTCCCCCAAAAAAACTTTAGCCACCCTAGAAATTAGGAACTCACCTATCTTTATATTAATAATAAAAAGTGTAATTTGACTCATAGCTAGCATGCAGTCTATATGACTTCACAGCAGTAAATCTGTCTTCCGAATTGTACATAGCATATTTATATCGATTATTTTTTCCTTATTTGCTACATAAACTATCTTGCAAAATTTTATCAGGAATATTTGTAACAAGATGCTGTACTTCCTTAGTAGTTGACTGTAACTACTAAATTACATGTAGTACTGTAGATGTTACATTTTTATGCTATTTATGCTGACTGACACCTGAACATTTTAATGTAGTGGATAAACAAAAACATTAACAGAAATACTTTCATGGGAGAAAATGTTTAACATTAGTATTTTTCTGAATCACATAAGGAGATTCAGAAAAATACTAAAACTACATTTCAGCTCTGTACGTGAAACATCAGTTTGATGGTGGGGAGATTCAGTCCTATGCACACTTATGAGCCGTATATTGCACAGGACTCTGTGGGGCTTACTCATGATATGTAGAACTGAACCGGAAATCTGGAAATTGTGCAATGGCAGATAAAAATATGATCACTGTAATCTGCTGTGCTGTCTTGGTGCAATATATGCATATCTAGTATATAATTAACCAATGAATATATTACTGTTTCAAAAACCATTATTCATTACAAAATGTTTAAATGAATGAGAATCACCTCACACTCCAAAGTCAAAATCACGCACACATACAGAATTGAGACTTTCAAATAAATGCTTAGGAAAAGTTAGCTGTATCCATCTGTTTCTTTTGGCATTAATAATAATTCTTGTGTTTTCTTTTAAGATGTATATTATTGAGATAAAACTTGTGAGTTAGACTCCCCCTGTATTTTTTTCATCTTTTTTGCTCATCTCCATTTTCCTCTGTGTACTCATCAGTTATCTATTATTGCAAAAATAAAGATTCTGCAATTCACATTACAAAACCAGAAGCCTGGAAATCCTACCAAGATAAATGTGAACCTCTCATGTCTTTACTCTGCATAAAACAACTGCAGTTATCTCTTAACTTCAGTGAAGATTTTTTTTCTTGCCATATACACTTTTTCAAGATCAGACGTTTTATCAGTGAAATAAAATTAAGCAAACTTTCAAAACCAAATTAAAATAATGTACTGACCTTACAACTTTGAATTATTTTTCATTTCTTTCAGATAATCTCATCTTTATCTTTAGTACTTTCTAGAACTTCTTGATTTAAGAATAATGACACATATAGGGAGACTCTTGGAAATATGTCATCAGGCCTTATTAAACTATTCAAACACCACTTCTGCTTATAATAATGTTTTTGCTGGAATTATTTGGCCAATCAAATTATTTTGCTTCAAGTGAACAAAATCTAAATGATTTATCATAAACCTATAGTTAATGGATATGAACCATAATACTTCCTACTATCTTAAATATAGTTCCAAAAGCCTGAATGCTGTTTTGTGTGACTACTTTCTAGCGCTACATAGAATATTAATTTTTTGGTACACCTTAATAAATCACAGAACATTCCCTGCTGAATAATGTATATGATATGTCATTTTCAGAACTGACATTCATGCCTGTTTGCTAATTCAAAACACCAGAAGTTATACAGATGAAATGGTGTCTTCATTGCCATCACTGTGCTTATGAATTAAGTTAAAACAACCAGATTGGGAAATTTGTATTCTTTCATAGAATAAGTGGAGCACAACAAGAAGTAAAGAATACAGCCCCCCCCCCGCCTTCTCACCAATTGCAACTGTAAGCAAGAACTGGTAGACAGTACTTTATTAGTCAGAAGTCCTATAGTAAGCACACGTTAGACAAATTAATCATTCATTCCCTGCAGACTGCTTAGGTATTTCATCAGGCCATTATCTGATCTGAATAACAAGAACAATTGCATAATGAAATGCATTACTGCTGACACCAGCAACTTTATCCCATGTACTTAAAAATGCAATACCTCTGTATCACAAAAGGCAAGAACCACCTCCTTTCAAATTCCTCTTTTTCCTTTGGAGCTAGCCCCTTGTAATTTCTTATCTACCTACATTTTGAACTGTGTGCAATTATCAAAATATATCACACATTAACAAGGATAACTATGCCCATGGAAGTGATAGCAAGTTACTCCCACAGCATCAAGACCATTTGTAGAGACAAAAGTTCAGCAGTGCCATCAAATATCTTCTAGTTCAAGGAGCACATGAAAAGTTTGCAGTGAGTATCTCAGATCAGCTATGGTGTATCCTTGTCTCAAATAGCAATGGTGACTGTTGCTAAATACTAAATGACAATGTTCAGAATGCGCAAACAATCCCCTGTTTCATGGGTTACCTGCCTAGGAACCAATAACAACCTAAGAGCCTTGTACAGCTAAACACAGTTCCTGGAAATACAATTGCTTTTGCAAGATTCACTCTGTTACATTTCAAACACCATTAAACAACACTTTCACTGCCACAGATGCTGCTGTTTAAAGACTGCTCTGATTCAGCCACTGTTCATCTGTTAAAGTCAATGCTAATTCATCCTCCCTAGAACTTGCAAACCTGTAACTTCCTACTGATCTCATTGTTATATTTATGGCAACTGTAAGCAATCATGATTTTACTGTATATGCTGACAATGCTCTGTGATATTAATATCTTAAGCCACTTTTGCTTAATTTGTCTCAGCACTGTGCATGCAAATCTGATTAGAAGTGTTAATGAATGATTTTGCAAAAAGAGAGAGGGCATGTTTCATAATTATACTTTGAAAGAAAACTTTCTTAATGTACAATTAAATTTTCAGAGTTACACTTAACACATAAGGAACTTTATACTTCCAAATGCTGGAAATAATAAGAAATCCCAAACTTCTGACAGGATTAGAGTGGTGGAAGTATTATTTATACTAAGTGCTTGCTGCTACTGCTTCACCCTTTGTTACATTGTTTTGGTTTATATTTTGGAGAAAAGTATAGGTTAATGCACAACTTTATGTACAACACATATCAAATGTTTGTCTTAAGAGCACAAGGGGAGAGTATTTAAATCAAAATCCATTTGGCAATAACAAGCAATGCTGAGATGTTATTGATTGAATCCAGTATATTCAGCACAAACGGATTCAACTGTTTCTACTGACACAACAGTTTCTGTTAAATGTTTGAAAACACTGACTAATTATTATACTTATTGTTTTCAGAGAGACTCTGCTCATCACTAACCACTCAGACCCTTCCTGGAATTAATAAATCCTCAGTTCCATCTCTGGTGGTCAAAAATGAGAAATGATTGAATAAGCAGCCTGTATGTTTGACCCAAGGGAATAATGCTCCCCAAACTTTCTGATGCAATTATTTTTCTTAAACGCCAAAATAACAGGTATATCTCTTTGTTTAAAGATTTTACTTTCTTGCCATTATCTAATCTAGTTCACAATATTCCTTGCTTATCCAGAATCACTTCTCCCACATGGTACATGTTTGCTCTCTCATATGCATACAGTGCTAAAGAAAGCTCAGGAACCCTGCTCTACCTCTGCACTCAGTCCTCAAAAACATTGCTTAGCTATTTAAAAAAACAACACCAACGAAACCAAAGATTTAAGACCCTCCGTCAAAAGGCGAGAGCGTTGGAAAGGGAGGTAAGGCAACTCACTCAGCCCAAGCAACAAAACCACTGTGAGATTGCTACCTTATCGTTATGGAAGACTGAACTGACACCAAAGGTTCCCTTTCCATTTCAGATCCTCTAGGTGTCCACTGAGGAGCAGGTTTCTGTGGGGTGGAGGGACAATGGCAACCCTATGTTTCCCCAGCTCGGTACAGTACTATTCACAGCAGCAGCAGCAACAATGCAACTCTGCACAACTCTTCTGAGAGAAGATGCCCAGTTATGTTAAAACAGACAAGGAAGAATAGAAAATCAGCGCACTCCCCCCCCCCCCCACACTAACTATCGGCGCCCTAAGCAAAGTTACAGTACTCCAGATGATGCGAAGAGCCAAATCTTTCTCGCTTAGCGGACCCGAAAGGAAGAAAGCACCATCACATCGGGAGCACAAAGCCGAGTCTCCAAAAAAAAAAAAACGCGCCCCATCTCGACTTACTCGATGCAGCCAGCTCGGACCTCTCCGGAAACCTTCAGGAGTCTTCGGCTTCCCGCTCCAGCCGGTTACATTTCAAACGAAGAGTGCTCCTATTCCACAAAGGCCACGACGGGACTGCAAAGAAACGACAGCCACATGTCACACACCTACATCCAACGGGTTTGTTTTGGTGCCGAAGGAGGGCTGGGTGGCCGGGGGGGGGGGAGAGGCGCGCGGGGGGGGGGGTCACGGTAAAGGAAGGAGGTGGCGAGTGCCGGTGCTTAAAAGTGCTCGCTCCTTCTCTTCCTCCCTTACTTCCTCCCTTTCTTCCACCGTCTTCAGATTGCGAGGTGGGTGGGAGCGCTCCCCCCGCCCCAAATATAAATAAATAAATAAATAAATAAATATAAATAAATAAATAAAGTCGGCGGTGGGGCGCGCGCGCGCTCGCTCCCGAGCCGTGCCCAGTTGCCGGCGCCGCTGCCGCGCTCTCGAGGGCAAAAGGCAAAATACCTGGCGACTCTTTTTCCCCGCCGAGGCTGCCCTGAGAGGAGAGCGTGTGGGGAAGGAAAGAAGGAAGGGTTTGTGTTTTCGGAGGGGGGGGTGTAGAGGAGGAGGAAGAGGAGGGGGAGAAGAAGAAGAAGAAGGCAAGAGCCAAGTGGGAGGTGGAGTGTGTGGAGAGGTCGCTTGTCAGAAGCTCCTCAGCAGCAGAAGAAACGGAGTAGCCCGAAAGCGCGAGCGAGAAGGCGCGCGGGCGGGGGTGGGGGGAAGAGATAACTGATAACACGGCGGAGTCGGCGATGCCGGTGCTGTCAAAAGCGAACCCTCCCCGCACACACCGAGGGGAAAACGAAAGCACATGGACGCTCCTCCTGCTGGCGAGGCGAGGCGGGATGCAAGGCGGCGGCGGCGGCGTCCGCGAAGGCAAAGGAGGAGGCGAGAAGCGTCGCCCTCTTGCAGGCGCAACGAAGCCCTGGTCCCTCTTCCCGGCTTGGGCTCATCCCCGCCACCACAGCCAGTCTTAGCGGCAGCGGTGCCGGCCAGCCGGAGCCGCGCTTCTCCTCCTCCTCCTCGCCTCTCCTCCTCTTCTTCTTCGCCTCACACTCACCTGCATTTCCTTAACGAGCCACTTGATGGCTGGCAGGGGCGAGCGGCGCTCTTTTTCTCTCGCGGCGCCGGTGCCTTGCCTTGCCTTGCTGCCTGCCTGGCCCAAAGCCGCAGGGGGAAGGAGGTGGGGTGTGAGGTGTGAAGGGGAGAGGAGGAAAAGAAGAGAAGACCGCCCAGAGGAGAGAAAAGATGGCGAGGGCGTCAAGGGGAGCTTTATTTTTGTTGGTGAACTTTGCATTTGAAGGAACGAGGCTGGTGGGGGCCGTGCGGGGTGTGGAGCTCACAAGCCCGCCTTAGAGAAAAGCAACGGCCTTCTCTCCGTCACACTGGATGGTCTCTTACCTCCCCCCCCCCTTTTTTTCACTTCGAGTCCTGAGGGACAATTCCTATTCGCCCCAAACGCGAGACCCCGAATTTGGCCGAGGAGCTTATTCCACTGTGCTCATCCCTTTCTCTGTCAGTCGTTTCCGAAAAGAGAACGAGAGCAGAACATCGTCCTCCCGAACTTTCTGCCACCCCCTCCGCCCGCCATCGCTTGCCCAAGCAGGCGCGCTCCGCTTAAACAGGATATGAGAGGAAAAGGGTCGAGCGGTCTCCTGTCCCCCCTCCCGAGAGGCGCGTAAACCCCTGCCCGTTACCCTTGTATAACGACCAGTTGTCTGTTGTCGACGTAAAAGCCTAAAGCTCCGACATGCCCTTTTCTTGCCCCCGCCCCCACCCGCGCCTTTCCTGGCCAGCGACGCACCCATACAGGGAGAGTTTATCGCAGTGCATTGGAATAATGCACCTGTCGCGGGTCACCGAGAAGGGACTGGTTCTCGCCACCCCTTGGAAGCCTGCTTGGTGGAAATGAGTGGCTAGCGGGCCGGGGTGCTGCCCTTTCCTCCGTCCTTCCCGTTCCCGGCCCTCTTTCAAGTGTAAATACAGTTGACTCTTGGACTATTATTACTATGAAAGCCCGGGCCCTTCCCCCACTCCATCCAGAGGTATTAACAAGAACCGGGGACGGGAGGGCGATCCGGAAGAGCCATCGGGGCAGCCCTCGACTTCTCGCCTCCGCTCGTGCTGGCAGGGCCCAGGAGCTCCGCTCTCCCCTCGCCATTTCAAGCCCGCTTCCCCTGGCCCCGTCGCCTTGTGCCGGCGGCTGCCTTCCTCAGAGCGCCTAGCCCGCCCTTTCGCCTGCCGTCTCTTTCTCTCCCCTGACGATACTTCGTGTATTTTAAATAAAGATTTCATTCCGCCAACCCGCAGGAAGCTTTTAACAAGATGCAGCTGAGCGCGTCGATGCTGCCTTTTTTTCTCTCTACCGCTGCTCAAGCGGGGGCATCAACTCCAAAGTCGTCGTTGGCTTCAGCCCTCGCCGCTTCCTGGCTCCTCGCCCCTCTCTTCCCCCGCCCGGCCGGCGGACACACTCCGGCTGGCTCAGCGCTGCAGACGCCTGGGTGCAACGGAGCCCCCCCGGAGAGAAAGGCGAAGAGGAGGAGAGGGCTCCTCCTGGCCATCGCTTGGCAGCCACCTCCGCAGGCTCCGCCGTCCCGCTCAACTCGGGCGGACTGGGCCTTGAGTACCCCACTGACCTCCTGCTGGTGGGGTTTTTAGTGTGTGTGTGTGTGTGTGTGTGTATGTAATATATATATCACACACACACGCCTATATATATAGGAATTGTGGCTGCGAAGATGCTTTTCAGTTTTTAAAGAATGCCAGAAGCCAAGTGAGGGACCTCCTTTTTTTCTTCCACTGTCTGTTTCAAGGCACAATTCAAAGTGCTGGTCGTGAGCTGCAGTGCTGTCCATAGTTTGGGCAGAAACTGTCTGAAGGATGGCAGATCCCTATATGACCCTGCTCAAGATCTTGAGAACTTCAAGGAACGCTTTTCTGTTGCTTACAGCATATTCCCAGGCAATGGCAGACCTACATTTTTGGGGCCTAGAAGCTTGAAAGTTTATGATGGCCACTTTGCAGTCAGCAACAAAAGTAACCACTCTTACCTTCTTCAATAGGGTTGTTCCACAAGAGATCACCACATTAAAAAAAAATTGGACTAAAGTCATTTCTGGGGGCCCTCTGGGATTAAGGGCCCTGAAGCTTCATTAGTTTCATAGGAGATCTGCCTCTGCTGCCAGCAACCTTTGTTGAGGACTTGGAAGGGGGCCTTTTCAGTGGATGTGGGAAGAAATCTCTTCTGAGGGAGACCAGACTGCCCCCCCGCCGTCCTTCCACCAGCAGGCAAATACCTTTTTCAGAAAGGGTCATGGCCACTAACTAGCTGTTAAGGAAAGGCTTTTCAATGTTGGTTGTTGTTGCATCTTTAAATGGTTTTAGAAAAGCCATTCAGTGCTTCTTTTTAATAGACAGCACATTTAACTGCATTTTAATGTTCAGTTCCATTGTCTTTTTGCCTATATCTGTTTTAATTCATGTTGTGAGCTTCCTTGGGTCCTGTAGAGAAAAGGGGGGGGGGAAGTTAAGTGAAATAAACAACGAAGAAGTAATGCATAACATTAAATGGAATTACCATTTTGTTTTGTTTTTGTTTTGGTACTTGCTTATACTGTTTAGGCTTGATCCCATGCTGACATGATACAACTAAATTCCACCCTTTTCAAGAGAAGGCAGTGAAAGAAGATATATGTAAGCATGCACAGTTAGAGTAAACCACACTGTAACCTACCAGTCCAAATATACTTAGTAAAGAGTATACATTTAACTCAATAGGACAAAAGGCCCAAATTCTAGGTAGAGTCTTCCTGCATAATAGGTATGATGTTAGCTGCAGATTGCTGTTGATTAAAACACATCCTTTTGTGATTTGTGGGTGCATGTAACTTTGTTGCATTACATGCAAGCTGTGTGAACCACAGAATTGCAAATGTGAATAATTTGTCTGCCATTAAGGAAAGATGTGTAGACTATGACTATCCTTTTCAGGGTTTGGAAAGGTAAAAGGTAAAGGTTCCCCTTGACATTTTTAGTCCAGTCGTGTCTGACTCTAGGGGGCGGTGCTCATCCCGTTTTTCATGCCATAGAGCCAGCGCTTGTCGGAAGACAGTTTCCATTGTCATGTGGCCAGCGTGACTAGGGAACGCTGTTTTACCTTCCCACTGAGATGGTACCTATTTATCTACTCGCATTTACATGCTTTCGAACTGCTAGGTTGGCAAGGAGCTGGGGCAAAGCGATGGGAGCTCACTCCGTCGCGTGGATTCGATCTTACGACTGCTGGTCTTCTGACCCTGCAGCACAGGCTTCTGCAGTTTAGCCCGCAGCACCACCACTTCCCAGGGTTTGGAAAAGGAAGCCCTTAATCAGTGGTGATCTGTCAGAGCTGATCACATCATTCCTGTTGTGCAGGGAGACCATACCAAACATAGTTTGGGCTGTTAGGTCCTGTTGAGTTCAAGATATACTCTTTTGCTAGATATATTTGGATTATAAGTCTACAGTGGGAACTGATTGGACATCACAACAAATGTAGGGCCATTAGGAAGATTTAGTCTGAAATTAGTTGATGCCTAAGTAATTTGATTTAAAATCAGTTTAGAATATATGTGGCTGCTGTTTCCCAAACCACTCTTGATGTTAGTGAAACTATTTCAAATGGATGGTTTTACTAGCAGGTTCCTTCCCTTAGGGTTCATCTTGTAGCTCCTGGGTGCATTACATTTTCCACATGTACCCACTGGGTATATGCAGTGGCAGCTGGCAGTGCTGGTTTTGGACAAGCTGCAAACTGACCCTGGTGTCTGAGTCTGCAGTTGCCAGGAGCTGTTTAAGGTGCTGATGACAACTCCCAGAACAGATTCAGTGATTTGTAAAATGCAGACAGAAACTTTGGGTAGATTCACAGGATCCAGAACATACATTATGCCCAAAATATAGAGCTGTAACATGTGAAGGGGTCTGATGTGCAAAGTGTTATACTGTTTTATTGCACTTTGATATATCAAACACATGCAATTAATTAATTATATGCTGTCAAATTGATTCTGACTTATGATAATTCCTCCCAGGGTTTTCTTTTTAAAATATAAAGTAGGTAGAAGTCGTCTGCTGGTCCCTTCTGGTGGTGTACTGGGAATGTGCAAGTTGCAAAAACAAAACAAAACCAAAAAAAAAAAACCTGCCCAGATGATGGCATATGCAGCCAGGCACTCCATCTCATGAAGCTATACCAACTCTAAAATATATGTTCAGTTCAGTTATGAAGCACATTCAATTCTAAATAAAATCTCATTCTCATATTGTGATTGATACCTCAGTACTGTAACTAGCAGTTTGTAACTAGCAGGAAATGAATGGTATCCCTCTAAAATGAGGTGTATCTCTTCCAAAAAGAACCTTGGCAGATTTCTTGACTTCACAGTTTTGATAAGAAATAATGGGTCGAATTCTGATTTAATCCTAGAGCCATAGAAATCAGCTAACTGAGTCCCACTGATTTAAAATGGTCTGCTCTAACCATGACTAAATATAGATGGTAAACTACATACATATACCTTTCACATGTAACAGGAATTGGGTGTATCATACATCAAAAAGGGAAGTGAGAACAGCTCTAAAACCCAAGCACAGGGAAATTTACTGTCCTTCCTTCCCTCCATTTAGCATCATCCTAATATATAGACATTAAGCACTGAATATGTTTTTGTAAGAATATGTTGAAAGCCTCAACTGTTCACTTTCTGTGAGCTGGGGTGTTACTGAATGAAGGCTTACAAAAGGTAGCAACACTCAAACTGGGGAATCCTGGCTCCAATAAAGACCTACATTCACATGCACAGAAATTTATTTAGCATTGGAGTCTTTGCCTTCAGAAGATTTCTCAGCACTTATCAGAAATCCAATACCATCCTGTGCAGTGCTTTGGATTTTAAAAAGGCAAGAATTGAAATGCATGATTTTCCAAATTACCGAAGTTTCAATAAATCCTCTGTGCGTTTTAGCAATTTAGGCTAATTTGGTGTTTACTTACTATGAGATATATAATCAGTTTTATTTTTAAAGCTAGAAAAGGAAATACCAAAATTTCAGACCTCATAAACCAGTGGAAAATACTGCTCCTATTTTGCAATTTTCAGAAAGAAATACCATTAAGCCATAAAGCTGGCTACTTAACTGGAGTTAAAATATATTTTAAACTATTAAAACGTACATGTATAATGGGGTAGAGATTCTAGGAGGCTCACAATTATCAGATGTCTTTTTCTTAATGTCTTAAGGAGCAGTGAGTCAGTTTTAAAAACACATTTACATTGTTCAGGATCATAATATATGCAAGTATGTAAAATTAATACATTGCTACTTCTCATTAATGTAGTCTTAACTGTAGACTTATTTGTCCCTAATAACACAGTGGCAGGGTTTATCAAACAGGAAGGGCCTCTGCTAAATGCAAACTTGATTTGCAATTTACAACTGAGAGGGATCCAATTGTATTACACTAATTTTCATACATCATAAGCAGCAAGTGCCAATGCACCAGTGTGGTTCTGCTTTTCTGAAATGTTGAACAACACAATGCAATGTTCATGCCTGCCTGCTAGGCCCTGAGAAATTTGTCACAATTATCTTTCAGTTTTGTGTGATGGGAAGTAGCTCAAAATTAAACAGAGAAATAATTCACCTTGAAAGGGAGGAAATAATCCTCCTTTATTTCTTCCTAAGGTAGCTGCAAACTGTGCTTCTTCTGAAGCAAAAGTGATTTGCGCACCTGCATCTTTGCAAATGACTTACAGTACTGAATTTGCTGACTTAGTTACCCTAAGCATTTCTTTTGGGGCTTACTCTGCCTTGGTTTCTCTCTGTCTCTTTTCCTGCTCTGTGCACTTTTGAAATTAAATAAGATATTATATTCAAGAAATAATGGATATTAAGTTAGTGCTGACAAAGACACAAAAAGTACAAGAGAGGGAAGTAGCATTCCCTGGGCTCTGCACTGCCTGCTTGGTCCACATAACTATTATTTCCAGAAGAAATCTCAAGGAAACTGAAAACCTCCAATTTTATAGGCTATCTGGTTTATCTAGAACATCCGTGGATTTGGTCAATACCAGCTGAGGATGTTCTGCAAGTAAGTGTTATTGGTTACATTTTCATCTCATTTTTCCTCTAAGGGTTTCAGGATGGGAAGGAAGGAAGGCATGTTTTGCACTCTTCTCGAATCTTGGACCCAAGACAGTTTATAATATAGTTAACAAACAGTAACGTTTATACAGGCAGAAGCATAATTGTGTAAGTTGTGGTGGTAAATCGCTGCTAATTAATGAGTTGTTAACTGTTACTTGAATTGCACAGCACACAGGCCTTTGCTGAATACAATATAAAATCTACATAACACAATATCAAAGAAATTTAACTAAACTTCTAATCAAGCTTACAAATTCCAAAAGTTAAGATATGTCTACACATCTAAGCATAAACATTAATTCAATTAGTAGGCTTAAATATAAGTGAATGAATCATAGTAACAAAGGGCCTTGAGTGACGATAATCAAACTGTCAACTTGGTTAGTAGTTAAGGGTACAGATTTTGTTTTTATAAAAATGGAAATGAACCTTGACATTCAAAAGGTAAGAAACTTATCTGTATCTGATAATAATACCCCTAAGTTTTTTTGATCAGATTTTTCTGGATAATGTTCTCAAATGGACTTCAAAAGTCTTGCACACTCTGCTGCAAGCAGAGGACAGCAAAGTGCAACAGGTGCCAAATTCTCTATTGATTTTTGGTCACAAGAACAAATAGTTTCATCATATAAAATTCCTTAACTGCTACTCAGATTCCTCATTACATGCCAGTTGTGCAACTTAGCACATGAGGAAGAATGTGAGCAGTGACTCTTCTTCTTCTTCTTCTTCTTCTTCTTCTTCTTCTTCTTCTTCTTCTTCTTCTTCTTCTTCTTCTTCTTCTTCATGGTCAATTAAGGGTATCACCTGCTCCTGCAGTTGTATTGTTCATGTGACCTTTTCTTAATTTTTTATTGATTAGTGACATTTAATCACTGCAATTTATGCAATTAGGTTTATGCTTAAGTTCTTAACATGATTCTCACCAGTGTCACTAAAGTGCAATAAATTACTAATATTAAAATGTAATTAAATGTAAGTAAATACATATAATAATAAAACACAATTCCAGTCAAAACACTTGAAATGTTTAATACCAATGTACATAGGATTAATGTACATAGAGTAATGCTCTAGCAGCATACAAAGCCTGTCCTAGCGAGTACAACTTGCAAGCTCTTCGAGCTGCTCGCAGCCAAGTCCAACAGGCTGCCAGGAGATGCTCCAACGATTATTGGCTCCAGCTCTGCTCTCATATACAGTTAGCAGCGGACACAGGTAACATCAAAGGAATGTATGACGGTATCAAGCAGGCCTTAGGTCCAATACAGAAGAAATCTGCTCCCTTGAAGTCTGCTACAGGTGTGCTCATCCAGGACCGAGCACAGCAGATGGAACGCTGGGTACAGCACTACTCTGAGCTATATTCCAGAGAGAATGTAGTAACCGAAGAAGCATTAAATAACATTGAGTGCCTGCCTGTCTTGGAAGAGCTGGACAGTGAACCAACCATAGCAGAAATAAAAACGGCCTTGGACTCCCTCGCCTCCGGCAAGGCACCTGGAAAGGACAACATCCCTGCTGAAGTGCTGAAATGCTGTAAGGAGATCATCACCACCGAAGTGTATGAAGTCTTTTGTCTCTGCTGGAGGGAAGGTGGAGTACCACAGGACATGAAGAATGCAAACATCGTCACATTGTACAAGAACAAAGGAGACAGGGATGACTGCAATAACTACCATGGCATCTCTCTTCTCAGCGTTGCAGGGAAGCTGCTTGCCCGTGTTGTGCTGAAGAGGCTCCAGGTGCTTGCAAACACGGTCTATCCAGAATCACAATGCGGATTTCGAGCTAATAGATCCACCACTGACATGGTATTCTCCCTCCGACAGCTGCAGGAGAAATGCAGGGAACAACAACAGCCACTCTTAGTGGCCTTCATAGACCTTACAAAAGCATTTGATCTGCTTAGCAGGGATGGCCTTTTTAAAATACTTCCCAAGACTGGATGTCCACCTCGTCTCCTTAACATCATCAGATCTTTCCATGAGGGAATGAAAGGCACCGTAGTTTTTGACGGCTCAACATCAGACCCCTTTGACATCCGAAGCGGAGTGAAACGGCTGTGTCCTCGCACCAACACTTTTTGGGATCTTTTTTGCTGTCATGCTGAAGCATGCCTTTGGAACTGCAACCGAGGGTGTCTATCTCTGGACTAGATCAGACGGAAAGCTCTTTAATCTCTCTAGATTGAGAGCAAAGACCAAAGTCCAACTGAAATGCATGCGGGACTTCCTCTTCGCAGATGATGCAGCCATCGTTGCCCACTCTGCTGAAGACCTCCAACAACTCATGAATCGTTTCAGCAAGGCCTGCCAAGACTTTGGACTAACAATCAGCCTGAAGAAAACACAAGTCATGGGCCAGGGTGCGGACTCACCTCCTTCTATTACCATCTCTACACAAGAATTGGAAGTTGTTCATGACTTTGTGTACCTTGGCTCAACCATCTCTGACACCCTCTCTCTGGATGTCGAGCTGGATAAACGCATTGGCAAAGCAGCCACCATGTTCTCTAGACTCACAAAGAGAGTATGGCTCAATAAGAAGCTGACGACACATACGAAGACCCAGGTCTATAGAGCCTGTGTCCTGAGCACACTCCTGTACTGCCATGAGTCCTGGACCCTTTGTGCACGGCAGGAGAGAAAGTTGAACACCTTCCATATGCATCATCTCCGACGCATTTTTGGTATCACCTGGCAGGACAAAGTTCCAAACAGAGTAGTCCTAGAACGAGCTGGAATTTTCAGCATGACTACATTGCTGAAACAGCGACGTCTACGTTGGCTTGGGCACGTCGTGAGAATGGCTGATGGTCGGATTCCAAAGGATCTCCTGTATGGAGAATTAGTGCAGGGAAAGCGTCCCAGAGGGAGACCACAGCTGAGATACAAGGACATTTGCAAGCGAGATCTGAAGGCCTTAGGAATAGACCTCAACAGATGGGAAACCCTGACATCTGAGCATTTAGCCTGGAGGCAGGCACTGCATCACGGCCTCTCCCAGTTTGAAGAGACCCTTGCCCAGCAGGCCGAGGCAAAGAGGAAGTCACAAAAGCAGCAAAACCAGGGAGCTGGACAGGGGACAGATTGGATTTGTCTTCAGTGTGGAAGGGATTGTCACTCTCGAATTGGCCTCCTCAGCCACACTAGACGCTGTTACAAGTCCTCCATACAGAGCACGTTACCATAGTCTTTCGAGACTGAAGGATGCCTAACTAATTTTGTTTTCACAGGTAAACTCTGAAGTAAGCCAGACCTTCATTGAATGGTGGCTGGTCCATCACTACTGATACATTAGGTTAATGCTAGATCATTTGCACAGACTAAAAAGAGAGAAATAAAAGAGAGAGAGAAACTTTGGGATACTGTCTCTTTTTACTAATACTATGCAATGTTTTAAATAGCCCACTGGCTTTACAATTTAAAATTCCTTTATTATGAGCAACAGACCAGATGGGGGCTTTACAATGAACCATAAAAGGACAGCGAAAGATTGGCAGAAGGTGGGATCAAAGGAAGAAGGTCTGTGGACTGCAGCATGGATCAAACTGCGTTAGACTGAGGGGCTGGTGTGGATGCTCTGAAACACTCTGCGGTCTCCGTGTGATCACCTAATCCAAACGGAATCATAAAATAGGCTGGAAATCAAGCCTATTGCCAGAGCAGTTGCAGTCTTGGAGAGCTTAGTAGCATCTCAGTGGTTTGAGTGTCCAGGAGAGGTCTTCAAATATATTAGGAGAGGGGTCTTGCCTGCCAGTCTGCTTTTCCTGTAGCAGTACTGTACTTCAATGTTTCTGATACTGTGTACAAATTTTGATTTCCCTTTCCTTGCAAGGGGCATCTGTTTTATTTTTCAATTTTTAACCATAAGAATCTCTGATTGAACAAGAGGGATCTTGGACTGGTCCAATTCATCCCTGGGCATAACTGGAGCTATTTGCTTGATTTTATAGTTGCCACACAAATAACCCTGACCTGGTCTGTATTTACACATTCCTTTGAAAACAATGCATACCCAAATTACAAGCAAGCAAGCAAACTCTGTTCTTTGGTTCAGACCAGAGGCATTTGTGGTCCAATATCTTGTGGCCATCATGATCTCTACCAGAAGATATAGACAACGGCAGCAGCCCTCTCTCATACAGTCATAATAAAAACTGTGCTAGAACAGACCAAAGGTCATCAGGTCTGGTATTCCATGCCCTTACTTGCCAACAAGATGTCTAGAGGAATCTTAGAATAGGATGGATTTGCAATACTGTTTCTGTTACCTGCCTGTTCCTTTCTGCCACCTGGCAGCAAGCCCTGTTGAACCATGTAGAACTCACTTCTGAGTAGACATGCCCAGGACTGCATTATGAGGAAGGAAACATGAATACTATGAATTTGTACCATTTTTAAAAGCCACTATTTGTGTGAAAAGCTAAGACTGAGCTTTAACAGTATACATGATGCAAAATACTGTCATAACAATCAGAGTTTCTTAATTCTTAAGAAATGTTTGTATGCTCTACTGATAATATTGTAACTTTGAATCGGCAATTATTTTGTTAAAAGAAATGATAAAGATTACATAATTTAGAATATTTTTAGAATTATCTCTGTGGTCAAGTAAAGAACTGTTTCAGAAGTATTTTGATCAAGAATGGAGTACAAATTCTTGATTAAAATACATCATGAACATTCTTTAATTTATGAATCATGTATTTTTGTTAATTATTCCTGATTATTGCACATCCATACTGGTGTTTAATGGCAGGGGGAGGGGAGGTGAAAAGAAGAAATTATTCTCTTACCATAGAAGATTTTAGTATGTTGTTGAAGCCAAGTCCAAATCTTTTCAAAGCTGAATGAAATCCTAACCTGGCTGTTGGTGTTTAAAATAGCTTAAAATGCCTTCCCTAAACTGCTGCTTTTTATATAGGACTACAGTTCTCATAATCCCTGTCCGTTTCCCTATATTAGGGAAACTGCAGTTCAAAACATCACATGAATATATGAAGAACTCTGTTTCATTGTTAGTTGTTCGACAAAGTAAGTGGTCATTTATTTCTATATGTTTGTGTTTGTGAGAAATTGAATTTAAAATTAATATTAGTTTGTGTTTCATTCTGGTAAATACATATTTTTACTTACCCTCACTGAGTTTCAGTAATATGAATGGAGAAAAAGAAAGTGAGGCCCTCACCATTTCACCATAAATCACACCAGCTGAACAAATGAACAGACTGGACATTGAAACATAGCCACCTATTAGAGTCAGTCTTCTCAGAATCTTGAGATGCAATTTTCACTAGTCAAGTAAGGTTATAAAATGTTTAGAAATAACCTGGCTTTACATATGCATGTTTTGAGGTAATAGAAAGTAGATGAGGGAGTAGCTAAGTGGATAAAAGGAGTGTTGAATTCCTTTTTATTGCAAGGCAGAGAGTACTAGCCCTCCTAAAGGAGGCAGCGGTTCCTGGATTTCAGTCTATTTTCAGGCCTGGTGATTAGATTAGATGACTTGCACAAGGAACTGTTTGGTGAAGTATGACCTTGGTTCTTCTGGACCTCTTGGTGGAGGGTCCAGGATGTTCTTCTGAGTGACCTTTATGATGGAATTTGGGGATGTAAGGATCCAGTCTCCCTAAAGAGACCCAGATTGCAGTCACAGAGTCCCTCTGGGTACAAACTACCACCTTTATTTCCTGAGGTAGGTCCTCTAGGCCTCAGAAGTCTGTAATAAGCCCAACAGACAAGCCTGAACCTTAAAAGTAACCTTTGATTGCTTCTAAAGCAATAAACCATAGACTATGTACTTCCTAAGAAAGCACACCAGCCTTGCAAAATAGAACAGTAGGACCTTTTAACTGACAGTAGCAAACATTACCTTTCTTTCATCCACACTGGAATTAGATATAGTCCTGCTGTAGAAAAAAAATAGTCCTCTGTTGAAGAATTATATTTGAAGAAAAATAAAGTTGAAGAAAATAAAGTAGATTCATTAGTGTACAGTTATAGCTTCAACTGGATATGTGCAATGCATAAGCATTGCACATATCCATCTGTTACAATGTTTAAATAAACTTACAATTTCTAATTAAAATAAAAACAGCCAGGTTATCACCTTTGCTCTATGTCCTACATGTTGCCATCTAGAAGCTGGGCTATTCCCCCCCCTTTCTAAAGAAAAACAAGACTCTGTGTCTCACATTCCACGGCATTCACAGACCATTCTACACATACACAAATCCTCTCATTTTACAACTCTTTAGGACCTCCTTTTTCATTACGCTTTCAAGTTGACATCCAATTATGTCCAAGTAGGCATAATTCAGAACACTCTGAACACCATCAAAATTCTCATGAACCAAGCTACAGGTGCCTTATCTTTTCCCAGTCAGTGGTTTGTTGTTTCTTCTTCTTTTCTTGGACTGTCCAACCTTGTGAATTAGGCAAACAATTCTGCACAACAAGCTCCTGAAAAACATCTCTTTTAAATTCATCTTACACAAAACATAACAGATTCCGTTTTTGCATGACTACAATTTGCAGTTTCCTTCCATTTCCATACGGCTTTGAAGTAGTGCTGGTCCTTCCCAGAGGGCTAAACTACAAAACTGGTTTTGGGGAAACTCTTTTTCATCCCCTCAGCTTTGACCTATAGGGTCCCTCAGAAGCAAAGCAAAGCACACTCTCTCACACACACATACACTGGAAGGACTGAAGGATTGACTGATTGTTAAGAAAGATATAAACAACCCATTTGGTGCTTTATATCCCTAACCAGCAGTCATCCTTAATTGAGACAATGCTAAAAGGGGAAATTTACTCATGTTTGGCATTTTGCAAAGAAAGAATTTTTGTGAGGGTGAGGATTCTATCAAACATGTTAGGAGATTCTGTGCCATCCTTTCTGGCAAGAACAGTGGAACCAGTTGTCTCAGGAGTTGGTGAGTGTCCCAACACTGGATACATTCAAGAAAAGCTTAGATAATCACCTTGCAGATATGCTTTGATGGTATTCCTGCACTGAGCAGGGGGTTGGACGTGATGGCCTTGTAGGCCCCTTCCAACTTCAGTTTTCTATGATTCTATGAGAATACTGCTTGAAAGATGCAATTGCAAGGATAAGACAAGGAAAGATTGTTCTTGTAGATGTCTGAGGTAGTTACACGCTACCTTTGACCTATGAAGCACTATGCAACTTGGGTATAGTTATTTAAAGAAAAGCATCTATTCTTATGAGTCTTCCTGGATCTGAAGATCTCAGGGGAGTTCCTTGTCTTAGTTCCTCTTTTGTCATAGGTACATTTGGCAAGGACATAAGACTTGGCCTTTTTGATGACTGCTTCCAGACTGGTGGTGAACTCTATTCTAAGGAATGCTATGTGGTCCCCTTCCTGCTGTTCTTCTCTTCAGGCAAATTTTGGCAACTCAATGGACTGGAAGATAGTGGGGTTTTTTGAAGAGTGCTGTATGCTTGACTCTTTCCTGATTTTGCAAGTGTTTTAAAGTGCTCTAAATGCCTTTTAGGCATGTTCAACTCAATTTTAGTATGGCAACTTACTATATGTTTGGTTGGAACTATTAATCGTTATGTAAAGGGTCTTCCTTTCATTGGGAGAATGATGGTATAAGAATAAAAATAAATAAAAATATTTAGAACCATGCATTTTTGGGAAAGTATTTGGAAAATACATTTTAAAATATTACTAAATATGAATTTTCATAATGAGCTTTTTTTTAAAAAACTGAAGATTAATTGAAAATGGGAGGGAATAGATGTATGAGTGATCATATACAAAACTGACACTTCCCACAATAAATGTAAGCATCCATCTCCCTGTGATCTATTCTTGAATGAGCAAGACCACAACAATTAGGATCCTGTTGACTACTACTACTTCTGATGGAAGGCAGATCAGGAAGAAGAACCCAAGCAGACCCCATGCCTCTTCAGCATCTGCTGTGGAGAACAAGGAAGGCTCTCAAAGCAAAGTATTAAGTACAGAAGTAGAGAGAAGGGAATGTCTTCCTCTGAGCACTGTGCCTAGGGGGAAATCACCTCTTTCTGCATCAGATGAAGCTTCTTCCAGCAGCAAAAGTATCTAGTTGCATCCTGATTATTATGACTACTTTATACACCTTCTTCCAGTAGTCAAATACCTGCGCTGTACTTCCTTAATCTAAGTTGTTTCAGTTGAACATCTAACTCAAATTTCTTAAGACAGATGCATTTTCCATCAAACTATGCCTCCGGCAACTAACAGTTATAACTCTTGATGCAATCCAAAAACGTTCCCCAACAATCTCCCCTTTTCTCTGATGTGTACTGCTAATGGTGAAAAAAAAAAAAAAAAACACCAAGGGACATTATTTGTATGGAGAAAATGGCTCAATACAGCAAGGAAGAATCAGCAGAGATAGAGCCTTAGGGAATAAAACTTATGTGCAAAAATTACCTGGGTTGAAAAGTCTATGTGCAGATTAATGGACTTCAAAGAAAGAAAATATATCGTTCTGTCCAGGGCCACTTGACAAGAGTCTCATGGCCATGTAAGAACGTGAAAGGAATTAGGCATTCAGCACTTTGCCTATGGTACCACATATCCAGCCTTACAGTCAGCCAATACAGAGAATCAAGTCAATCCCTGGATTCAAAATCCCATTTTTTGCTGCATTTCTCAAAATGCCACTGGCATTCTCGTCCTTTTCTGATTGCACACAGGGTTGCAGTTTTTTTAATTCATTTTAAAATGAATTTAAAAACTGCAACCCTGCCTCAAAATTTGTATATATTTTTCTGAAGGTTTTTTTTCCAAAAAGGACACCATTTTTATACAGTGTTTCCTACACTCTTAATGGTCTGCACATGAATATTTATCAAAATAATATATATTATTCATCTATATTTTCAAATGTATGCATGGTTTTGCACAATTTTTTTCCCTTCACCTAAATGTATCACAAACTTTTGAAACTGTCAGTCTCAGAAAATGGATATTTTCACAGAAAATGTAAACCCAGTAAATTCATTTCCAGGCCTTGTATTATCTGCAAAGGATTCCATAAGGTATTCAGTTGTGGCCAACAGTGACTATAACCAAGGTGACAGACCTCAGTAACATTCCCTCTGCAATATACCTGTCCTCAATTAACCATCTAATAAGCACAAAAGAGCTAACACAATTTCACCTTGGTTGTCGGAGAGGAATGAGTGAGCAGTGATTGACAACAAAAGACCGAATGTAATCATGGGTGGAGTTACTGTCAGAAGGGAAAGCCCTCTACTAAGCAAGATGAGACTTATTCATAGAGAAGAGAGGGAGAGAAATTACAGTCAGAAGTGCAGAGTGAAAGAAAGGGAGCCTTTGGATTTTATCCACGCCTAGGAAAGATTGCATGGTCCAGAATCTTGATTAATATTGCACTATAAAGGCAAACACAAGTACATACACACACATCAGTTCTACACAATTTAATACAGCTGCTGCCATGTGTGTAGTAGAACTGTGCAAAGAGAGATATAATCTCTTAACCAGAAATTAAATTTAGGTGACTTAGAAGTGGGAGTTGGCAGCATTGGCTAAATGGCAGGGACATGAGTTGCAGAGATCAGACATGTTAGGTTAGGTTTGCTGCCATTTATCAAACAACTGCTTTATTCTCAGTGTTGTGCTCCATGCAGAAATCTGTATTTAAATGCTTTAACTTCCTATGTCCTGGTCATAGTGCCATACCTGACCTCAGATGCTGAATTTTATATTTGCACTATGATATAAAAAATAGTATCATTGCTTTCCAATAGGGAAATAGGGGGTGGCACTAGATGCAGAGAGTATTATGGCAATTCTGGATCCATTCGGTCAGAGGTGTGACTTACTCAGGGATACATAAGTACCAGAGCCCTGGTGGAGTCTCTTCTATGTGTCACAGTGATCTTGGAGTAAAAACCTAGTCCAGCTTGTGACCTTAAAGATTACACTGGGAACTGATTTCTCTCTCAGGGCCTGTCCAGACTAGGCATTTGAATACGTGTGGATTGGGCTGCAAAGGTCTATTGAAGTCAGAAAGAGCCATTAGGTGTGCTTTTCCTGTCCGAAGAGCGAGTGACTCATTCATAGACCAATCAGCTGTCAATTAAGCACTGTGGATAGTCAGGATAAGCGTATTTATTTATTTATTTATTTATTTATTTATTTATTTATTTATTTATTTATTTATTTATTTATTTATTTATTTATTTATTTATTTATATCCCGCCCATCTGGTCTGGTCGACCACTCTGGGCGGCTTACAATAAAGAATATACAATAAACCATAAAAATTTTAATAAACAGACTGTGACACATGCAATAATAGAACAAAAAAAAAATGAGAAGAAAAAAGAAATTAAGTATTGACAGGAGGGAAGGCCTGAACGTACAGCCATGTCTTTAGTTGTCGCTTAAAAGTGCCCAGCGTAGGGGCCGCATGAATCGCCGGAGGAAGGTTATTCCAGAGGTTATTATTATTATTTTTTGCATTGCTCCTTTCTCCCTACTGTACCATTTTCCCCCTTTCCCCTTAATTGCTTCCCTTCCCTCCTTCCCTCCCCACTTTCTATCTTGGTGTCTCTCAGAATCTGCCGCCACAATGGCAGTTGGAAGCTGAGGTTGCTGGAGGCTTGTATCTCCCAGCTAAACAGGCTAAACAAAGAGCATGCCAAAAAGAATGCATGCCCTACCGCTGGGACAGAAAGATGGTCTCCCCCCCCCAAAAAAAAAAAACAATCTGTGACATCCGTGATCATATCTTATCTATGTGCCAGTGTAGACAACCTCTCAGTCTTTCTCTACAAAGATAAGTTACCATGCAGACTGATAGTTACAACAAATTAAATAATGACCTGAGGTCTGTAAACTCAGAAGAATGCATAAAGGAGGGAAATGATATTATTTAATTATTTCACACAATTTCACACAATTGTCTAGTCAGAATCTTTCAGTTACCCCCTTCTTTCCCTCATTGCAGTAATATGCTATTTTTGAATATTAAGGATCTGATTTTCAAACAGTTTGGCTATAGCATGTCTGCTATTTTTATAGTGTGAAGTAGCAAAAGGCAGAGTTAATTCTTGCCATACTTATAAATAACATATTACTGACTCCCATGTGAGCTGTAAATTAGCATTGCTTGCTTTTTTAAAAAAGATGTATTTCTACAACATTATATTTACCTTGAAGTAAGCCCCATTGAACTAAGTTTATTAAATTCATATTGACCTAGACTATAGGATTATTCTGTGAAAATGCAAACTTCCATAAAAATATGTGGGAAGAGTTATTTTTTTAACTTTGAATAGTCAGTTGTAGGATTTCACTGTTAGAATAATTCTGGATTTCAGAGAGACTAAGAGGCTTGATAGTATTGTTCCCCCTCCCCCCCAGTAATAGAACAAGAATAAAAAGAACTTTTTCCAGTAGTAATATTTAAATATTTAAATCTAAAAATTAAGATAAAGCATAGGACACAGTTTGAATAGCAAGAATATTATATTGATTGTATTGACAAATTCTTTTATTTTGACAAAAATATCCAGCCCATTAAATGAAATTTAGGAAGACCAGTTCTCCATAATTCAATCCCTGTGGAAAGGATAATCCATTCTGAAACTTTGTTTTTTCTCCTGAAGACCCAATTATGCATTAATAGGCCATTTAAGACAAGATTTCTCTTCTTTTTGCTGTCCCTATGTTCTATTCTAAAACAATAATTGGCAGCAAAATTGTTTATCATCTGTCTTCTCTTTCAGCATCCATTACAAAATACATGGTTATTTATAGACTGTATATATATTTAGGGATGCAGACAAACTTCTTCCTTTGCAAGAGAACATAAGAAACAAATCAGAATGCAAGAAACGCATCAAAACTGCAATTTGAACCCTAAGGGGTTTTCTAGTGGGTGGTTTACACAATTTCAAACAAAACTTTGTGGCAATTTTGTTAGGTCACTGCAGAATTCTGTCAAATAGTATTTATTAGCCAGAGAAGGAAGACAAATTCACACAACTCAATTAGGCCGTATCCTCCTCTCCCATTCCTCATTCATCAGGCACTGGTTATTCACATGCATCACAGCCTTAAACAAGGAAGCCCTGCATTAGCATGTTGCTGTGTATCGGCATCCTTGAACAGGTTATCACTCCACCTAATGAAAAATAGAAGCTGATTGGGATGGGGGAAAAATGTACTTTTGGACCACAACTCCAAACCTGTGTCATCTCTAGAAGCCTAGCATCATAGCTTGTACTTCAAAAAAGAAGCTATATTTCTTTCCCATCTTTCTCTTGCAATGCCACATATTACTTGAAGGCTTGGGATCATGACTGACAGTGCCCTTTATTACCATCTTGTGGGAACGGATGTTTGTTCATGGATCATGCCTGTGTGGTCAGCAGGGGAAAAGATGTCAAGCTTTATATAGCAAAGAGCATTCTGAATGTTAAAAACACCAATGGCAGCAGCCAAGATGGTCAACAGGATATTAATTTCTGCTCACTATCATTCACACTTGTTAAAAAACAGCTGCAACAATTGCTTTGTGCTTGGGTAAGAAATGGTTACGTGATGGAAAAAAAGACTAAGCTTCTGGGATTTTCCTTTGTGTGGTGTCACTTCGTGAGTAGTAGTGAGCACAAAGGTATCCCGTTGACCATATTGACTGCTGGTATTGATTTTGTCAATATTCAGGCTATCTATTGCCATACCATAAAGCTTGGCATCCTTTTTCCTGCTGGAAATAGGGCATGATATTGTGCAGTAATATTAGGCCATTTCCTGGTTTTTTGAATCATGGGTACAGAAGCACAATATCCTACAATCATAAACCAGAGTCGTCCCCCCCCCCCCAGGAATTGAATTGAGATTAGAGATTTTTTTTTTTTGGACTACTGCTTCTAGAATACCCCAGACAGGTCAGCTGCTTGTGGAATTCTGGGAACAGCAGTTCAAAAAACCGCAAAACCTCACATTTTTAGTTGAGATGCTGTACAGACAAGTAACTGGAAGCTGAGTCACTTTCAGATTTCTGTAAGTTACTACTGCAGGGTAAGAAAGCCACAATCCTGCTGAATTGAACAATCAACCATCCAGTCTATGCCAGTTTCTTTCCAATAATATTTTACAAGGTATCCTGCAATGCACAGTTATTCATAGTTGCAAGCAGCCATCAAATGCAGTTCTAAGATATACTTATTAGCCTTCCCTTCCCCTCTTTGATTCCTTCTCTCTCTCTCTCTCTCTCTCTCTCTCTCTCTCTCTCTGTGTGTCTGTGTGTGTGTGTGTGTGTGTGTATTGGGCAAGAGGGTGAAGATTGATCTCCCTCTGCACAGAGGCAGCACAAGTGCCTGCTATGTGCACTTCCACTTTCCTTTCCTGCATATATCTCTATCTCTATCTCTATCTCTATCTCTGTCTCTATCTCTATCTCTATCTCTGTCTCTGTCTCTATCTCTATCTATCTATCTATCTATCTATCTATCTATCTATCTATCTATCTATCTATCTATCTATCTATCTATCTATCTATCTATCTATCTATCTATCTATCTATCTATCTATCTATCTATCTATCTATCTATCTATCTCTCTCTCTCTCTCTCTCTCTCTCTCTATCTCTCTCTCTCTCTCTCTCTCTCTCTCTCTATCTATCTATCTATCTATCTATCTATCTATCTATCTATCTATCTATCTATCTATCTATCTATCTATCTATCTATCTATCTATCTATCTATCTATCTATCTATCTATCTATCTATCTATCTATCTATCTATCTAATCTATAGATATATATAGTGCACATAGCAGGCACTTGTGCTGCCTCTATATATGCAGGAAAGAAAAGTGAAAATGCACATAGCATATATATCTCCTGCCAAAAATGCATAGCTCCTCAGGTCTCACCATCCTGATCATCTTCTCACAAAGAGAGCTGACCAATATGGGAGCAGCTTCAGGCAAAATTGCAGCTCTGGAGGCTGGGTGTGCCCCACAGGGAAGGTCTGCAGGGAGTGAGCCGCAGCCATGTTGCTCACCTGGGGAATCAAAGAGCCATAAGTGAGTGAAGCTTAAAGCAGAGCGGGGCTGCTAAGAGGAATTTTGAGATCAAGATGGCATGAGCAGCCCAGGATGCACCTCAAGTGTGGACATCAGGTGAGCTAGTGGTAGCACCAGACATCTGCTGGGCTATGGTGGAATGGCCTGTGCCTGGCAGGGGGGCAGGCAAGACCACCCTACAACACAGTGCAGCAAGGCACACAAGTAATAGGGTTACAGGCTAAACCAATGGCCAGTTACAGGAACATCAGCAAGGAGCTGGATGGCTCCTTCCCTCAGGTCTCATTCCCAGCACCAATTGGCACAACAATGGGAGTGGGAGTATGGCCCTACCCATCTGTCCCCGATACAGGGTACACTTTGGTTCCTCTGAAAGGTTTGCCTTTTGGTGATTACGCTATGCCCCTGGGGGATCATTTGACCCCTGCAACCAAAGAGAAGATCTGGTTAGGTGTTTAAATGGGTGTATTCAAACTTTTAAATAGAAAAGTGGATAGCAAGGAATTAGAGAAAGAAGATGAGAAGGATAAAGAGTGGTTAAGAAAACATAAACCATAGTATTCCTGGGCCAACTAGCTACCTGGCTTCTGAATTTATTTTGGGATCATAGTAAAAGCCCAGCCATGGAGAGCGCAGTCCTTGGTACAATACCTGGACTTAATTTACAGAGTGTATGTGGACTGCCCTGGGCATGTGTGGCTCCTTTATGATGAACCAGTTCATATGAGAGGTACAAACCACGCAAATATTTGCTGAGACGAGCCCTAGCCAGGCCTGTGGTTGCAGTACATGGAGCCAGCCAGACCGAATCTGGGTGACAGGTTCAATAGCGGGCACCTTATTTGCAGTGCTGGCCAAAATTTTAATCCCCGTGTAAGTGCAGGGGAGGTGGTTCAACCCCACCTGTTCTGCTGGGATTTTTTTTATTTCCTTTTTTGGGGGGGGGATTCTGCTGGGATTTTAATTCAGGGAGTGTGTGCTCATGCAAGGCCTGTAAATACAGGCACAAGTGCATGGTGTGTGAAGAACAGCATCCTAGTGCTGCATGTTTTCAAGCATGGACACAGAGAGGAACAAAGACACCAGTGGAAATAGGAAAACCAGAAAGGGAGGCAGACCCCTGGCAAAAGGGGCCCAGCCCAATTAAGGTAGAGGTTTTGGAAGAATGGCTGAAGGCTTACCCAAGAAAGGACAATGCTACGTACTTGCTAAGTAGCTTTTGCGAAGGTTTTAGGATCCCTGCCATGGGAACGCATAAGGGTTTGTTTGCTCAGGATTTGGTCGGAGGGATGGAGGATGTAGTTAGGGACAAAACTGATAAGGAAGTCGGGGGAGGACAAGTACTGGGTCCATTAGAGCACACCCCCCAGTGGCTCACCTTATGGTCCCTCCAGTAGGGGTGGTGCCCAAGGAAAGCCAAGGTGAGTATACAGTAGGCTTATACATCACCTATCATATCCAGAAGGTGACTCAGTAAATGACACTATCCATCTGAATTATGTTCAGTGTGACCATAGAAGTCCCCATGTCACCTCCAATTCCTCATGCCACAGAGGGCACCACCCTGCTGGCTGATCCTTCATTGATCATTGAATTCACCACACCACCCTCCATTCCTTTAGCTCCCTCTGGTCTGCATCAGCCCCTAGTCAGAGCATCTACCCACCACTACTCCATTCCCAACATCCAGAAGCCACAAATCTAGACCTCCTTACTATACAATACAATATAAATTTATTCTACAGCTAAAGACCCAATAAGACCTCCTTGCTAACCTACATACAAGCTAAGAATTGACTGAATAACTTCTCCTTAATTCATGAAAATAGAACCTCATTTAAAATTCTTTAATGGAATATAGCAGGCTGGAAGGGTAAATGTAAAGATAGCTCATTTGTAAATTACATCAAAAATTATGATATACTATTACAGGAAACGTGGGCTCTAGACCAAGTATTGCTAAGAGGGTATAAGGTGTATTGCGAACCTGCAATTAAGGTCAATAACAAAGGGAGACCAACTGCTGGCCTAGCTGCAATGGTTAAAACTTTCTTAGTTTCAGAGTAAATTGAATTGCCTATCTCTCAATCTCATCGATTGGCTATTAAGATTTGTACTCCTAACAAAGTATTGATTCTAGTCAACATATACATACCCTCAGCTTAATAATCAGTCTTAATAATAGGTCTTAATAATCTACAGCGGTTTCAACAGTGTAACTCCTTAACCAAATGCATAGAGGACCTTGAAAGGAAGTTCCCACTGGCTGAGTTCATCTTGGCAGGTGATTTCAATGCCAGGGTGGGAAAAGATGATCGGATATTTTTTGAAAGCGTTAGATGTGGACTGTGATAATTCCCTTTGCACCTGTTGTACCTTCAGCAGACAGTTCAAGGACCGTGTCTGTAATACAGCGGGAGCCTCATTAGCTAACCTTTAACTTTGTTAAATGGTTTAGCAGAATTCTCAGATACAGGGGAATACACTCATATAGCCACCCAGGGTTCCAGTGTCATTGCTTATATTTTGATATCACTCTCTCTGAAACCATGTGTGGCACATTTTGGGGTGGGTGATTTCACCATCAGTGATCACCTCCCTTTGTTTGCAGAGATGGCCTTAGGAGTCAATATATGAGGGCTGCCACCCTGACTCCATGGAACAAGTCAGCAATTGGGATCTAAATTAACTGGAGTAACTTAACATTACAAAAGCTCCAAAAATTACTACCAAGGAACGAGTGTAACACCAGTTTGATTTCTTTAATGAATGTGGCAGAACCTCTTTAAAAAAATCCAAGCTTTCAGTGATTTTATTCAGCTCCTATGCTCTGAGTTAGGGTGTACACCAACCTCCTTAAGGTGTAGCAATCCTACACATAAATGATCGTGGTTTGATTTGGATTATAGGATCCTGAAAGAATGTATCCATAAATCCTATAGAACATATAGACAGTCGGGCACCCCCCAAGCATTATTTGAATCGTTCGTTTAGTTGTGCCCGACCCTTCGTGATCCCATGGACCAGAGCACGGCAGGCTCTCCTATCTTCCACTGCCTCCCGGAGTTGTGTCAAATTCATTCTGGTAGCTTTGATGACATTGTCCAACCATCTCATCCTCTGTCATCCCCTTCTCCTCTTGCCTTCACACTTTCCTAACATCAAGGTCTTTTCCAAGGAGGCTTCTCCTCTCATGAGATGGCCAAAGTACTGGAGCCTCAGCTTCAGGATCTGTCCTTCCAGTGAGCACTCAGGGTTGATTTCCTTCAGAATGGATAGCTTTGTTCTCCTTGCAGTCCAGGGGACTCTCAAGAGCCTCATCCAGCACCACAATTCAAAGGCATCAATTCTTCGGTGGTCAGCCTTCTTTATGGTCCAGCTCTCACTTCCATACATCACTACAGGAAAAACCATAGCTTTGACTATGCGGACTTTTGTTGGCGAGGTGATGTCTCTGCTTTTTAGGATGCTGTCAAGGTTTGTCATCGCTTTCCTCCCAAGAAGCAGGCGTCTTTTAATTTCGGGGCTGCTGTCTCCATCTGCAGTGATCATGGAGCCCAAGAAAGTAAAATCTGTCACTGCCCTCCATATCTCCCTCTTCTATTTCCCAGGAGGTGATGGGACTAGTGGCCATGATCTTAGTTTTTTTGATGTTGAGCTTCAGACTGGTTTTTGCACTCTCCCCTTTCACCATCATTACAAGATTCCTTAATTCCTCCTCAATTTCTGCCATCAGAGTGGTATCATCTGCATATCGGATGTTGTTTGTATTTCTTCCAGCAATCCTGATTTCGGTTTGGGATTCGTTCAGTCCAGCCTTTTGCATGATGTATTCTGCATATAAATTGAATAAGCAGGGGGAACAATATACACCCTTGTCATACTCCTTTCCCAATTTTGAACCAATCAGTTGTTCCATATTGAGTTCTAACTGTTGCTTCCTGTCCCACGTGTAGGTTTCTCAGGAGACAGATAAGGTGGTGAGGCACTCCCATTTCTTTAAGGATTTGCCATAGTTTGCTGTGGTCCACACAGAAAGGCTTTTGCATAGTCAATGAAGCAGAAGTAGATATTTTTCTGGAACTCTCTGGCTTTCTCCATAATCCAGCGCAAGTTAGCAATTTGGTCTCGGGTTCCTCTGCCTCTTCGGAATCCAGCTTGTACTTCTGGGAGTTCTCGGTCCACATACTGCTGAAGCCTACCTTGGAGGATTTTGAGCATAACCTTGCTAGCGTGTGAAATGAGTGCAATTGTATGGTAGTTGGAGCATTCTTTGGCACTGCCTTTCTTTGGGATTGGGATGTAGACTGATCTTTTCCAATCCTCTGGCCACTGTTGAGTTTTCCAAACTTGCTGGCATATTGAATGTAGCACCTTAACAGCATCATCTTTCAAGATTTTAAATAGTTCAACTGGAATGCCATCACCTCCACTGGCCTTGTTGTTAGCCAGGCTTTCTAAGGCCCACTTGACTTCACTCTCCAGGATGTCTGGCTCAAGGTCAGCAACTACATTGTCTGGGTTGTCCGGGATATCCAAATCTTTCTGATATAATTCCTCTGTGTATTCTTGCCACCTCTTCTTGACGTCTTCTGCTTCTGTTAGGTCCCTCCCATTTTTGTCTTTTATCATGTTCATCTTTGCGCAAAATGTTCCTCTAATATCTCCAATTTTCCTGAACAGATCTCTGGTCTTTCCTTTTCTGTTATCTTCCTCTATTTCTTTGCATTGTTCATTTAAGAAGGCCCTCTTGTCTCTCCTTGCTATTCTTTGGAAGTCTGCATTCAATTTTCTGTAACCTTCCCTATCTCCCTTGCATTTTGTTTCCCTTCTCTTCTCTGCTATTTCTAAGGCCTCTTTGGACATCCACTTTGCTTTCTTACATTTCCTTTTCTTTGGGATGGTTTTTGTTGCTGCCTCCTGTACAATGTTACAAGCCTCTATCCAAAGTTCTTCAGGCACTCTGTCCACCAAATTGAGTTCCTTAAATCTATTCTTCACTTCCACTGTATATTTTTATTTATTTATTTGATTTTTACCCCGCCCCTCTAGACAACGTCTACTCGGGGCGGCTTACATCAGTTGAAACAAGTTTAAAAACATATAAAATGCATTTATACTAATTAGTTCTAAACAAAAGGTTTCCAAGATGGTGGTATACAAAAGAAAGAAAGAAAAACGATAGAGAAAAAGAAAAGGAAAATCACTTAATTGACTGGGTGGGGGGAGGCCTGTTTAAACAACCAAGTTTTTAATTGGCTTTTGAAAACCCCCAGCGAGGGTGCCAGCCAGATTTCAGTGGGGAGTGTGTTCCACAGCCGAGGGGCGACCGCCGAAAAGGCCCGGTTTCTAGTTTTCTCCTTCCAGGCCTCTCTCGGCGTCAGGCCCCTCAGCCGTCCCCGCTGGCTATGTCGGGTGATTCAGGTAGATCTGGGCGGGAGGAGGCGATCTGCCAAATATTGAGGTCCCAAACCATTTAGGGCTTTATATGTAATCATTAATACTTTGAAGTCAATGCGGAAACGGATAGGTAACCAGTGCAGTGCAGCCAGGGTGGGGAAGAAGTGCTGATATTTTCTCACCCCACTAAGAAGCCTGGCTGCTGCATTCTCGACCATCTGAAGTTTCTGCAACAGCCTCAAAGGCAGCCCCACGTAGAGTGCATTACAATGGTCTAATCTCGAGATTACGAGTGCATGGACTAGAGTAGTGAGGGCGCCCCCATCAAGATACAGCCGCAGCTGGGCAATCCGCCATATATGAAAATAGGTGGAGTGGACCACGGACGCCACCTGGGTTTCCATGGTAAGCGCCGGGTCCAGATGTACCCCCAAGCTGCGGACCTCACTCCTTGCGGCAAGCGTTGTCCCTCCAAAGGTGAGGGAGTCACCTATGCCGCTGACGGAAGGGCCACCCACCCTCAAGACCTCCATCTTGTCTGGGTTCAGCCTCAATCCATTTGACTGCATCCGTTCCAGTACAGTCTCCAGGCAGCGCTAGAGGGACCGGACGGCATCCACTGAAGTATTCATAAGGGATGTGGTTTAGATTATACCTGACTAGCCGAGTGGTTTTTCCTACTCTCTTCAGTTTAAGCTTGAATTTGGTATGAGAAGCTGATGATCAGAGCCACAATCAGCTCCAGGTCTTGTTTTTGCCAACTGAATTGAGCTTCTCCATCTTTGGCTTCAGAGAATATAATCAATCTGATTTCAGTATTGCCCATCTGGTGATTTCCATGTGTAGAGTCGCCTCTTGTGTTGTTTGAAAAAAGTGTTTGTGATGACCAGCTTGTTCTCTTGACAAAACTCTATTAGCCTTTGCTCTGCTTCGTTTTGAACTCCAAGGCCAAACTTCCCTGTTGCTCCTTTTATCTCTTGACTCCCTACGTTACCATTCCAATCCCCTAGAATGAGAAGAATATCTTTCTTTGGTGTTGTAAATCTTCATAAAATTGGTCAGTTTCAGTCTGCTCAGCATTGGTGGTTGGTGCATAAACATGGATTACTGTGATGTTGAAATGTCTGCCTTGGATTCGTATTGACATCATTCTATCATTTTTGAGATTATATCCCACTACAGCCTTTCCCACTCTTTTGTTGACTGTGAGGGCTACTCCATTCCTTCTGTGGGATTCTTGCCCACAATAGTAGATATAATCATCTGAATTGAATTCGCCTATTCCTGTCTATTTTTGTTCATTGACACCCAGGATGTCAATGTTTATTCTTGCCATCTCCTGTTTGACCACCTCCAGCTTCCCAAGTTTCATAGATCTTACATTCCAGGTTCCTATGCAGTATTTTTCTTTGCAGCATTGGACTTTCCTTTCACTTCCAGGCGCGTCCGCAGCTGAGCATCCTTTCGGCTTTGGCCCAACCACTTCATTAGCTCTGGAGCTACTTGTACTTGTCCTGAGCTCTTCCTCAGTACCATGTTGGGTGCCTTCCGACCTGAGAGTCCCAACTTCCAGCGTCATATCTTTTAGCCTTTTGTTTCTGTTCATGGGGTTTTCTTGGCAAAGATACTGGAGTAGCATTGCCAGTTCCTACTCCAGGTGGATTGCGTTTAGTCAGAACTCTCCACTATGACCTGTCCATCTTGAGTGGCCCTGCACGGCATAGCCCGTAGCTTCCCTGAGTTACTCAATCCCCTTCGCCACAACATGGCAGCAATCCGTGAAATTATTTGAATATCTGTCCCTAAATTTTATTTTTTAAAAAATAAAAGACTGTATAAAAGAAAAAAAGGCAAAGCTTCATTTTAGAGCAATTTAGCATGCTACTACAGGCAGTGACCCTGAAAAATAACAATCTTTTGTGGGCCATCATGGCTGGTTTCTCTAGGATGGAGGGAAATGACCCTGCTGAAATATCATCTGAACGGTGGGTACAATATTTTTCCAAGCTCCTCCTCAACAAAGATATACCACCCATTGACCCTTCTACCTTTTCCACAATCAAGCTCACACCCTGGCCTCCAGTATCTACTGATGAGGTTAAAGATCTAATAATCCAATTAAAAGCAGGAAAAGTAGCTGCCCCCAATGTTATTCCACCAGACTTAGTGAAATGTGATCCAGATTGGTGGGCTTCAATACTTGCCCCCCTCTTTACTGCTATAGACAACACTGGGTCAATTCTTAAAGCCTGGACCAACGCCATTACAGCCCCAATTTATAAAAAAGATCTCTCCCTCCCAGAAAATTATAGGCCAATTAGCTTACTATCAGTGATTGGGAAATTATGCGCAAAATACCTATTAAACAAACTCACCTCTTGACAATCAATCTATTCTTGGCCCCAAGCAAGCTGGTTTTAGGAAAGGCAAGTCCACAAGTGAGAATTGCTTGATACTCTAGCACCTTATTAATAAAACATTAAAATACGCTAATGCCAAACTGTATGTAGCCTTCCTTGATTTAAAGGGAACTTTTGATTCAATAGATAGACAACTATTACGGGACAAATTCAAAAATTTGGACATTGATAAAAGACTGCTCCTCCTTATAAAAGGTTTATACTTTCCTACAACATGCCAAATTCAATTTTCTCGAAGACGGGAAGTAACCAACCATGTCCCAACTAACAAGGGAGTGAAACAAGGCTGCATCCTCCCTTATTGTTTATGAATGATCTTGCTCCCTTTTTGACAAACTTCGATGACCACCCTCCTCAGCAGCCAAGTTGCAAGCAATCCCCAGCTTTCAAATTCTAAACGAGCATCTTTGTCACCCCATCGCCCGGCTTCAGATTGCCCCATGGCCCCGTGGATTAACCTCTGTTAGTAGCACTGACACTGTTCATCTGATGGTGTGGCTGGAGCTGTTGGAAGTTGCAAGCAACCTCAGTTGCCTCCTGGGGGCAAAAACCTTTCCTTTGCAGGCAAATCTGATGTTGCTGAAGAAAACCAGAGTCTGCTCTCCTGCCTTTTACCTCAGTGCCCTGATGGGGCAAGACATGGTACTTTGCTGCTGCCAACTACCTCAGTGTGTCATGCAGCCAAAAAAGCCTCCTTTCCTGCTGCCAAATTCCTTAGTGCCCAACAGAGCCAAAAAGCCTGTTGTGCGGCCAAATACCTCCTTGCCTCCAGTCCTCCTCAGGGCAAACTCTAAATTCTCTGGCAAATGTAATGTTCTGCTGCGCTGAAGACAAACGTGATGCCTCATGCATGCCTCTGCCAAAGGGACCTCTCATTTTGCTGGGGCTAAATATAACTCCCTCACTGACATGGGCTTCTGTGCCATGCGGTAAACTCTCCTGGGAGGGGATCCAATTTGTGGGTGAATAACTTGGAGTTCCGATATCCAGTCTTCACCAAAATTGGCAGACATGTTGGGGAGAGCCATAGGAAGCTCCTTTGTGGCTCTGGAATCTCTAAGTACCTGGGGGGAGCTTTCCTGGGTGATCCTCTTTGTGACTATATAACTTGGGGGTCCATGATCCAATGTTCACCAACTTTTCAGAAGTTGTAGGAACATGTCTGAGGAAGCTTCCATGCAAGTTTGGTGTCTCTAGGTCAATATCACTAGCCATTTAAAGTGCAGATGAATCAATGGATCAATTCATTGATTCGTCAAAGAATATTCGTATATTCGTATTCATTGATGAATAACAGATCAAAATGAATCACTATTTTTTAATTCATCCCCATCTCTAGTAGCCACTATTAACCTTCTTTCATCCACACTGGATTTAGTTATAGTCCTGCTATATCCATAGACTAGTCCTCTGTTGAAGTTTATATTTGTTTTATTAAGAAAATAAAGTAGATTCATTAGATTACAGTTGTAGCTTTAAAGCATAGGCATTGAGCATATCCATCTGTTACAATGTTTAAATAAACCTACAATTTCTAATTAAAATAAAAACAGCTAGGTAATCATCTTTGCTCTATGTTGGCATCTAGAAGCTGGGCTATTCCCCCCTTCTTCTTGAAAAGAAAAAACAAGCCTCTGTGTCTCGCATTCCACTGCATTAATCAAACCTTCTTTTCACATAAAGAAACCCTCTCATTTTACATATCTTTAGGACCTCCTTCCTAATTACTCTTTCAAGCTGTCAACCAATTAAGTCCAAGTTGGCATAATTCAGAACACTCCGATCACTGCCCAAAGTTCTCATTATCTTATCTTCTCCAAGTTAGTGGTCTGTTGTTTCATCTTCTTTTCCTGGACTGTCCGACCTTGTGACTTACACAAACAACTCTACATAACAAATTCATGAAAAACATCTCTTTTAAAATCCATCTTACACAGAACCTAATAGACTCCATTTTGGTATAACTACAATTCCCAGTTTCTTCCCATTTCCGTACAGCAGGTAGTGTGGAATGAAGATGGTTAAGTGAGTCCCCTTGCTATTGCAGGTAACGTTATAGTTCACCCAGCCTCCCAGCACTGCTGATCATGAGATTATAGTGTGGGGAGGGAGGATGTGCTCAGGCCACACTGGGGCTGATGGTCATCAATGGGATGTTGGCCGGGGGGGTGGTCAAATTTGAGCCGGCCAGAGTCCTGCTGTCTTCAGAGCTGTGAGATCTTGTGGCATGGGACTCACCTGTTTTCGAGAGAATGGGTCTGGTGAGACCCCAGCTGCAAACCTGATTCTGCACTAAGGCAGGCCCCTCTTTGTTGCTTTCGAAGTTGATGGTTATTGATAATGGCTAATAATAAAATATGGCCTGTAGTTTATCCATAACATCTGTCTTGTCCTTGATATTCTGGGCTGTGGGCAAAGAAAACGATAGACTTCCATGCTGCCTGATTTACTCTAGTTCCTGCTGTCTATGGCTAGGAGAAGATGGTGCATCTGGCCCAAGATGCAGGAGCCTTCCAAAAAGAACAACAGGAAGAAAAATGACGATCACATCACTTTAGGTTGCTTTTTTAGAGCAAAGTGGGATAGAAATAAATAAAAGTAGAATACATGTCAATATTCATGGAATCATTCTATTTTATGAACAGGCTGGTTCCAGCCCTGTAGTCTGGTACAAGAAATGAATCTTAAGCACCTTTCCTTTTTGTGGATTTAGATGTTCTGCTGTGAAAACACTGACTGCTGTCAGCAGCTAACAATATCTTGTGTGGGAGGTTTGCTAATATTTTTGTCTTAACAGACCATGAGGGCTTTGCTTAGAGGAGGTGACAAAGATGTAAGGAAAAATCCAGAGGAATGTTCTGCCTCCCTGCTTCTTCTTCCTACCCAGTTCTTTCATTAGGCATCTCCAAAAGTCCTCTGTTTCCCTCCGTCAGATTAGAGATGTAGGTCCATTGAGTGACCCAATTTTCTCATAGAGCCAGCCTGTCTCTGAATTCCTATGTTTTCATGTTTTCCTGGGTCTGTAACAAGAGCTTAAATATCATTATAAAAAGGAGGGCATATGGTTTAAGGCACTAAAGGCACAAGAATACCCGTCTGGATAGTCCAAAAGCAGGATTAGGTAAAACCTTATCAGGCAACTCTGAGATCATAAAAAGGGAAACTTCTGAGTCCCACATAAACCCTATCAAGCTGGACATTACAGCATCTAGCCAGGATATTTTCTGGACTTTTTTTTTCCTCCTCAGCCTAAGCTCTGCAATAAAGATATTTCCCAACCCTATTTTTTCCCAATTTACACATGAATCACATACCTCCATTTCCATGCTTTTAAAATTATTATTGATCTTTCTATTTTTAGGGATAAAACCAATTCCATCAATAATACACATATGTTTCTTTTGGCTTTTCTATTTGGAAATCTTGTTGCCTTTTAAATTGTTCCTTTTATTGGGTCTGAAATATAACAATGCTCTTGCCACTAAGTCCACCCAGTGGACATATTACTGGAGCATCCACCTAATTTCAATTGCTAGCATTACTCTCCTCAATTGTTTGAAAAAGCATGTTTTTGCTAGTGGTAATAAGATTAGCATGTTCAGAACAACACATGCTAAATAATTGTTAGTGGAGGAGAAACAGAGCTTGCCCAGAGCTCTCTCTAAATCAGGACTTATTATGGTATTGGCTTGCTTACAATATTATCCTAACAATGGCATTTCATGTACAGCCACAAATCAAAACTATCAGAAAAAGTACAAAATCTTATGTAAGGAAAAAAAAATCTTGATTACCTATGCCAGTCAGGAGAATTGGTTTGGGGAGAGATAAAGCAACAAAGGTGTATACTTAGCTAACATGCTATTATTACATGCCCATTTCAAAATGGTGGCATGGGAATACTTTCAAGGAGTCACTTGTTCCTTTCCATCATCCAATTTTTAGGAGGTATTTATTTATTTATTTATTTATTTATTTATTTATTTATTTATTTGCTTGCTTGCTTGCTTGCTTGCTTGCTTGCTTGCTTGCTTGCTTGCTTGCTTGCTTGCTTGCTTGCTTGCTTGCTTCTGCTCCACTCATCTACTCTGGGTGGCTTACAACAGAAAATGAACATAAAATAAGTCCACAGAAACAGAAAATAGACAAACCCAGCTGCCCACCCCTACAACCCAGCTAAACAACTATATATATGTATAAAAGCCCAAAATAATTTACAGTATTGTGTATATATAAGAACTATTATACTAGGAACAGAAAAGCACACAGGAGAGGTACAGATTGCAATGTAAAAGGGTGACTTTACTTCTGTGGAAGGAGAAGGGATATAAAGGATGTTCTGAGTTTGGCATATCTTTGGAAGAGTGAAGAGTTGGACATTCTTCTGATGCTGGGGAATCTAGCATCCTCTTTAACAGGGGTCCAGCAATGGTTTCTAAACCTGAGTCTTCCAAACATCTGGGGACCAAGTTGGGAATCTTTTCCTGCAAAGATGCCAGATCACAAACAAATAGGAGTCAAAAAGAAGAGTTACAATGTGACCTTTTTTAAAAAAAGGGAGATAACAATTCCATGTTTTATATGTCAAGGCCCATATTGTTGTCATCTTTGTCCAATGGCTGCTGTTTCGAGTTATCAGTTATGTCTTTTGGGGGATGGGAAGGGAATCTTAAAAAGTGTATTTTAATGTAAAGAATGTTGCTTGCCTGACAGGTCAAAGGAGATTTATTGCATGTTCTAGAATCTGAGTTATGACTCTTTTAAATAAACTTTGTGACAGCCAGGGATATAAAACGTTGGCATCATTGTCTGGTAGTCAGTCTATTGTTCATTGCTGGTGATGGAATACTAAGAAGGATGTGAAAATGAGAATGAATAGAAGAACCAATTGCTCAAAGTCCTTGAGAAAGCAGCAGAGTCAGAAGGATGACCAGTTTTTCCATCTTTAGCTTTCTTTTCAAAACCCCAGGGAGCCACAATGATCCTGTAAGGGAGGAGTGTCAGCAAAAGGATAAGTGATTAGATATAAATTAGACTTGACCCAAGTTGCACGTTTTTAATTTAGTATTAATAACTGTAAAAAAAAAAAGTGATTGCCTTTCAATATTTTGTCTGGCTTTTATCCAGGCCCCAGACAGACACTAGAAAAGATAGTGGGAAAGCTCCCCAAGGCTAATTTTCAAAGTTCTCTGGGAAACACTGCATTCCTGAAATGAGTTCAGACAGCTCAGTGCAAGAAAGCTTCCAAGCCATGGAAGCAAGGAAGGTGTGTAGTCTTTGAATTTGGGCAGTCAATCTCAGGACAACCCCTCAATGTGACTTCATTTATCTTGAGCAAGAACCCTTTTATTTATCTTGTGAAAACCTCTCCTCACTCTGGGCACACAACCTTCCCCACTTACAATCACTGAAGGAGTGCCTCTCCCTGTATAAACTTGCCCAGTCACCAAGATCTGCTGGGGAGGCCCTTCTCTGTGTCCCACCATTGAGAAAAGTTTGCTGTGTGGAGAAAATTGGAAACTTCTACTGTCATAGAACTCCAACTGTGGAATGCCCTCCCCTTGGAGGCTTCATTGGCGCTAACATTCAGATCATTTTGGTGGCAAGTCAAGGAATGCTTACTTATTAGAGCTTTTGGAGGTTGATTTTCATGGTCTTCTGTACAGGTTTTAGTACAATGGTTTTACCATTTTTAATGTTTGAGTGTTTTCATTTTGTGTTGTTTGATTTTAATTTGTTTAAAAATCTTATGTTTTAATTTTTTAATGCAACCTGGGATCCTGTGATATAAGGTAAACTATAAATAAATAACTAAATGAACGAATGAACGGATGAATGAATGAGCCTGGTGGAAGTCTCACAGAGAGAATATAGGAGGGTTAATGTCATTTCTGATGTCAACCTATGTGTGTTAGGTGTGGGAGAACCCTTCATGTAAAAGCCAAGCAAACTGTGCACATGTTGAAAGAGTTTTTCTTTTGTGTTCTTGTAGGTCGTCTTGGCAGATCGTCTTCTCCCACCTAGATCTACCCAAATCACCTGATATAGCCAGCAGGGACGGCTGCGGGGCCTAACGCCGAGAGAGGCCCGGAAGGAAAGAACAAGAAACCAGGCCTTCCCAGCAGTGGCCCCTCGGCTATGGAACACTCTCCCAACTGAAATCTGCTTGGCTCCCTCGCTGGGTGTTTTCAAAAGCCATTTAAAAACTTGGCTCTTTAGGCAGGCCTTCCTTCCAGTCAATTAACTGACCTTTTTTTTCTTTCCTGAGCTATGTTATCTTGGCAATGTTTTGTTAGAAATAAGTGTTAAAGTTTGTGTTTTGGATGATTTTTTATGTTTGCTATATTGCTGTGTTTTTCTTATGTATGTAAGCAGCCCCGAGTAGACTTTGTCTGGGGGGGGGGGTAAAAGTCTAATAATAAATAAAAAAGATAGGTGCTGTAGAAAGCTTGCCTATAGCTCTGGCTCAGTTTGCTGGAGATGGTATGAACAAGAATAAAAAAAAAGTTTTCTAACCCATGGCCAAGCTAGTACTAAGGACGTGAAGTGACCCCCACCAACCCAGTCCATAAATAAATGATACCATAGAGATTGGTGCCTGACCCACCTGGAGAACTTTAGATGATATGCAAGGCATGCTTTGCCTAGTTGCCACACCAGGAACTCAGTACTGTTCTCTGCCTCCTACTTTCCATGACTCCTCTCCCCCTGTGAGTGCCCAGCAGGCACTTACCACCAGATTACCTGCAAGGGAAAGTGATGCCAAGGCCAGTTATAGGCATTGTCGTCTGGCTCCCGCCCTGCACTCTGGGCACTCTTTGCCCATGGCCTGGGTAGGTGGCACTCATCTTTCTTTGTGTCAGGCTTGGAAGGATAGGAAGTGTCGCTGACACACAGCAGATATTCTGGCTATTTTTGCTGCCTGCCCCAGAAAAACCACCCTTGATTGGAATGCTTTTTGATAGAAGTAAAATGTTTGTGAGAAGCACACTGTATAGAGCTTATGCCTGGATAGATTCCTCTGTGGTTAGGATATACAGGCCAAAATGCTGTTGCTTAGTGTAGTAAATTGCTGTAGAGTAGGTTCATTGGCTCAATGGGGATTTAGTGAATCAATTCTTCCATAGGTTCCATTGGTTCAAATAGACCTACTCTAACTGCTCCTAAAGTACGTAAATTGCAGTCACTCCCATCAAGTCAATTCTTCCTTGTATTAGGAATCTGATAATCTCAGAGAAAACATTCTCTCCTCAGCCATTTTCAATGTTTCATCAAGCCAAGATATCCCAACAGGATTTCCCCTCCAGCTGCAGAATTTCTTCTCATCCCCAAGAACTGTCTCTTGATTTTCCACACCTCTTTATCTTGCTTTCCAGTACTTTTTATGTGTGGGAAACAGCCAAATCCTGCACAGGACAAGATCTTGTTCGGAAGGAGTGAGTGAAAACCACGTAGATTTTGTTCAGGACATCAGGTTGTCAGTGGCCTTTTATAGCTTTTTAGAAAAATGGATTAGGCAACGTCCTTCCTGATCTTTCTTTAAAAGAATTCTTTCCCCTTTCTAACAATCCCTGTGTCATGTTGCTCTGGAGTTATTTTCAAAGACCAGGAAGAATTTCCCACACAAAGTACTGCAGCTTTGCCTTGCAATCTCATATGCACACACTATTCCCCCCACTTTCCTTTTTTGCTTTAACCAAATGTCAGGATGCTGGCAGGAGGAATTTGGAAGTGAGCATAAGTGAGCATCAGTCTTCTTTCTACAATGTGACTTTTACAACATATTGCTTTTAAAGTAGTTTTGCCCTTCACATTTTCTTTGGAGATGCCACACATTCTTCATCAGCTTGTGTCATGAATATTTTTCTTTATTCTTCTTAGAAACAAGATTAGTTCTTTGAGGTACTCAGAACCACATACAGTGGACCTCACAGGGGGGCTCTACACAAAGTTTCATAGGTTTGGGAGCCTTTTAGTATCTTTTGTGTTACGTAAGAAGGGGTTCTGCTTAAGTGAAAGGATTCTTAATTTTTTTTAAATTATTATTACTATTTTGCCTTCATGAGTGTGCTCTAATAGCATCGCTTTCTGCCTAGGATAAGGCACTATGCTATACGTTTTTTCCCTTAGCAAGACCTCCATCTTGGCACAAAAACTGGCCACATCATCATCATCATTATGGGAAGCTGTCTTGAAACTTCTGAGAAGACAATAAGACTTTTCTCCTTAGAGAACTTCTGCTTCTCAAAGTCAAAAAGAACCATCAAGTTCAACATGCGTATACAGGATGTCCGTGTGTTCTGTGCCATCAAGTCAGAACTGACTTCTACCAACTCTAATAGGGCTTTTGCCCTACAATTGCCATACAGTTGCACTCATTTCACACGCTAGCAAGGTTATGCTCAAAATCCTGCAAGGTAGGCTTCAGCAGTATGTGGACCAAGAACTCCCAGAAGTACAATCAGGATTCCGAAGGGGCAGAGCAACTAGAGACCAAATTGCTAACATGCGCTGGATTGTGGAGAAAGCCAGAGAGTTCCAGAAAAATATCTACTTCTACTTCATTGACTATGCAAAAGCCTTTGACTGTGTGGACCACAGCAAACAATGGCAAGTTCTAAGAAATGGGAGTGCTTGACCATCTTATCTATCTCCGAGAAATCTATATGTGGGACAAGAAACAACAGTTAGAACTGGATATGGAGCATCTGATTGGTTCAAAATTGGTAAAGTAGTACAACAAGGCTGTATATTGTCGCCCTGCTCATTTAACATATTCAGAGTACATCATGCAAAAGGCTGGACTGGATAAATCCCAAGCTGGAATTAAGAATGCCGGAAGAAATCTCAACAACCACAGATATGCAGATGATACCACCCTGATAGCAGAAACTGAGGAGGAATTAAAAAACCTCTTAATGAGGGTGAAAAAAGTCTGAAGCTCAACATGAAAAAAAGTAAGATCACGTCCACTGGTCCCATCACCTCCTGGCAAACAGAAGGGGAAGGTATGGAGACAGTGGCAGATTTTACTTTCTTGGGCTCCATGATCACTGCAGATGGTGACAGCAGGCACAAAATTAAAAGACTCCTGCTTTTTTGGAGGAAAGCGATGACAAGCCTAGACAGCATCTTAAGAAGCAGTGATATCATCTTGCCGACAAAGGTCCGCATAGTTAAAACTATGTTTTTTCCACTAGTGATGTATGAAAGTGAGAACTGGACCATAAAGAAGGCTGACCTATGAAGAATTGATGCTTTTGAATTGTGGTGTGGAGGAGACTCTTGAGTGCCTTGGACTGCAAGGTGATTAAACCCAAGCATTTTGAAGGAAATTAAACCTGAGTCCTCACTGGAAGGATGGATCCTGAAGCTGAGGCTCCAATACTTTGGGCATCTCATGAGAAGAGAAGAACCCTTGGAAAAGACCCTGATGTTAGGAAAGCATGAAGGCAAGAGAAGAGGACGACAAAGGATGAGACAGTTGGATAGTGTCATCGAAGCTACCAACATGAATTTGATCAAATTCTAGGAGGCAGTGGAAGACAGGAGGTCCTGGCGTGCTCTGGTCCATGGGGTCACAAAGAGTCAGACATGACTTAACAACTAAACAACAACAAACAGTAGGGTTTTCAAGGTTAAGTGAAATATTTAAGGAGTCATTTTTCAAAGTCCATTCCCCCAGTGAGTTTTCATGGCTGAGTGAGGATTTGAACCCTGTTCTCCAGGGTCCTAGTCAATCACTCTATCCACTACACCACATTGTGAATCCTTGTGCAAAACCATTAACATCCCATTTACTAAACTCAGGAACTTCAGTAACAATGGGTCACTTACATTTACTATGGAAGTCATTTCCAAAATCAGCAAATAATTTTCATATACTGCTCTACAGATGATGACAGAGCTGAGAGCTGCAACAGATAGAAATTCTAATAATAAAACAAATGTAGACTACCCACACACTACTTGACAAAAAGCAACAAATGGGAGAATAAAAGCATAATGAGCTCTAGAATCACAGTGAATTAGCTATACTTACCTCAAATACCAGAAATAAAGTCACAGTTCCATGAATGTTTCTTTTTCTAATTCCACACTCATTTTTATAACTACTTAATTATAGCTAATTCGGTGTAGTTTCTTCTAGGATAAAACAGTCTCAGTAGTTAGCGTGAAATTTTCAGATGAAGCACAAATGAAGGCCACAACAGAATTCACTTGAAGCTTTAGCCAGCCTCTTTAAATAACAGTTGGAAAAGAAAAGGAAACAAAAGAAGAAGAAAAGCGAGACATACTTTGCTTTATTGAAAGATGTCATTGTAGATGCAGAAGTAAAAAGCAGAATATACTTACCTCACAAATGCAGAGTAAGAGATGGGAAAATATCATTTTTATACTTGCAGAACAAACATTTAAGGGCTATTTTTCACTGATGGTGTGCATGTTTATTGAGAAATAAGTTTGACTAATACCAGTAGACCTAACTGCCTAATACATACATTTAGAGAGTGAGACATATACATTTAGGTTTGCAGTCTTTATGTTGAATACAGATGAAATGTGTGAATGCAACAAATGAGCTCAAGAATACAAGAACTACTGTATTTTTCCATTTATAAGATGACCCAATGTATAAGACAACCCCCTTTTTCTAACCCCAAATTAGAAGATTTGATCCCTGCTTTTCCCTTCCTTTTGCTAAGCCATGGAGCTTAGCAAAAGCCAGGGAAAAACAGGGATCAAAGGGCTCCCTTTGACAGCGGCTTTTCCTTGCCTTTTGCGAAGCCATGGGGCTTTGGAAGTGGGTAAAGCAGCCATTAAAGGACTTCAGAATCAAAGGGCAGTGATCATGTAGCCCTTTCATCCCTGCTTTACCAGAAGGGAGCCTTCCCTTCCTTTTTGCTAAGCCCCTTGGCTTCACAAAAGGCAGGGGAAAGTGGCTGCCTTCCGTGTATAAAATGACCCTCAATTTTTTGTCTAATTAAAGACAAAGTTTCATTTTATACACAGAAAAATATGAGCACACTGATCAAAGGATCAGAATTAATAGTGGTTTGAATAGAATGTGGTTCTGTGCAGTCTATTGCTACTGGTTCTTTACTAGCACCTTAAAAGTTACAAGTCCTGGCATTCACTGAGATGGATTGACTCAATAAAGGGTGCCATGGTCCTTAGTCTGCAAGACCTGAGGAAGGCTTTTAATGATAGAGCCTCCTAGAAGAAATTAATTCAGAAGAGACCTGTTGGCTCCAGAATCCAGAATCTATGCTGGCTATAGATTCAGTGTGGAATCCAGTGGCCATGCTGGTCGCAGATTCTTGGAGCTGTCTAAAATGTGATTTTTAACAACGACAACAACAATAAGATGCTATCAAGTGAATTTCAACTTACGGCGACCCTTTCCATGGTTTTCTAGCTCTAGAGTACTCAGAAGTGGCTTACCCTTCCTTTCTTCACGAGACTGTGTATTCTGGGATTGTGCAGCTTCACCAAGGCTAGAAGCCTGACTTTTCTCCCAGAAAGCACAGAGGGGAATTGACTACCAGCCTCTGGTTCCACATCTGGATCCTTAACACACTGGGCTGTTCAGCCAGTAACAGTGTTGACCTTAACAAGACAGATGTGCAATACAATCCAGTGTCTATACATCTATTGATGAAAAGGCATCAATAAACTTGTTCTTTTTAAATCAGTGGTGGAGAATGTGAATGTTCTTTTCTCTGATTTATCATTGTTTTAGGTCCTTTCTAAGGAAATTACTATTTGATAAATCTTCAAAGAATTTTTCTGCTTTGGGCTTTCTCCCAAAGTGGTGAGATAATTTTATCACCCACTTGTGATAACTGGAAAAAAAAAGCTTCCAACCGTATCTACAATTTTGCTATCCAAAACAGGACTGTGAATTTTGGGTGTGATCAATCATGAGGAGTGGTCTTGAAAAGGGCACATCTTTACTGGATCTATGGTTGTGTAATTTTGTGTATTTTATGTAATATGATTTTATATTGTTGAGAATGCAATGGTTGTGATTCCTACTCTTTCCAGTTTTCCTTTCTTTGCACATGGCTTCCTTCATTCACCAGTGCAAAATGGTAATGTTTCCTTCATTATCAGTAATTCGAATGCAATATTGGCATCATTAGATATGGGCAGGAACCACTGGTTCAGCAGTTTGTGCTGGTTTGTTTATCGGATGAGAACGGGTGTTCAGTGCTTCAAAGATCCTGCTTTCTCCAGCAGATGCCCACTCAGAGGCAGCTCCAGGGAAGGTGGGGCAGGGAAGCCAGGTCACTCCCTCTGGATGGGCACTCTTTGGAGGAGGGTTTTTTGAAGTGCCGAACCAGTGGTTTGTGCCCATCTCTAGGTGGCACCCCATAGAATGCTCAGGGTATTACGTACAACGATCCTGAATGAGTAAGTTGACAGAGAAAGGGTTGTGTAAGCAGAAAACCCAGGCAGTTGGCATAAAGGAATGGAAAAGTTTATGCTGCCATCGCAGGACAAAACTCTGTACATTCTGAAGGGCTTAGGCAAAAACAAAGGTGAGCCATTGTCATCCTGATCCATTTGTGAAGCATAGCTAGACAACAAGGCTGCCTAGCATTTTATCACTGTTGAAACATTGCAATGCCTAGCCTAAGCAGTCACTCTTGGAAGTGGTGATTAGTTTTCCAGATAAGAATGTATCTAAGTAGGTTAACAGAGCACTTAAATATAATAGGGTTACCTTGAGTTTAGGGTAGGATATTGTTGGCAAATAAGACAATACTGCCAGCAAAATATCAAGGAATAAATGGATACCTCAGATCCAGAACTGTGTGCAAGAATTTCACCACCCTTCATTTTCCTCATTGTGGAGATATTTGATATCATTTAATTTTTAGCTCCACCCCTCTCTCTTGTGACTTGGACCCTGTGTACAAATGCAACCTTGCATGCACAGGGTTCCATTGTGACCAGTACCAAATGGGTTGCACACTATCGCTGCATGGAGGGAGAAAAAAAGATGCTCAGAGGGAGGTGGAGTCACACACATGTATGGCTTAGAGGGAACCTTTAACGTGAGGGGGGAAAAACCCCACACAGATCATGAATAAATTCTCCCTTGGTATACATATATTAACATGTGTGCCAGCATTTGAAATAATATGCATTTACTGTAGTCATGGAAAATCTGTAAGAATGTTTAGTACATAACATGCTGAAAAAATAAGTTAACATTTTACTTGGTATCGATTTTGTGCTTGACAGATTAATTAATAACTTATTAACAGTGGACAATATAACTGAAGGACACTACTTCTCAACAAAAAAACCTGATGCTAACAAACAGAAAAGGCCTCATCTTGTCACTTCTTCCATGTGGCTGTTAACTCCTTCAAACACCCATTGGTTAACATCAGACAGAATCCGATTGGTTACAATGTTCTATTATGTAAATAACACAACTATATGATTCTTATAAACAGATATACTATGCATGCTGGTCTGCACAATTATATACTCTAACAGTACTGTCAGTGGCTGTAATACCTACTGACAAAGTTTCTGAAACATTCTTGGGGAGGGGGGGTCGAGGTGCTCAGCTGTTAGAACTAATGTGAACTAAAATACAGTGGGGTCTCTACTTAAGAACGTCCCTACTTAAGAACAATCCAACTTAAGAACAGCTCCATTTGCTAAATTTTGCTTCTACTTGAGAACAGAAATCCAAGATAAGAACAGGAAAAAAAAACTTTCCTGCTCTTTTTTTAACCTTTGGCCATCTTAGGTTAAAAAAAAAAAATCTCCCCCTAGTGGTAGAGTACGTATTAACCAGCTTTGCATTAGTTCCTATGGGAACTAATGCTTCAATGTACGAACGCACCTCTACATAACAAAAAAAAAAAAAAAAAAAAAAAAAAAAAAACAGCCAGAACGGATTAATTGGTTTTCAGTCCATTCCTATGGGAAATTTTGCTTCAACTTAAGAACGTTTCAACTTAAGAACACCATTCCAAAATGGATTAAGTTCTTAAGTAGAGGTTCCACTGTAGTTTCTATGGACGGAAAAGAGCAGATACGGATTAAATGGTTTTCAATGCATTCCTATGGGAAATACAGATTCAACATAAGAACTTTTCAACTTGAGAACCACCTTCCAATACGGATTAAGTTCTTAAGTAGAGACCCCACTGTAGTGTGGTCAACTGGCATTGACCAAAGTGGGAGAAAATGCCACACCCTTGCTGAAGGTGAGCCTTCATGGCTGGTTATGGTGAGGATCCCATGGATTTTGCCAGGGAAGAGGAGCTGTTGGACTCACAGTCAAGTTGGACTTGAGCCCTAGTGGTGAGTGAACTCAGATTTAACTCAATGTTTTTTCAGACTTGACCTGTGACTCGGTGTGAGGGTTCGGGTTCAGGCTCCGGTTTTTCTTCAAATAAATTGACAGACTTCCTCAGTTTAGAAACTGGTGTAACATTTATTGGATTGGTTAACAAATTGCCTGCATCAACAAAGGTATACCTACCATTTCCTCCCTCTAACAACTGGTTAGATGGGGGCTTCCACTCTTCAACTCTAAAGGGGTTGCACCCCTGAGTGTTCCAGGGTCCCGGCCAGTCCAGTGTAAAGTCCGAGTTCAGTAATTCCAGTAAAGGGACTGTGTCTTCATCCCGGTCATCTATCCAGACCTGGTCTCATGAGGGGGAATCCTCCAGCCATAGTCTTCCGAGGGACCCCTCTGCTGTAGCTCCATCATCTGCCATTCTAACCTTTCTCTCCTCTCCACCTTTTCCTTCTCTTCCCTTAACTTCCTCCTCCACTCTTTTGTCTCTTGCTCTCCCCAATAAGAGGGTTTAGGGGTACTCTCACTTCTCCTCCTTGCATCCGCCTCCTCTTTTGGGGCTTTTAGTTTTTCTACCTTCCCCGTCCATGGATCTTCCAACCAGATCCACTCCCAACCACGAGGCAGGTTTCCATCCCCCCTTTTTAAATCTACAAGCCCCGCCTCTACCTCTACCCAGGGCTGTCTCTCCACTCCCGCCAAAACATTCCCGCTTTCTTTAACAGTAATTCCTTTCAACTTTTCTTCTGTTATCCCCAGGTCTGTTCCGGGTAGTCTTATCTTCCTGGTGGGGAGGGGGGATAGGTGGTGTTTGCACTTCCTTGTAGGCAGAGGGCAGGAGGGATGGCACTCTCATGACAGGAATCTTGCTCTCACCATCAGTCTTACACTCGGAACCCACCCACACAATGCTTCTTTTTTTTTCTGGGGAAAAAAAGCTTGCTTTTAATAGGGTCTCCGGCTTGGGGCTTGGCACCAAAGACTTGGATTTGGACCCAAAGACTTGCTAATATTCCTGGGTCTTGCAGATGGTAACAGACAGATTTTTGTTACTGTCTGAGAAGCTGCTTCAAGAGAGGAAATGCTGAGTAAAGAAAAAGTAGGTCATAGAGAAAGATTCATTAAACAGGTATGAAACTACAGTGCTGGCGAATGTCATGATATAGGAAACTATATGTAAGTATAAGTAGTAATAGTAATAGTATCATCATCATCATCATCATCATCATCATCATCATCATCGTAATCTTTAGCATAATGCTACTAAACTATTATAGTTCCCCCTCTTTCTGAGAAATATTTGGCTGGGACTCACAAGAATTGCCCTTGCTTGTCATGAACAGGACAAATTTCAGTGCCCTTTTCAGGCTGCCACTGGGATACCTAAACTCAGGGCATATGTGCAGACTGTCAAAACGGAAAGAGCAACTGAGCTCATATTCACCATAGATACTTACATAATGCTAGTAATTAATTTGTGCCATTTGAGAAGAAATCAAAATCCCTTGCAAATGGATGCAAACAGCATGCTTACAATTCCAACAAGTTTATTGCATATATCGCTAGCCGGCTATTCCACAGAATGATTGCTGTTCAATATGCTGTAATTTTAAGAGAAATAACATCAACGATGAATAGCAAGTTATGTCTGCTTCCGTCACTCAAGAGATAATGGCTTTCTGACATATCTTATGAAAGGCCCATTTGTGCTGAGCTATTCTGCCTGTCATCAGTGTAGACTCAGGATGGGCAATCCATATGGCACCTGTCAACCTGGTCTAGTCCCCCACTGGTATACACAAAAAAATGGAGTGGGGCAGAATCTAAATGCTGTATATGAAGCTAGCAGGAGTAAAATCAGCATGAGTTCTCTTAGGCCACATTGCACCTAGTTTTTTCAGAAACTTCTGCTTTCCTGCTAAAGTTCAAACCCATTAGCACAAGAAGCTCTTGTGGAGATGTGTGTTCTTAAAGAACCCAAAGGATAACAACCTTTCTACCCACTTAAAAAAGGACTTTGATCACCCACATTTAAAGTAACACACATATCTGCAGTACCTTCCAGTTGTTATTTACTGATTCAACCAATCATGATACTCTCCAACCCTCCCTCCTCCACCAGCATCTGGGACTTTTTGAGCAGGTAACCTGTATCTCTACGTTTGTAAAATAAAGATCTTAGATGTTCTGAATGGGTGTTTGAGGTCAGTGATGGACTGAATGAGGGTGTGTACACTGAAACTAAAAAGGGAATATTCATTTGACTCAAGGGCAGAAAGAGTTGCACTCCCCATAAATATCCATTTCTCAGCTTGGAGCACTGTTATATCTGGAGAGACATCCGCTCTGCTGATGCATCAATGGAAGTGTCTTCATTAAGCAAGGCTTATGTTCCTATTGTGACCCTCTTGGACAGGGTCCCATAATTATCCATGCCATCACAAAAATCTGGATCACATTTCTAGAATGCATGGGCTTTTGAGCAGCCTTTGAAGCCAGCTTCGATACTTCAGCTGATGGAAACGTGCAAGTTAGATGTTGACTAAATGAAGCTGCTTGTACTGTATTCCACAAGTTTTATAACACGGTTGATGCTTTTTGTTTGTTTCCAGAAACAATTCATATGCAGCTGTTTAAATCAAACATTCTTTATGATGAGGAACTTGGGAATTTTAAAAAGTGCCGACCATTGTGGGAATTTAATGTCTTTATTATTTATTTATTTATTTATTTTAATTATTTATATCTTGCCTGTCTCCTAAAGAATCCAAGATGGGTTACATTATTAAAAAGAAACAATATTTAAAGCTAAAACCAATAAATTATTACAGTATTGGGAAAGAATTAAACAAATATATTTAAAACAGCAAACATAAATTGTATTAAAAACATTTAAGCAAGCATAAACAATCCCATTTTTAAAAAAACCCTCTGAGACAGTCGGTCAGTGAAGGAAAGCCTGCCTGAATAGAAAGGTCTTTGCCTTCTTGTGGAAGGTCAGCAGACATTAGGGAACTCCATGGGAGGGAGCGCTAAAGTTCAGGAGCAGCAACAGAGGAGGCTCTTTCCTGTGAGGGTGGTGGGACTGAGAGAAAGGCCTCCCCTAATGATCTTAAAACAGGCTAATAAAGGTAACCAGTTTAATTAAGTTTGGGAAGGAGGACTGCAAGGGAACACAGACCTTTTTCTGTGGGATATCTTTCCCAAAGAAAATCATCTGGTTTCTAATCCACATTGCTTTAGATGTCAGGATGAATCCATTCCATTTTCTTACATTTCAAACAGTGAGCCAATTTGATTTTAGTGTTCCATTTGTGTACTGTGAAATATTTTCTGGATTAAATACAGTATTAATCCCAACTGCACTATACTGATGGAAATCAATGGAACTAGTGTAATTTGTGATCAAGAAATCCCATTCCTTTAACTGCTCTAGCTGGGACTAGTATTGGATTTAGCCTCCCCCCCCAAAAAAAAAAAACTGGCTTTACTTAATTTGCTTGTAGGGTTGTTTTTTTTTTTTTTTAAGTGTTTTAATGTTTCATGGGAGAGAAACATGTCACAAACATCTTTTGACTTAAAACATGGGATAAAAACATTACATAAAATAAAAATGTTTTGAAAATGAGAGGGACCAGGGGACAATTAGGTCAATTTTCCATCCTCAAAAGGCTCTGGATGTTTGCTTTGGAAATATTACCTCCTCTTGCCACATGATCAAACCCTTTTCAAATCAATTTGTGATCCAGGAGCTGAAGCAAACAATTCTATTGAAAAGCACAGAGATCATTCACAATAATTTAATCTCAAGCATGGAGTCCCTGAAAACAACATTAGGGCCAATAGAAATGGAAGTCTGCAGTAAACAGAGGTCCTCCATAGAGGCCTTCTCATTGTAACAGACTAGACCTGTAGCAGCATCTCTCTGTAGCTGATTGTCCAACAGCAGTCAGCAGAAAAAGGGGCATGTGAGGAATGGGCCATGAGGTACCAAAAGAGGCTCTCTATACACAGCATCCTCTTTTCCCGGCAGATGCCCAAACTGGGAGGGGGGAGCTGTGCTAGCCCTGGACTGGTGTAGTGAAAAGGTCAAAAGCCATTCTGTTATCCATCCTGGGTGAATGTGGTGGTGTCTGCACCATGGCTTCTCCTCATTCGACCATTACTTGGCTATATATATATAATAGCACCAAAGATAGTGGTAGGGCCACATGGCTTAGAAGTTTTATGATTCCTTCTTTTAAAATCAAACATGCAGATGTTCTAAGAGATTTTGCTTAATTCAATTTTAGAAAGGGTTTCAAATGTTTTGTGAATGATCCCTATGCACTCACTCTCTTTCTTCACGCTCATGAAATTGTAGCTGTCCATCCTTAACAGATGCATTCTATAGGCCTTATGGGAATGATACTATGTGCTATGCTGTGCTTAATTTCAGCTTTATTGCTGCCTTGGAGCTGTGTGGCTGCCAGAGCCAGAGTGGTACATTTCAGTTCCCAATTGGTTTTACTGTAACAGGCTCATGGAACAGAAACTATCATGCATCTGAAGCTACTATTTGTTTGCAACCATTCAACAAGCAACCACAATTATTCAAACAGGATGACTGTGTCAAAATCAGCCAACATTAAATCACTCTTCTTTATGGTTGTTGTAGGTTTTTCGGGCTGGTTGGCCATGTTCTGGAAGTTTTTCTTTCTAATGTTTCACCAGTCTCTGTGGCCAGCATCTTCACAGGACAGGAGTTAGAACTCTGTCTGTGTTCTGGTGTAGTGTATGGGATAATTGAGTATTTGTAGCTGTGGGATCAGCTTTTTGTCCTTTCCAGGTGATTATGGTGATCAGGATATTTTTTATTATGGGTGTATTGTTTTGATAAGGGGGAGATGATCTGTCACTGTGCTTGATGGATGTAGTTAGCTAGTGTATTGTGAGCAATGATCACCGATCCTTGTGGTTGGCTAGAGTTTGTTGACCTTTTTGCAGGCTGTATTTTTCAGTGCAGGAAGCCAAGCTTTGCTGAGTTTTAGAATTTCTTCTTTTTTGTTGAAGCTCTGCTGGTGTTTGTGGATTTCAATGGCTTCTCTGTGTAGTCTAACATAATGATTGCTGGTGTTGTCCAGTAGTTCTGTATTTTGAAATAGGATTCCATGTCTAGCTTGTGTCAGGGAATGTTCAGCTACTGCCAATTGTTCTGGTTGTTTTAATCTGCAGTGTCTTTCATGTTCTTTGATTCTGGTGTGGATGCTGCGTATGTGGTCCCAATATATACATGGCCACAATTGCAAGGTATCCAGTATACTCCTGAAGAGGTGAGGGTGTCCTTTTGTCCTTTGCTTTCTGTAACATTTCTTGTATTTTTGTGGTGAGCCTGAATACTGTTTGTAGGTTGTGTTTTTCAGAAGTTTCCCCATGTGGTTCATGACCTCTTTGATGTATGACAGAAATACTTTATTTGTGAGTGGCTGTTTTTTAGTGTTGTTTTCAGTTTGATGGCCCTTGTGATTCCATTTTTTGAATAGCCATTTGCCTGTAAGGCCCAGTTCAGATGGTTGAGTTTGTTGCTGAGAGATTAAGCTTCACAGTTCTGATTCGCACAGTCTGCCAGTGATTTGATTATTCATCTTTTTTGTCATGGGTGGTGGTTGGAGTTTTTGTGTAAGTACTGGTCTGTGTGGGTGGGTTTTCTGTAGTCCCTAGTGATACCTTGCTGGTGCCATTCTTCGGGCCAAAGCCCGGTGCGCCATCTAGCTTTAAAATAAATTCAACAACTTAACGAGCCTGCTGCGTCAGTCTGAACCTGAAAGTCTGACTTAAGTTGCATTTTGGACCTCCAAAAGGATACACCATTAAATTCCTCTAAAAACTGGCTCTACACCTGCATGTCCTGCTTCATACCTCTGCTGACTCTAGTTCTATGAAAAGCAGTGATGTCCCTTCATAGCCTTGCACAAACGTTGTAAAAATGTGCAACCTGGGGCAATAACCCCACGTGCAAAATTCAGATTACCTACAATCTCTTGGAGTTATTTCAGAGTCACTTTCTTGGACGATAACAAGAGCAGAATTCATTCCCTAAGGGCATCTAGTTTGTCATCTGGGAACCTAGACACCTGCTGCCTAGCGTCCAATACGATTCCTAAGAACGTAAGTGAAGTAGCGGGTCCCTCTGTTTTCTCTTTGGCTAGTGGCACTCTGAATTCCCTTGCCAATGACTGAAATGACTCCAGGATGAGTTTACACTACCCCATATTAGCCACACCACAAAAAAGGTTGTCGTCCAAATAATGGTCAGTGCTTCTGTAACCTACCCTACATCTAAGCTTCCATGCCAAAAATGAACTAAATCACTCAAATGCAGCACAGGAAACAGAACAACCCATTGGCAGGGCCTTATCAATATAGTAAGAATCCTGAAAATAGAAACCTAGGAGGTCAAAGTCTAAAGGATGGACTGGAAGAATGTGAAACACTGATTTAATGTCGCGTTTTGCCAGTTCTGCCCCAATTCCACATCTACGCACCATAAGCACCAGCTCATCAAGAGGTATAGCATACAGTACAGAGCTCCTGTGGGATGGCATCATTCACCGAATCCCCTTCTAGGTAAGACAGATAATGAATGAGCCTATACTCACCCCTATTCTTTTTGGGTATGACACCCAAGGGTGAAACCCTAAGATTCTCTAAAGGGGGATGTCTGAAAGGTCCTCTATCTTCAGACACTTCTTTTTAATTTTTTCATGCACAACATACCCCTAACTTTAAGTTTGTTGCAAAAATCGCCTTACGCTCGCCTACCACCGGTATTCTAAAACAGAACTGAAAACCTTCTAATAAATATTGTGCATCTGTTGGCCTCAGATATCCCCCAGTGGCTCATCCCACCAAAGGTTTGGATGAATCGTTCTGCGCATACAGAACAATTTATCATGTGTCAACCAGGCCTGCCCCGCAAAGTCCAAGTATGCCCTATAGATCAAGTCCAGATACTGGAACAAGGCCTGAGCTCTCCAAGGTTAAGCTCGAACAATCACTCCCACATAGATCAGAAAGCCCGCTAACCAATTAGCCAAAGTCTTGTCTGGCGTACGCCTTCTACGTCTTTCGTTCTCCCACTCATCATCCTTGTAACTATCCTTCTTATCCACTTCTCTATTTAGTAACTCAGAAAGGTCTACATAATCTTTTCATTTTTTTCCTTTGTTGCTGGGGTGAGATGGTTCCCCAAAGGCATAGCAGGGTCCCCAAAAGGCAAGGCCTCCAGGGGAACGGTGTTATATCCCATATCAGGGACAGACAGGTATGGCCAGATACCTATGCCTGGTGATGAACTTAAGTACATTGGTATGGGGGCAGATGTATACAGAGATGGCCAATTACATAATGGAGTACTGGTATTAGGCCACTGTGTACCCATAACCTCAGCTCCTAATGTGCCTTGTGTGCAATGGTGTAGTGAACTGACCATTGCCTGGCCATTGCCAGGCTGTGAAAGGAGTGACTGTGTTAAGTGCAGTCTCTAACTCATGCGCTACATCTGACGTAGTCGGGTCGACATCCTCCACACAAATGGCTGCATCCCCTTCATCCTGCCGGCTCTGCCTCTGAGTTTCTGGTTGTTTCTTTTGTGATGGGGCCCAACCTTCCTCTTCCTCCTCGCACTCGCATTGTGGTGAAGACTCGGCTGCCTTTCTAGACTGACGTCCAGCCTCACAACCCCCTTCTAAAGCAGAAAAGTGAGATAGTAAATCCTCAGCAAGATCTTTAAGTTTAGCCTTCCTGAGGCTCCTAGATTCCTTGGCCAAATGATGCCTTTCTGGTGCACTGACTGGTGAAACGTGACTAGCTGCCCTTTCTGCTTCCAATGCCTTGATTTTATCCTGCAACTACTACCACATAGGTCATGCTCCTTCATCTGAAGATGATTGAGGAGAGGAAAGTTGGGGAGCCACGTGCTTCTTCGCTGGCTATTTCCCCTTTTTATTCCCCTGCCCCTTTTTCATCTTTATTCCTGAAATCACACACACCTGCCAACTGCTCACAGAAGCAGCTAGGCCCTACAGTTCTTTCTAATTGATTCTTGACTATGTATCACCTACTATTAGCTATAATTGTAGTAAATGTCCCTTTCTTTAGAATTAACGAATTTACTTTATTTTATTTTGTTTTTATTTATTGGTTTTTAATTTTAATTTGTGTGTGTGTGTGTATGTATGTGCACGTGCGCACGTGTGTGCATGTGTAAAGAGCTCTCTACTGGGCATTCCTTCATATTACTGCCTAAGCAGAACTGAGTTGATGCCTTGCTACAAGCTTGAGTACTGCTATAATTCTATGCACCAATCAATCAAATTGTAATGGTAGATGTCGCGCACCCCCAGTGTCCCCTGTTTGTTTTCCCACTCACAGGTTCACCTTCGGACACGACTTGATCTTTTCACCCTTTTTCACTGCCACCAGAGTGTATTACCCTCACTGTATCAATTATTAATCTCAGACTATTGCTGCCAAATATAACTAGGTTTATTAATTGTTTGGTAGGTAAATCACAGAAAAAAAATGTGGATGTTCTTTTAATATTCATTCAATAAATGTGGATTTGATTACATGTAAGCTTGCTTGTATTCATTCCCTTTAATCAAGGTCTCAATATATTCTTACTGTCTGTGTATTTCTTATTACTTTTAACTCTTTTATATTCTCTAACACACCAACCTTCCAATATCTTGTCTAAACACTTCTCAATCTTCTCTCTAACTGATTCTCTATCTCACCCAATTCTCTTGACTCCGCCCCTCCTGTCCTCTCGCAGGCTCCTGCACTAGAGCTCTAAAATGACTGACAGGAGGGACGTGTGGGCTGTCCGCCACAGCTGTACTGCCCAAGCAGTATGAATTGAGAATAAACCACAATTCCCTCAACTCAGTATGTAATTGTTAGACTTATTAATTACAAATGAATTAAGTACTATCAAAAACCTGCAGTGCACTTTAACCAACTAACTTAATGTCAATAGATGAATTGTTTTTTAAAATTTATTTATTTATTTATCGTAAGATCAAATCCACACGATGGAGTGAGCTCCTGTTGCTTGTCCCAGCTCCTCCCAACCTAGCAGTTTGAAAGCATGTAAAAATGCTAGTAGATAAATAGGTAACACCTCAGTGGGAAGGTAATGATTTTCTGTGTCTAAGTTGCACTGGCCATGTGACCACAGAAACTGTCTTCGGACAAATGCTGGCTCTATGGCTTGGAAATGGGGATGAGCCCTAGAGTCAGGGGAACCTTTAGTTTTACCTTTACCTAGGTTTGTTAAGTGGCAAAAACATTTCCCACTGCTTTTTCCACCAGAGAAACAAACCACACCGCTTAATTAAAGCACTTATTTTAGTTGGAAAATTTGGCATTGAATCATGAGTTCATACTCTTCTCTCACAATTCAGGCATGCACATGCAGTGATGAGTCATGTCACTGTGCCTTTTCTCCTCGGCACATCCTAAAAGCAACACTCTCTTCCTAATAGCTCTTGTAACAGGCTTACCCTTAAACTGTGCTTATCCATCAATGTACCTATGCTAATCTGTTAAAAATAATAATCATAATATTATCTGTCATTTTCCAGCTTTTACTCCTTTCCAAGATGAAGAAGGGTGACATCATATCAACAACAGCCATCAAGTGAGTGCCTACAAATCTCTGAAGTTGAACATAATTGCTAAAAAAGCATGCAGTTTCCCAATAAAATTTGTCCTTTGCACACTTATCTTAAGACTTTGGTTTCAAATGTAGGTGTTTTCTGATGTGTTGCGTATGTTAAACCAGTGGTTCTTAACCTTTGTTACTCGGATGCTTTTGAACTGCAACTCCCAGAAACCCCAGTCAGGACAGCTGGTGGTGAAGGCTTCTGGGAGTTGCAGTCCAAAACTCCTGAGTAACCCAAGGTTAAGAACCAGTGGGTTAAACCCAGATGGAGGCAGAATCTTGAGTGATTGTTGTGCTCATTCATTCTTTAACCTTGTTTCATATAAGAAGTCCTAAAAAAAAAACCTTAGCCATATTATATTTTAATAACCATGTGTCATCAAGTCAATTCTGATTAAGGTGACCCCTTTCAGAGCTTTCTAGGTAGAAAACACTCAGAAGTGATATACCATTGCCTTTTGCTGAGAGCACCCTGGGACTCTGCAGCTTGCCCAAGGCCACACAGGCTGCCTCTACACAGTGGGGAATGACATACCCCCAACCTCTGGCTCCATAGCCACACACCTAAACTGCTGAATAATAAAGAGCATTCTGATCCAGAGTTATCTAGAAAGCCTTGACAGGAGTTCATTTTTTTCTAATTATACATGCAACTTTTCCTTTTTTAAAAATAGCATGCTGTTAGGACTTTATCTCCACAGTATTTGTGTAGCCACACGATGGGTCAAATGTCGGTTCCAGTGATTTTACAATTAACATAAAATTTTGCTGCACTGTTAGGCATCCTTCAGTCTCGAAAGACTATGGTAGCGTGCTCTGTGTGGAGGACTTGGAACAGCGTCTAGTGTGGCTGAGGAGGCCAATTCGAGAGTGACAATCCCTTCCACACTGAAGACAAATCCAATCTGTCCCCTGTCCAGCTCCCTGGTTTTGCTGCTTTTGTGATTTCCTCTTTGCCTCGGCCTGCTGGGCAAGGGTCGCTTCAAATTGGGAGAGGCCACGATGCAGTGCCTGCCTCCAGGCTGAACGCTCAGATGTCAGGGTTTCCCATCTGTTGAGGTCTATTCCTAAGGCCTTCAGGTCTCGCTTGCAGACGTCCTTGTATCGCAGCTGTGGTCTCCCTCTGGGGCGATTTCCCTGCACTAATTCTCCATACAGGAGGTCCTTTGGAATCCGACCATCAGCCATTCTCACGACGTGCCCAAGCCAACGTAGACGTCGCTGTTTCAGCAATGTATTCATGCTGAAAATTCCAGCTCGTTCTAGGACTACTCTGTTTGGGACTTTGTCCTGCCAGGTGATGCCAAAAATCCGTCGGAGGCAACGCATATGGAACGTGTTCAGCTTCCTCTCCTGCCGTGCACAAAGGGTCCAGGACTCGCTGCAGTACAGGAGTGTGCTTAGGACACAGGCTCTATAGACTTGGATCTTTGTATGTGTCGTCAGCTTCTTATTGAGCCATACTCTCTTTGTGAGTCTAGAGAACATGGTGGCTGCTTTGCCAATGCGTTTATCCAGCTCGACATCCAGAGAGAGGGTGTCAGAGATGGTTGAGCCAAGGTACACAAAGTCATGAACAACCTCCAATTCTTGTGTAGAGATGGTAATGGAAGGAGGTGAGTCCACGCCCTGGCCCATGACTTGTGTTTTCTTCAGGCTGATTGTTAGTCCAAGGTCTTGGCAGGCCTTGCTGAAACGATTCATGAGTTGTTGGAGGTCTTCAGCAGAGTGGGCAACGATGGCTGCATCATCTGCGAAGAGGAAGTCCCGCATGCATTTCAGTTGGACTTTGGTCTTCGCTCTCAATCTGGAGAGATTAAAGAGCTTTCCGTCTGATCTAGTCCGGAGATAGACACCCTCGGTTGCAGTTCCAAAGGCATGCTTCAGCATGACAGCAAAAAAGATCCCAAAAAGTGTTGGTGCGAGGACACAGCCCTGTTTCACTCCGCTTCGGATGTCAAAGGGGTCTGATGTTGAGCCGTCAAAAACTACAGTGCCTTTCATTCCCTCATGGAAAGATCTGATGATGTTAAGGAGACGAGGTGGACATCCAATCTTGGGAAGTATTTTAAAAAGGCCATCCCTGCTAACCAGATCAAATGCTTTTGTAAGGTCTATGAAGGCCACTAAGAGCGGCTGTTGTTGTTCCCTGCATTTCTCCTGCAGCTGTCGGAGGGAGAATACCATGTCAGTGGTGGATCTATTAGCTCGAAATCCGCACTGTGATTCTGGATAGACTCTGTCTGCAAGCACCTGGAGCCTCTTCAGAACAACACGGGCAAGCAGCTTCCCTACAACGCTAAGAAGAGAGATGCCACGGTAGTTATTGCAGTCACCCCTGTCTCCTTTGTTCTTGTACAATGTGACAATGTTTGCATCCTTCATGTCCTGTGGTACTCCACCTTCCCTCCAGCAGAGACAAAAGATTTCGTACAGTTCAGTGGTGATGATCTCCTTACAGCATTTCAGCACTTCAGCAGGGATGTTATCCTTTCCAGGTGCCTTGCCGGAGGCGAGGGAGTCCAAGGCCGCTTTTATTTCTGCTAGGGTTGGTTCGCTGTCCAGCTCTTCCAAGACAGGTAGGCACTCAATGTTATTTAATGCTTCTTCGGTTACTACATTCTCTCTGGAATATAGCTCAGAGTAGTGCTGTACCCAGCGTTCCATCTGCTGTGCTCGGTCCTGGATGAGCACACCTGTAGCAGACTTCAAGGGAGCAGATTTCTTCTGTATTGGACCTAAGGCCTGCTTGATACCGTCATACATTCCTTTGATGTTACCTGTGTCCGCTGCTAACTGTATATGAGAGCTGAGCTGGAGCCAATAGTCGTTGGAGCATCTCCTGGCAGCCTGTTGGACTTGGCTGCGAGCAGCTCGAAGAGCTTGCAAGTTGTACTCGCTAGGACAGGCTTTGTATGCTGCTAGTGCTCTTCTCTTAACCTCGATGGCTGGCATTAACTCCTCTGAATGGGCTTCGAACCAGTCAGCCACCTTTTGGGTCTTCTTGCCAAAGGTGGACAAGGCGGTGTTATAGACAGTGTTCTTGAAGTGTTCCCATCGTTCAGGTGCATTTGCAGTAGCCGGACCTGGAAGGGCTTCCTCAAGTGCTTGGGCAAATTCTTTCACTTTTCTTTGATCGCGAGTCTTGCTGATGTCAATACGTGGTCTTCCTTCCTTTTTCGTGTGATATACTCTCTTTGTTCGCAGTTTTACTCTACTACACACCAGGGAGTGATCAGTATCACAATCAGCACTCTGGTAACTGCGTGTGATCGTAATACTAGGAAGGCTGGAACGTCTAGTGAGGATTAGATCGAGCTGATGCCAATGCTTGGATCTTGGATGTCTCCAGGAAACTCTGTGTTGCAGCTTCGTGTTAAAGAATGTGTTGCTGACGCAAAGACCATAATGGCAGCAAAGCTCCAGCAAGCGCTGGCCATTTTCATTCATCTTTCCAATGCCAAAGCGACCTAGACAAGTGGGCCAAGAATTATGATCAGCACCAACTCTAGCGTTAAAGTCTCCAAGAATGAACAGTGCCTCTCTTTCAGGGACTTTTTTGATAGCAGCTGCCAGATCGTCATAGAATTTGTCTTTCACTTCTGGAGTGGATGACAGTGTTGGTGCATATGCACTAATGAGGGTTACTGGTCCTGCTGATGAGTGGAGCTGCAGAGACAGGATTCTTTCACTCCCCACAGTAGGTGGAACAATGCATCTCAGGAGAGTATTTCTGACTGCAAAGCCAACACCATATTCCCTGGTCTCATTCGATGGTTTTCCCTGCCAGAAGAATGAGAAGTTTTTTTCCTTGACAGATCCCGAGTCTGGCAATCTTGTCTCTTGCAGGGCAACAATGTCCATCTGCAGTCTACTCAGTTCCATGTCAATGACAGCTGTCTTGCGCACATCGTCTATTTCTTGCAGGTCATTAGGAAAGCCGTAGTCAGGAAAGCCAGGGGTCATTGTCCGTACATTCCAGGTGCCCAGCTTTAGGGCAGGCGTTTTCTTACGATTGTTGCATGGTGCACAGTTATCGATCTGCTTGTCGGGTTTGACCCTAAACCCCACGCACCCCGTGAAGTTAACAGACCGTGGCGAGGTAGCACCTTACTGGCTGGGGGCTGCCCAGCTTAAGGCGGGCGGTATCTACCTGGTGAGGTGTAATGACCTCTCCCACCGTCAGAAGTAGCCCCTGGCGTCATGCTCTACGCCAATTGAGCAAGGACTTATAACCGGTAACTGCTACTTCCCGTGTTGTTTCGACGCTGTATGCGAAGCTGGAGTGTCCTCTCCAGAGCACGAAGCCTGGGTAAAATAGTATGGAGGATAGGCTGTTACCCAAGCAGCAAATCCCCCCTCTCCACGTCACTGAAATTGTCCAGTGGAAAGGCAAGAGCCAGTACAATTGGTTCCAGTGACGTCGCAGGAGTTGGCGGAATGATATAAACTGCCTCCGGGACTCCGGCTCCGGAGTGCAGTTTGCTGCACTACCACTTGGTGATACTAGTCATTTTAATTGCACAGCCTTAATGATATAACATTGGGTTATTGTTTGGAAAACCAAGGTCCACGTCAGACAAGCTCATGGAAATTTATAATCCCAATTAACACCTGGAGTGCACAGGAATGCATTTTATAAATCTGTGAAATGTCACACACTATATAAATAAATCTATGTTCTGTTTTCTAGGATACCTCGTGATATCACTTCTATAGCACGTTGCCAATTAACATTTTCACTAATGTTCTTACAGCTTTGGGAAATTTACTCTTTGGTGACGTCTCAGGAGTTTTAACTGGTTCTGGCTTATTGAAAAGCAGACTTGTCCTTTATCTTGTGGCAAGAATGGCTTGCACTATTCCCTTCTCTCCCCCCCATTTTTCACAGAACATATGCATTATTATCAAAGAAGTATTTGCTTAGGAGAAGATGGCAAGTCATTTCCAGACAATATAATTATACTGCAGAACTGACAACAAAAGGATAAATATCATGTTCCTGATCCAAGTTCTCCTGCATGCACACACTATTTTTTCTATGTACCCAGAATTCTTTAGGCGTAATCCAACTGGTGTAAAGCAAATATTTTTGTTTGCATCTATGCTGCACGAACACTGAAAAGAAATAAGACACTTTTCATTTTATAGCATTCCACAAGTGCCTTACATGAGATCAGTGGTTCCCAAGCTTAGGTCCCCAGATGTTCTTGGACTAAAAATCCCAGAAGCCTTCACTACTAGGTGTGTTGGCCAAGATTTTTAGGAGCCGTAGTCCAAGAGCATCTGAAGACCCAAGCTTGGGAACCACTGCATTAGATCATGAGAGTTAAGTGTATAAAGGCCTAAGTACAAGTTAGCAAGCATGGTCATTCTCCAGTGTGAGAGGAATTTCAATCTCTTTCCCTTCCCATGACAGCACTTAGTATTGCCCAAAAGCTTTTCAGTGGGTGGAGTCCTGAGCTCCCCTGAGCGGTTTTGGATGGTGAACAACGACTGAGCAATCTCCCCATCACCTCCCATTAGGCATGCCTCTCTCCCAACATGGGCTGGGAGAACACAAAACATACCCCACCTGACATATCCCAATGTTCTGAGGGGAACAAGGTCTTATTTAGGCTACCTGTTCAGTGTCCCTGCCCATCCACAGTAGATTCCAAAATCCAACTGGTGGCCACTTTGGCTAACTCTCTGACTCACATCACCCTCTAACTTACTATCATTTCCAGGTTTCGGCTGAACTGACTACACTGCCTTTTCTTAAGGGCTGTATTGTCTGGGCAATGGGCAACCCTCTAGTAAACTTGCTCCTCCCAAAGCTGAAATGCAAGCAGGGAAAACTTTAATGAGCTGACTGCAGGCCTGATTCCTGATTTGTTCCATGCTGTTGTATGACCCACTCATTTGTATCTTGTTAGATGAGGATCCCTCTCTTTTCCAGGCTGTCTACTCAGGAAGCCAGGTCCTAAAGCTCACCTCCTTCTCCTCCTCAAAGGAAGAAGGCAAACTGGTAGGGCACATTTTGCTTCGGATGTCTTCCCCTTTGCTGTTCCTCTCATAAGGCAAGCTTTTTAAAGAAGTCATTTCCTGTGACTATTGTTGCTAAGCCTATAAATACAGCAAACCAACCATAGCAGAAATAAAAGCGGCCTTGGACTCCCTTGCCTCCGGCAAGGCACCTGGAAAGGATAACATCCCTGCTGAAGTGCTGAAATGCTGTAAGGAGACCATCACCACCGAACTGTATGAAGTCTTTCTCTGCTGGAGGGAAGGTGGAGTATCACAGGACATGAAGGATGCAAACATTGTCACATTGTACAAGAACAAAGGAGACAGGGGTGACTGCAATAACTACCGTGGCATCTCTCTTCTAAGTGTTGTAGGGAAGCTGCTTGCCCGTGTTGTGCTGAAGAGGCTCCAGGTGCTTGCAGACAGAGTCTATCCAGAATCACAGTGTGGATTCCGAGCTAATAGATCCACCACTGACATGGTATTCTCCCTCCGACAGCTGCAGGAGAAATGCAGGGAACAACAACAGCCACTCTTAGTGGCCTTCATAGACCTTACAAAAACATTTGATCTGGTTAGCAGGGATGGCCTTTTTAAAATACTTCCCAAGATTGGATGTCCACCCCATCTCCTTAACATCATCAGATCTTTCCATGAGGGAATGAAAGGCACTGTAGTTTTTGACGGCTCAACAACAGACCCCTTTGACATCCGAAGCGGAGTGAAACAGGGCTGTGTCCTCGCACCAACACTTTTTGGGATCTTTTTTGCTGTCATGCTGAAGTATGCCTTTGGAACTGCAACCGAGGGTGTCTGTCTCCGGACTAGATCAGACGGAAAGCTCTTTAATCTCTCTAAATTGAGAGCGAAGACCAAAGTCCAACTGAGATGCCTGCGAGACTTCCTCTTTGCAGATGATGCAGCCATTGTTGCCCACTCTGCTGAAGACCTCCAACAACTTATGAATCGTTTCAGCAACTCCTGACAAGACTTTGGACTAACAATCAGCCTAAAGAAAACACAAGTCATGGGCAAGGGTGTGGACTCACCATCTCCACTCAAGAATTGGAGGTTGTTCATGACTTTGTGTATCTTGGCTCAACCATCTCTGACACCCTCTCTCTGGATGTCGAGCTGGATAAACACATTGGCAAAGCAGCCACCATGTTCTCTAGACTCACAAAGAGAGTATGGCTCAATAAGAAGCTGACGACACATACGAAGATCCAGGTCTATAGAGCCTGTGTCCTGAGCACACTCCTGTACTGCCATGAGTCCTGGACCCTTTGTGCACGGCAGGAGAGAAAGTTGAACACCTTCCATATGCATCATCTCCGACACATTTTTGGTATCACCTGGCAGGACAAAGTTCCAAACAGAGTAGTCCTAGAACGAGCTGGAATTTTCAGCATGACTACATTGCTGAAACAGCGACGTCTACGTTGGCTTGGGCACGTCGTGAGAATGGCTGATGGTCGGATTCCAAAGGATCTCCTGTATGGAGAATTAGTGCAGGGAAAGCGTCCCAGAGGGAGACCACAGCTGAGATACAAGGACATTTGCAAGCGAGATCTGAAGGCCTTAGGAATAGACCTCAACAGATGGGAAACCCTGACATCTGAGCATTTAGCCTGGAGGCAGGCACTGCATCACGGCCTCTCCCAATTTGAAGAGACCCTTGCCCAGCAGGCTGAGGCAAAGAGGAAGTCACAAAAGCAGCAAAACCAGGGAGCTGGACAGGGGACAGATTGGATTTGTCTTCAGTGTGGAAGGGATTGTCACTCTCGAATTGGCCTCCTCAGCCACACTAGACGCTGTTACAAGTCCTCCATACAGAGCACGTTACCATAGTCTTTCGAGACTGAAGGATGCCTAACAAATACAGCTAGCCAGGATTTCTGTCAGAAGCCTTCCTGGGATACTGTAAGTCTGTTAGAAGTCTTCCATAAGGCCACAGCTCACCTGGGGCACAGAAGTGCAAACCCAGGCTAAAACATTGGGGAAAGGGAGGCCAAATTGCTGGTATCCTAACCCTTACCCAGACCTATAATGAATTGTATAATTTAGGGTTCCATCCATGCATAACATTTTTGTTAACTACCTTGGTGATCAGATTGACATAAATGAATTCCTTTGCTTTGATGGAAGCAAAAATACTTCTTATAAACAAACACGGTAACTTCTAGTGGAGTATGACCAAATTTATTGAGGGATTTTGAAATCTCAACATGGGTTCTGTGCTAATAGTTATTAATATATATGACTAAGCAGAAAGAACTTGAATAGGGCAAGCTCTGCCATGATGCTAGTCAAGGGGGCTATCTCAGGCAGCAAAGAATTAAGAGCGGCAAAGTCACCATTCTATCTCTCTGATATGTGTATGAGGTTCTTTGCTTCACAACTCAGGGAGAAGCAAAGATTCCTTCATAGACTAGCTGTGATCTCAAACACTGTGCTTGGAGGATCACAGGTTCATTTTGGCTTTGTGGTGTTTTCTTTTCTTTTAATATCCATGAATTTGGCTAGATTTTGTCTGTCTTTATCATACTGAAGCTATGGTACCTCATTTCATCCTAGAATAAATGGATTATATTTACTTTACTTGAGAATATTTAGATGCATTAAGGAGTTGCAAACTTCTTCCCAAATACAGTTTTGGAGAATCAGAAGGGCAACAGAAGTGTTTATAGCAGTTCAGGTGAAGAAATGAGTTGGATAGTTTGAACAGCAGCTCAGGATGAGTCAGGACTCTAGAAGTTTGGTCTGAGCCAGAATGCAGACAGTACAGTTTGAGTCACTGCTATCATATTGATTGCCAGCTATAGTAATCAGACCACAGAGATTTTAAATTGACAGATAGGAATGTAGAGCCAGGAGTCAAACAGGGAGTCCAAATAAGACCGTAGGTCAACAAAATTGAAAAACGAAGTCACCACAACTAAAAAAAAGATTCTGAAATCATTCAGAACGGTGTCCTCATGTGTATTGATTCAATAGATCATCAGTCTTGCCCTTGCTTACAACTTGGAAACAATGAATTACAGGTAACAGTATTACTTGTAATGCATTGTATTTGGGACAATAAAAGTATAATAAATGTTCCTTTCCCAAAAAGAAGTTAATAATGCATAATACTGTTCTACTTTGTGTATTTAACAAGTTTTTCTTGTTACTCTCTAGGGCTAACATTTCTCTCTTTTGAGGAGTGTCTTTTGAGAGCATTCCCTCATCTCCATTTCAGATCACTTTCTTGCTTTTAAAAAAAGCAACCAAAAAAGCAACAACCAGGTAATGAGTATGATAACAGGAAATTAGAAGTATTTGGCAATGTTATAAAGTAATGTTGGCTTACAGAAAAAACATTGTTTGCATAATGCAAGCGTTCCTCCTCCTCCATTCTATAGTTTTCGTTCTGGATCAATGCAAAGCCTCAAAGCAAATAGCAAACCATTAGGCCACCTGGAGGCTCCAAAGCTTAGCCTTCTCCTATAGTGCTATTTGAAGGGGTAGCCAGGAGATCAAGTTCCTGCTTGGACTGGTTTATTTGTTTGTTTTTAAAGCAGGGAGATGATAATAATAAACTGATGAGAGATCTAACAATTGATTATTTATAGTGTTTATAGCTCTCCGGTGCAAGAATATTTACCAGCCAAAACAGTTAAGGTAATTATGGGCTGCCCCATTTTCATTTCAATTCCTTCCCACCCCACTGATTACAGTACCCCACTCAGTTACTCACCTAGCTTGTTGATACATTCATAATAATATGTCATCTGAGGCAACAGCCCATGCATCTTTGGGCTTGTTGCCCACAAGGCTCTTTCACAGCCACGGTTGTGAGGGTGGGAGATCTTTGCCCACCACCCAGATAAGGTGAGCACATGAGGCTGATACAGTGGCTTCAGAGGGATGGGCTGAAAATCACCTTTAATAGGCTGCCCGCCCTGCCTTCTGCTTCTTTCATCTGGATCACTGGAGGAGAGAGGCATGTAGCAGAGCACATTCTCAAGCAATCCCTAAATATGGGATTGCTTGTTCATTGTTTATTCATGCATGTGCATGAATAAAATTAATTAATTTTTAAAAAGAAAGGCCAAGGGGGAGAAGGGAAGCAGCTGGCTAAGCACAAGCCACATCCCTCACCCATGGCTGTGCCCCCCACTTCGGATGAGGAGGACTGGCCTGATTGTAGTTCAATGCTTAATAAGCTGTAAGCATGCAAGAAAGAGAGAGGGCCTTGACCAGTTAAGTCATGGATGCTGGTATGGTACAGAGATGCAGCAGAGAAGATGGTGGAACTCAGGAAGGGGCTGGGCCAAAGACAGTTGGGTGGTGTGACTGCGATGACCAGGTGGTGAGTTCCTGAGCACAGTGGCCAAACTGTGGTGGCACCTGGAGCAGTTGTCCCAGGTGAATCTGTCGCTGTACTGGACACCTCACTGGGTTCAGGAAAATGCCAAATGGCCATGGGGCCTGGCTAGCCCACCGAAGTTGTCCCCATCCATTGGGCAGATTCTGATCACTCCTGTAGGGACTAGTAAACCCAGTCCAGGGGGTGTAGTTCCTGAACCCAAACTGTAGACTGCTCCGTATCCTCAATGGCTCTTATATTCTCAATGGTCAGGCACCTGGGCTTACCCCACAGTTAGGGACTGGGTTCCTCCATCCGGTCCCAGACACAGGGCACAACTCGGTGCCACAGGATATTCTACCTTGTGGTGACCAATCCTTGCCATTAGGTGGCCACCTCCTGTTGGCAACAGTGGAAAAGATTCGGAGGATCAGTTTGTAGATGCCTTAGAGGTCTTGAACAGAAAGGTCAACAAGAAGGAATCAGAGGAAGAGGAGGAGGAGGAGCACGAAAAGATGTGATAGGAAAAGCCAGACAGATGCTGGGCCAGTTGGTTGCCAGGTTTTATTATTTTTTTTATGCAGGGGCAATTGTTTGGGCTCAGCCGGGCAGATTATTTTCTCTATTCCAGTACCTGAATTTGATCTGTAGGGCCTATATGGATTTCCAAGGCCATACATAGCTTTTGTATGATGAGGGATTCCTTATGTGCCTAGCTATTTCTAAGGATATGCAATGGGATGTCCAGCACAATAGCCTTTGGTTGTGAATTATGACTCCAGTCCAACAAGTGTTGGATGATTGCTTTGATAATGGCTAATTAGTGCAAAGGGCCACACATGCTTCAGTTTCCCGCACATTAGCGGTCAGGTGGTTCAACCCTGCCTGGTCTGCTGGGAGTTTAACACACTTGGTCCTGTAACTGAAGGGCATGCAAATTTTGGCACCAGTGTGCCACCTGCAGTGGAGCACATGTGTCAGTTTCCTGTTTCCACAGAAAAGCAGGGATGGGTGGTGGAAAGGAACCTGGAGTGGAAAATAGCCATCTGCCAGATATGTGAATCTTCCAAAAGGGCTCCAGCCCAGTAAGGTTAACAGCTTTAGAGAAATGGCTAAAGGCATACCCTGATAGGGAGGTTGCTAGTTATTTGTTGAATAAGTTCACATTGGGTTTTCAAATCCCAGTGGTGGGAGATAGGATAGATATTAGATATTAGAAATTGGTTCAGTGGTTAGAAGAGACAGTGCATTCAAAGATAAGAAAGGAGATCTCTGAGGGGAGGATTTGGGTCCATTTGGGTCCAGAACCACAGATTCCTAACCTGGGTGTAGTACCGAAAAGATAGCAAGTGAATTTTGTATAATTTACCGTATTTTTCGCACCATAAGACACACTTTTTCCCCACAAAACAGGGGGTGGAAAATCTGTGTGTCTTATGGAGCGAAGAAAACAGATTATATTTTCCTGTTTTCTTCTCCTAAAAAATTGGTGCGTCTTATGGAAAGGTGCGTCTTATGGAGCGAAAAATACGGTACTACTTGTCTTATCCAGCAAGTAATACAGTTAATGATGGGATCCCTCAGGATCTCTGAAGTGTACATTACACATCCTTTGATGCTGCAGTGTGCATGGTATACAACTGTGGAGTTGGGATAGATATTGTGAAATGCAACATTAAGTCTGCGTTTCACCTTCTCCCTGTACACCCTGAAGATTTTAACGTGTTAGGTTTCACCTGTGATAGTTTCTTCTATATAGACAGAGCACTGCCCATGGGATGCTCAATTTCTGGCACTTTTTGAGCATTTTAACTTCTTTATGGAGTAGGCGCTAAAGTGCAGGACTGGGCTAGAGCAGGTTATGCATTATATGAATAGCTTTTTGTTCTGCGTAAATAGGGGATCTGCATGATGTTGGCAGGTTATGATCACCTTTCAGGGGCTAGCAAAAGAGCTAAGCATTCCTTAGCTGAAGAGAAAACAGAGAGGTCATCTCTTGTACTGATCTTCCTGGGTATTGCACTTGATACCCTGTGACAATCTAGCAGGCTGCCTGGTAATAAATTAGTGGATCTCAAACACAGGTTGAGGGATCTCTTGCCCAGGAAAAAGGTTTCATTGAAGAACCTGCAGGAAGTGGTGGGCCATCTTAAATTCACATGTAAGGTGGTGGCACCAGGCTGGGTATTTCTCTGGAGGCTGTGCGAGACTATGAAGGACCTTTCCAGACCACACCACTGGAGGCAATTCTCTGCCGGAATGAAAAAGGATCTGTGAGCATGGCTGCAGTTTTTGGTGAGTTTTAATGTGGTATCTTTTTGGAGGACAGACTTGTGTTTAGGTGTAGTGTTTCAGGTTCAGATACATAATACTGGATCCCTAGGTTATGGCTTATATTTTCAAGGTAGGTGGTGTGCCAGTTTGGCTACCAGAGTTGATAAAGGGAAGAATTATGTGGGATCTGACTTTCCTGGAATTCTTTCCAATAGTAGGAGCCTTGTGATTGTGGACTGAAGTATGGGTGAACTCTGCACACACCTTCTGGTGTGATAACCAGGTGTTGGCACATGTGGTTTAGTCACTTACCTCAAAGTCCCAGAGGGTCATGTGTTTAGTTTGAGCCTTTACATTGTTTTGGTTGCAGTACAATATCATATTTCAGGCTTGCCATGTACCTCAGATGTACAAAGTCCTAGCTGATGCCTTGTCCCATCAACAGATCTAACAGTTCAGAGCGCTAGCCCCAGGGGTCCAGCTGCATCCAGACATATAGCTAGCAGAGGTTTGGAACCTTGGAGGATGGAAGTCAACCAAGCCATAAATGTGGCAGTGGCTCCCAGTACATGGCATAGCTACATGGCAGCATGTTTCATTTCATAGTAGAGAGGGACTGAGTTACATTTGGCCTGCACTACTGCCATAGTCCTAGGTTTCTTTTTTGCCTTTTATTTTTTATTTTTTATAACACGTACATACATATAAAACAAACAAAAACATATAAGACAATAAAAACATATAAAAGAAACAAAACATATTGGCGGGGAGGTATTTCCCTTTCAAGCTTATCCTTATATAATTCTGACTACAACAGATCTTATTCCCTACTCCCATACTAAATCATACTATATCCATATATATCTGCACATACTGTATTTCGTATCCCTATTCCAAATATTTAATTCAATATCTAGCCTCCTGATTTGTGATAATCTTTATAAATTATTTCACCTGTATTTCCATCTATCCAATTATTATCATAAACATTTCTGATTCCATCATTAAGATTATTTGTCCATCAATAAGATCCAAACAGGGCCAATACAATAATCAAAAATCACCTTTTCTAAAGACATAAAGATATTATATGTCTAATCTTATCTACATAGTCACTATTATAAATTCACACATATTTGATATCTCTATATACATGGCTTAGAAGCAATAGCATCTAATATTATTTCATCATAAACTTTTCTAAGTTCATAAGTATATGTGCTTGTCTACCAATACAATCCAAACATGGCCAAAATTGCTTATAGATATGTTACCCATATTAATTTGTATATAGAAATGTATCTCTCACACCAATGATTACTATTGTTCAGCAAGTAACTTTCTCCCTTTTCATTTGTGCTTATCAGCTCCGGTGTCATACATCCAAAATTTGTCTCTTGCCTCCTTTTTACCAGTTTTAAAATGCCATCTATAAAATCTCTTTAAACCATTTTCTCTCCGGTTTACTAATTTTACCCCAATAAAATTAATATCCTGTTTTTGGAGCAATGCATATCTATCTGATCTGTGGTCATAAATTTCTGCCCCCAACTTCGTCCATTCCTCCCCCTCATCCCCCACCCCCCATTTCCTCTTTTTTTCATTCCATCCAGATTTCTGATGAGAACACTCTCTCTCTTTGGTGATGCCATGATGCTTTCACTGGTTTGTCCATAATTTATTAGCCAGCCCAAACTCAGACTCCTGCGAAAACCACTCCAATCCTAAATCCAGCCATAATAAAGATGTTTAGTTTGTAATCCACCTTTGTACCTCAATGCAGAGTCACTTAGGATTAATTTGATCAGAGTTATTTAAAGTTCTCAAACCTCTAATTTATAAAAAGCCAATTTTCCCATTCATCAGGGTAGGGGGGGTTGAGAGAGAGCAGTCAAGAATTAGTTTCATTTTCCATTCGTCTCAGCTGTGAGACAGTAAAAAAAAAAGTCCAGCATTTCAGGGTTACCAAAGTTCTTGCTGCCTTAAGATCTTTCTCCTTAATATCAGCCTCCAGGAG